>NC_090933.1:923710998-924020446 GCF_040938575.1 Ambystoma mexicanum | reverse complement strand
CCACAAAGTTCTCATTCTTTTATTTATTTGTAATTAAGAACAAAACAAAAGTATTGTTTTCAGTTTACAATAAAACATTTTACACTATTCTTAACAATGTATAAACATACCAAAAGTAAAAACTGCTAAGACACACTAAAGAAAAACACACATTGCAATCTATTCAAAAATAAAACACAACCAGCACAAACTCAAAAGGCGAATTTCCACAACTACAGGTATTTCCACTCTGTCCCATGCACTTGCGTGTTCTCAATGTCACTGGCGCTTGTAAGATCATTGTTTTGTTCTCCCTTCTTCCCCTACCTTTGCTTGGTTGCGCTCTGAAACACTTGTGTACGAGTGCAATATAAATAAAATATCATATCATAGCATATTATATCATATACCTTCCTTAATTTTCCCAGATCTCCTTCAACTCACTTTCCCCTAGAATCAGAGCTGCCAGAGCGCCAGGGGACCACTCCGGTGGTGATAGTACGCAGTACAAATATCCTTTAACAATAACAATCATAGCCCCTTCTATTTTAGATTTATTTTTTAAATCCATAATTTAGCCAGAGCTAGAATTAAGGCCTGATTTGAGGTCAACTTCAGCCAGTTCATAGGCAATTAGTCAGCCCCTGGGGTTTAGAGTGAACAAAACAGACTTGGGTACATAATTCTCTCCTTTGTAAACGTAAGGGATTCTAATGGGGCCAATCCACACACATGAAATGTTTTCAATTCCAAGGGCAGCTTTCATTTGGGGCCAATACCCTCTAATGTAGGGAGACCGTTAAGACAACATTTCTAATGCCAATTTATGTTTTTGTGATGGGAATTTGGCTAAATAAGATCTTACTCTTTTTCTGGGTAGATAATATTAATGCAACTTCAAAATCTAATCTTTTATCCCAATGCATTATTTTTTTCTTCCGCATATAATCAGATTCTGACCCATCACATTCAGTCAGTTGTTGAAAGACACAGCATCTTTTGTGAAGTAGTTGCAATAAATATGGGCAACTATCTGGATGTTTCAATAAACATTAATTCAGAAAGGCCCCAAACACTGTTTTATCCCACCTGCTTTAACTTGTTTAAATAGGCAAGACTTATTTTGACATATTGATCCCACCAAGATTTCAATCTAGGCAAACAAAACTTATCGAAAGGAATTTCAGAAAGGCCCAAGAATGATCTCCAGATTTTCCCTTCCAGGACATCCAAAACCGTCCTATCCTTGAAGGTAACTAATTCACACCCGTAGAGAATCATAGATGCCACCTTTACGTTCTAATAGTCTACTAGTGGAATAAGGAAAGAAGCACATAGCTTCCGTTTAATTGCCTTCATAAGCGAGATGAACAAGTTACTTCTTACCTTGTAACGTTCTTTCGATGGGATGTTCCTCCGACGTATTCCTTATCTTTGATAGATCATCTCCCAGCTTGCTGGCCTCGAAAAGAAATTTCAGTAGAGGGCGCTGCGCGTCGACGTCCCTCGAGCCGATGTCCCTCGACGGCCTCCGTATCGGCGCCGACGTCACCACGTGCATAAATAGACTCACGCAGCGTCCGTTGCTCAGTTCAGTTTTGACGTTAACAGTTGTTTTACATTAATTGGTTATTGACCTTGAAGGAGCGTAAACTGCAACCACAAGGGAAGTATTACTGCAGGGATGGATGGGAGGGGCGATAAGGAATACGTCGGAGGAAAATCCCATCGAAAGAACGTTACAAGGTAAGAAGTAACTTGTTCTTCGAAGGGATTGTGTCCTCCGACGTATTCCTTATCTTTGATAGACTCCCATAGCAGTGGTGTGCAATTGGAGGTGGGAGTAAAACGCCATGTTTCCTTTTAGGAATGAACCAAATGTAATACAGCTTTGCCAAACCTAGTTTCTTGACTAGAGGAGGAATCCAGGTTGTAAAATCTTGTGAAGGTATGTGCGGACGACCATGTGGCAGCCCCACATATGTCTCGAACCGGAACCCCTCTTTGGAGGGCCGAGGAGGCTGCGATACCCCTGGTTGAATGAGCCCTAGGATTTTGAGAAGGCTCTTTCCCTGCCAGTTTGTAACATTCCAGGATTGACAAAATAATTCATCTGTAAATGGTTTGTTTTGTTATCGGTAGTCCCAACGTGTGCCCTGAGTAACCCACAAACAGTTGGTCTGCTTGCCTAATCCTAGCAAGTCTGCTGATGTAAAAGCTTAAAGCCCGCCTTGGGTCCAGCCTATGTAGCCTTTCTTCCTCTTTCCCCGGATGGGGAGGCGGATAGAATGAAGGTAAAGTAATTTTCTGAGTGATATGGAATTCAGAAACCACCTTTGGGAGGAAATTAGGCTTCACCTGTAAGACAACCTTGTCTTTATGAAAAATTGTATGAGGGGGTTTACAAGATAGAGCTTGTAATTCGCTCACCCTTCTAGCAGATGTTAAAGCTACTAATAAGACAGTTTTAAGGGTGAGAAATCTTAGCGAACAAGAGTGGAGTGGTTCGAAAGGAGTACCCATCAGGAAATTTAAGACTAAATTTAAGCCCCATAAAGGAACCTGGAAAGGTCCTGGAGGGTAGACATTACTTAATCCCTTTAGAAATTGTATTACTAAGGGTAATTTGAAATACGAAGGCTCCTCCGCAGTGCGCTTGAAGATCGATAGCGCTGCGAGATAGCCCTTGATAGTGCCAACTTGAAGGCCTGAATTTGCCAAGTAGAGTAGAAAGGATAACACCGTTGGTGTACCACATGAAAAGGGGTCGATATTGTCTTCTCTACACCAGCTGCAAAATTTGTTTCAACGGCAGCGGTATAAAGACTTTGTTGCTGGCCTTCTGGCCGAAAGCAACACTTCCATGACGTCATCAGGGAGGCCTCAATCCTTGTATCTCAACCTTTCAGAAGCCAAGCGTGAAGGTTGAGGGTTCTGATGTCTGGATGGAGAACCTGACCTTCCTTCTGTGAGAGAAGATTCTCCTTGAGTGGAAGACTAATTGGAGGGCAGATGGACATGTCCAGAAGGTCCGGTTACCACGTTCTCCTGGCCCATTCTGGGGCAATTAGGATCATGGTTCTCCAGAATCTTCTCAACCTCCTGATCATTTGAGGAATGACAGGGACTGTTGGAAACGCATACAGGAGTGGAAACTCCCAGTCCACTATGAACGCGTCCCCTAGAGCTCCTCTCGGGGTAAATTCCCTTGAACAAAACAGATCACACTTTCTGTTGGTACTGGTGGCAAACAGATCCACTTGAGGGGTTCCCCAAAGGGCAAAGATCTCCTGAAGGACTTCCTGAGCTAGTTCCCACTCGTGGGAGACTGTGCCCTGTCTGCTCAGAGCTTTCTCCGTCAAGTTCTTCTCTCCGGCTAGGTGAACTGCTGATAGAGAGATTCCTTCTTAAATTGCACAAAACCAGAGCTGCATTGCCTCTCTGCACAGTGGCAGTGATCCTACGCCTCCTCTTTTGTTGAGGTAGTGCATGGCCACTGTGTTGTCCATCATTATCGGGACATTTTTCCCCTGTACAGATGGCAGAAAAGCTTTCAGCGCTAGTCTGATTGCTCTCAGCTCTAACAGGTTAATATGTAGTCTGGATTCCGATGGAGACCAGCTACCGCTGATGGTCAAGTCGTTGGTATGGGCTCCCCACCCCGTGAGTGAGGCATCTGTGACTACTGTTTTCTCCGTCCATGGTTGCCAAAACAGTTCCCGCTTCAAGATGTTTTTCTGGCAGGCCCACAACTGAAGGTCTCGAACCACCTTGTCCGGAATCTGAAGGTCTGTCATTCTCCCTGAGGATTGCGACCAGTGAGTTCTCAGTGTGCAAGATCTCATTCTCAGGCGAGCCTCTGGCACAAGGAAGATGCAGGATGCCATGATGCCTAGCAACCTCAAAAAAGTCGAAGGCTGGGAGACGTTGGCATTTTGAAACTTGGTGACCATCTGCAGAATATCTTGAGCCCTCACCTCTGGTGGCGAGGCTTTTCCCAGGAAAGTGTCCAGGACCGCTCCAATGAACTGGAGTCTCTGTGGTGGTATCATCTGTGACTTCTTTAAATTGAGGGAGAAGCCCAGTTTGTGAAGAAAGTGGCAGACATAATCTAGCTGGATCTGAGCTTGTTCCGAAGATACAGCTCAGATAAGCCAATCGTCCAGGTAGGGGTAGACGTGGATCCCTTCCCTCCTTAGACTTGCAGCCACTACCGACATTAGCTTGGTGAAGACCCTCGCGGCGGAAGTCAGCCCAAATGGCAGAACTCAAAATTGCTAATGAGAGCCGCCAATTGCGAACCTCAGGTATTTCCTGTGTTTGAGATGGATTGGCACATGGAAATAACCATCCTGGAGGTCCAGAGATACCAGTCAGTCCTGGAGCTGGAGGGCCTGAAGGATCTGAGAGAGTGTTACCATCTTGAACTTGTCCTTCCTGAGGAACTTGTTCAATTCTCTTAAGTCCAAGATAGGTCTCAGTCCTCCATCTTTCTTCGGTATGAGAAAGTAGGGGGAGTACCAGCCCTTGTTCCTCTCCGCTACAGGTACCGGTTCTATGGCACCTTTCTCTAGAAGGTCTACAATTTCCTGCAAGAGGAGCGGATCTGGAACTTTCAGAGAGCTGTTCCAAGGTGGATGACTCAGGGATGCGTAGAAAAGGCAGGCAGTAACCTTGGGCAACTGTCTCCAATGCCCAAGCATCTGACGTAATAGCCTGCCATTCCGTCAGATGTTGAGTTAACCTGCCCCCTACTGGTGTTTTGTGAAGAGAGTCCTCAGAGCGGTTTGGAGGCGGCTGATGCAGATGCCGAGGGTAAAGAGGCACCTGCTGCTGCTGCGGCTTTTGTATTTTTACCCCGTCCACCTCGGGTGAATTTTTTCTGACCCCTTTGAACCGGCTGTCCTCTGCCCTTACCGAATGCGGAATAGAAGCGAAAGGACTTACCTCTCCAAGAGGTTCCTGAGGGGCGATATGGTGTCAGACGGATTGCAGCTCCTAGGGATTTTGCTGCTGCCTTTGATGTTTGTAGTTTTTCTAAACTGTCATCTGCCTTCTTACCAAACAAAGAAGACCCGTCAAAGGGCATATTCAAGAGTCTGCTTTGCACATCTGGAGCAAAACCAGACTTTTGCAACCAAGCAAATCTCCTGGTTGTTGTACTTGCCGCCATGGCCCTGCTGATGCTGTCAGCAGAATCGATGCCAGTCTGAAGGGATTCGCACATTGCGTCCTTACCATCCTTAATGATGTTGAGAAACGCTTCCCTTTCTTCTCCCTCCGGGAGGCAGTCAGCCGCTGATGAAGCACACTCCCAAAGTGTGTGGCTGAACCTTGCGAGCGTACAAGTAGCACTGATGGATTTCAACGCCATGCTGCATGCAGAAAAGACTTTTCTGGCCATAGAGTCATATCTCTTATCATCCCCGTCCTGTGGAACAGTAGGGTAAGCCGATTTACTACCTGCTGAAGTAGCTGCCTGAACAACCAGACTCTCGGGAGTTGGGTGTTTGGATAAATATTCAGGGTCAGCAGAAGACACCCAGTAATTAGCTGATAGTTTTTTGTTAACCGCCGGGATTATCTCAGGTGTTTCCCAGTTTGCCAATATTCTCCTTTGTAATGCCGCATGAAATGGCACCACAGGATCCTCCTGTGGACCTTTGACCAAGATGTCTGAGGTAATCTTGCTGAAAAGCAGGTGAGGGTGTGGACCATCCCATAAACTCTATTATCCTTGCCATCAAGGTTCTATAAGGGGTTTCAGCATGTTCCCCTGGGTCTTGTGTGGCAAATTCCACTTCTGGGGAAGTGTCCAACCCACTTGCTTCCTGTAGGGATTCATGGAGGTCTTTCAACCTACCTTCCTCCGAGGTAAATTCCTCTGGTGCAACTCAAAAGTTCTTTCCTGATCCGAATCCTCCCCTTCTTCATAAATAGAAGATAAGACTCTGGAGGGATCAGGTCTTGAAAATGGTATAAATCCCATTTCCAGAGCAGAAGGAGCCAAATTCGTCATGATTGGCTGAGAAAACGTCGACGTCGTCGACGCGGACGTTAAAGGCTTCGAAGCCATCGAAGACATCGAAAAAGGCGTCGAGAAAGGTGGTAGAGGCCTCAATGAACTCTAGAGTATCGGGATTCTACTTGAGGTTGTCGACGACATTCTTGTGCTCGAGGCTCTGGGAATGGGTATGGCCACTGGCTGTGAGGTGGCCGTGGGTTTATCCTTTCTCGGCGTCGACTCGACTGACCTGTGCGTCGAAGAACCCTTCGATAACGGCGTTGACGACACCGATCTATGTGTCGAAGGGATCTTCGACGACGGCGTCGAAGACACAACTTTGCCTTTACTCGAGGGTTTGTGACGCTCTCGAGTGGCTTTTTTCGCCGGGTACTGATGTTGAGGTATGTTCTTTTCTTGCCTGTATATGTGCTTGATGCACGTCATGCTGTATACAGTAGCCTGCACCCTTTGGCTGTCAAAGTCACACTGATGGTGGGAGGAGGTTGGATGTAGGTCTCAGACATGGCCCAACCCAATTTAACTATCATTACTAAAAGAAAATTAGGCTCTCTTTCTCCACCTAATGAGGAATCCCAACACTTTCTTAATATGTTATTAACTTACAATACTACCAAATTGCCTAAGCCTATTCCCTTTCTCTGATCCCCCCCCCCCTACCCTTACCGACTTTTCTCCTTCCAAGGTACACCTAAAGAATAATATTGCATGGTCACTAAGTTTTGAAGGCCTCACCTCAAACAGACTATCCTGTCCAATATATATTTTTGACAAATATGTAGTCGATTGTGGAGGCTGCCATTCAAGGATGCCAAGTTGGCGTTATCTCCAATTGACCATCACATAAAAGATTTGTTTGGAAAAAGCCCCATCTAAACCAAAATGCAGACTACAGTTTCCTATGTGTGCTCCTCTTCCCCCTACCCTCAGTAACCTGTGCCAGTGAGCAATTTGTTTCACTGAACATATCCTCCTTGCATTTCACAATAATACATTCACAACTGAAGTTGCATGCCACTGTCACCACACACTATTTGTCTAACTGGTGCCATTTCAACAATATCTTTTCAATTTCATCTAACTTCCTATTTCAGATCGAACTGAATTGAAGTAAATGCTGAGTTTGAGAAAATAAATGTCTTGATTATCATTTCAGTAACCAACAGTGCTTCAGAGTTACTTTTCCAATTTTGAGTTGTGCGATTTCCAATGATCGTCACTGCCGTTAGCAAACCTCCCATCGGCCGACCTGTCTGACTCTAAAGGCGACGTCTTGTGTAATAGTGTGAAATCACATGATCAATGCTTGTCTAGACCATTGCCCTGCAAGAAGGACTTGTACCCTCGAGTGTTCCAGTTTACAACTGATGACCACTTAGTTTTAGAACCCTGGTCTGCAGATTGGTTTTGGTTGTAAAGCTGTGGAGAGTGATTCCCAACCGGGTGAAATTTGTTACCTGTGATACTGCCTCTGTGGATTGTTTTCGTTTTCTAAATAGAAAGTGACTGGCATACTCTTCCGGGTATAGTCTCTCGCCTTCTCTGGCAAATGGGCATAATAGCTTTCAAAGCCCTTTGATAGAATATCTTTCTGGTGCTCAAATACTAAATTGTCAATTATTTTAGAGACAAGTGCACCACACACTTCCCCTTATATGAATAATCAAACAGGTGCACAATTTTAATGTCTGCTGACACAATTGAACTTCGTTTTGGTATAGATGTTAATCGAGTTAGAATTCTTCATCTGTTCCAGGGCATCTGTTGTTCTTCATCAAATACAGACTCAAAAATCAATGGTAATAGTGGCTCTAAATTCCTGACCATATCTCCTTCCTGACTCGTATACTCATATTTGTTACCAGATTTACTTCTTAATGCATCATCGTAGGACTTCAACCCCTCCCTTGTGCTTGTATGGGTAGTGATTGGTTGCCGTTTACAGTTATTCCCCCTGGAGTTGTTCCTAGGGCACTTATTTACAGCAATAGTATCTGCCTCCATGCTCTTTTATTTGTTTGCGTACCTGCCGATACCTGAATCAGACTCTTGTCTGGAGTCCTGGAGGCTAACTTTGAAGTCCCCGTTTTGTGTTTCCTCCTTTTCGTTCTTTTACAGGCTTTTATTATCACATTGTCTCCCCTACGAGTTCCTAGAGACCAGCAGAGAGTTACTCTGACTCCCTGTTAGGCAGAAACCTCTGCGGTTCCCTCTTGGACCACTGCAAAAAGTTTAAGTCTACAGGAGTTAGCAGTAAACCCAATTGGTAGCAGTCTGTACCACACAGATTTACCTGGTAGCTGTGGCTGAGCAGTCAGACTTCTCTCAAGACAAGTTAGGCCTTATTTGGAGTATGCAGGATAGGGCAATTTACACAGTAGAACAAGCAGACACTGATCAGAGCTTGGGTGTAAAGATATATAATTATTTATTTAAAAACACATCTATGGAAAACACACTGGCACTAATATGGCAAACAACTTCAATCACAGTTACTATAAGTATATATCAATCCCATAACAATATTTCGACAAGTCTAGGTTCAACGGCACCACTTATTTGCAGACAGAGGTGAATGCTTTAACCTAGATGCCACTCTAGTATTCGTTAGAAAGGGAGAGAAAAAGGCAGGGTATGAAACCAACTCAGTACCAACACTTTTACTAAACAAATGCAAGGCAAGTAAGGCAGGGTCTACTGTAAATCACAAAGTTCAGAGGCCAGGCCCACTCGGAGAGAGGCAAGGCTGTATCTCCCAAAAGTATCGCAGTGGAAATGCACTTCAAGTCTTTGTAGCAAAATGTCACAGAAAGGTTGGACCAGTTTAGAACAAACGTTTAAGAAGGTCTGGAGGCGACCCAATGGGAAGGTAAGGATTTAAGACACCTCGCGCTAACCGTTTCAAGGGAAGCCAGGCGGACACAGTACCTTGAAAGTGAAGATACTCCGGCGGGGGCAGTTGTTCCTGGTGGTGGCTGCAAGTCGGGGCTTTGCCGGAAGATGAGGGGATCTCGTCGTCGAGGAAAAGTTGAAGATCGTTGCACCACCAGGGAAGAGACCAGCCGCGGAGTGCTCAGTCACAAGGCACCACCTTTTGGTCGCGGTACAGTGGTTAGTGGCTATCCGGTTGCCGGGGTGCTCAGCATGGGCAATTCGACCCCTAGACGTCCTGGAAGCGAAAAAAAAGCAAGGGACTGGTTGTTCCCACCAGTCAGAGGAAGAAGACTCTCCAGCAAGGAGATCACCTCTGTCGTCGGGATGTGGTGAGTCGGTTCAGCAGGGCTCCACCGGAGGTGTCGTCGTTGCAGGTCGGCTCAGCTTTACCCTCGTCGGATTCTTGGGTCCTGTGGCGACTTCCGAAGTTCCAGTCCCAAAAGCCCTGCTTTTATGCAGAAAACCCCCATTCATTCAGCCTAGCTGTCAATCAAACATGCTAGCTGGTGAGCGGGGCGGCTCACCACTCGGGCCAATCACACCAGAATGCGACTTGAATTGGCAAGGCAACTCAGTCCAGGGTGCCTAAACCCCCTCCCACACCCCCTGTGGTACCCAGACAGAATGGCACCACTCTGGAGGGCTTCTGTGCAGAAGCCCTCCAAAAGTGGAACAAAGGGCTCAACCTTTGGTTCGGAGTTACAGAGGCGAACACACACGCCATTTTAAAAACCAAGATCTGGCAGAAAATACCAACCGGTGGATTTATTTAAGACAAATAAACCGGCGGTATGTTAGAGACTAATACGAAAAAGTATTAGCCTCCAAAATGGGAAGAATCCCATAGGAATATATTCGCGGTCGAATATAAAAAGTAGTATCCACTGCCACCAGCCAAAACTCGACGAGGGGGACGGGACAGTGCCTCCTCGAACAACAGACCCAGGGGTAATCGAATTACCCCTACCAGTACGTCCACAATAGGATGATTTGTACTAGTTCTGTTAGTAAATTTAGGTCTAGTAAAGCCAATGGTGACTTTACATGCCCTGGGAGACAGTAGTCAGTCTCAGGGTATGGAGTCTATGGTGGGGATCCTCTAGGACACCCCAGTGTTACGGCACGGAGGGTGCGGTGTAACATACATTGCAAAACACATGAGGCCCTATGGAGTAAAAGACCCCATAGCCCATAGAACACATTGACATTCAAAGAAATCAACCACATTCATGTCCAAGAGTGGGAGGAAAAGAGTCTCTCACTCTTGGCAGGATGAAAAAAACAAACTCCAGAAATCCAGCAAAGCTGCTGGGGGACTCACTAGGTTAGGAAATTCAGCCTAAACAGAGAATTCTCCCTAATACTCCCTTCCTCCATGTCTGTCCCAGAGTCTCCTCTCTCTCTTGATTATCCATATTCCTGGAGTCCAATTCTATTACTTCTGCGCTTACTTAAGATAATATGGGCTCAGGCCTGATTTTATTTTAAGCTGCTACTTCTCGCAAACATTTCCTCAAGCCTTTGTTGGTGTTGTGTCGAAGCATTTCATATTTTGGGGATTTTTCTCGTAAATTGAGGTAGATTCGACTTGCCCCATGTAAACTTACAGAGTCATGTTACAAGCAGCAGTGTCAACATTCTCCAGCTCACAGTTTCTCCTCCTTACTTTGTCAGGTCTAAAAGGCTGAACATTTCTCCAGGAAGTTGATGTGTTCTTGTAGTAATAAAGTATGAATATTCTTTAAAGTAACTAAATTAATTCTAACTTCATGTACGACTTGGCGTAAAGTGTTATGAAGAATTGCAGAACTATATTTAGCGCTGCTAACAAGCTCATATCTGTCTCGATCGGATCTTTACTAGTTGAAATGTTACCTTGAAACTGAAGAGCAGAACGGTCCCTTTCTAAAGGGGTATTGAGTTCTGGATCACCTTCCTGATTAGTAGAGTGCAAGATGTTATTATCTGCCTGGATCTTAAATATATCTGTAGAAATACTTAATCTCCCATTAACTCTTTCTAAGGGAGCAATATCCTTTTCTAGGCTTACGCACTCATTTAACAAAGTCAGACTTCGTCTGTGTTCAACTTCCGTCAGTACATGTCCTGAGATTTCACAGACGTCAGCTGACTCCGCCACCCCCATTATTGAAACCTCAGAAACCTGAATGACATCTTGTAGTGCCTGGCTATATGTTTTATCATGTTGAAAAAGTATTTTATTTTACCTTGATCTTGATTCCCAGATATTTTACTCATGAGAGGTGGACTCGTCCCCCCCCCCCCTCCTCAAGCGGAGCCATTATGGCTTCACACTTCAAATGGTAGCAGCTGTTT
Source organism: Ambystoma mexicanum (assembly GCF_040938575.1). NCBI lineage: Eukaryota > Metazoa > Chordata > Amphibia > Caudata > Ambystomatidae > Ambystoma > Ambystoma mexicanum. The sequence goes on along the minus strand of NC_090933.1, from coordinate 924,009,171 downwards.
TTCGCTTCATGGGGCGCACAATGACAGTGTCCCGCTGCGATAGCACACCAGCCAGCACTGAACTGAATTCAGACAGGGAACCCTCTGGGGCCTCTGCCCCTCCTTCTGTGCTTGGGCATACTCAACACGCTCACAAACCAATTGAATCTAAGGCACAATACTGTGACGTTCCCTCTACCAAGGGATCTTCCTCCAACACTGACCTTCCTTCGTTCTAATCCAGGTTGGTCTCCTCGCTGATGCTGAACACGGACTGCACCGACCACTTTCAGAGGCGTAGCCAGGATTGTCTAGCAAATGGGGCCTGAAGCTAATGTAGTTGGGCCCACTGCACTGACAAAAATATCTGTAAAAGCCCACACAGCGCTGCTGAGTGGGCATTTACAGATTTTGGGTGGGCTTTGCCCCTCAGGCCCTACCCTGCCTACGCCTCTGACCGCTTTGCAGATCTCGCTGTATTTGTGGATGGGGGTGGGGCTTCTCCTCTCCAACTCCGGTCTCCGTCCCACTGGTCTCCAAAGCACATCCGCCTGCACCGACCACTTTGCAGTCACTTCCCATTCTTGAGGAATACCTAGAAGAGGTAATGGTTGGGATCCCTAGAAGTATTCCTTCTAAATTATCATTTTCACATGATCAATGGAGGATTACTGACCTCTCCTCTCCCGTGCAACATTGGTGCCATAGGTGATAACTGATAGAGCTCTGCAATCCTCACATAATGAACCACAATTGGAGTTATGTTAATGACTGAAATATGATTGTTAGAGGAGAGCTATATCCCTGAGACAATGTTCAGTGAGTCAACAAGTGTGGGTTGTGAATACGCGTACATGCATATAACTTAAAAGATTGCTTAGAGAGTGTCTAGAAGAGGATGCCCTTTCCACTTTACAGGGAAACTGAGGATTCAGGCTATTGGAATGAATGAGTGTAAAGTGTAAGGAAGGCATGGTATCAATCAATAAGACAGGATGAAGTGATCTCATGTTCAATGGTGTTTAATGAACTTCAATTGGGTTTGAAAAACGTCCATCTAATTCTAAATCTAAAGATGGGAGCAAGCTACGACCATCAAAACATAACGCAGCTCTAGTCAAGTCTGTCAAAATACAAGGGCCTATACTATTAAACATATTACCAATCCTTACTTCTAAATATAAATGGTGTGGGAGACAATGTTATGCAAAAAGAAAGTGTTCAAGAAATGATGTGTCAGGATATTCAAGCCGTTGGCTTCTGTTCCCCACGTTTTCAGCACGGGACAGGCTGCACACTCAAGCTTAGCACACTCTCTGGCTTCTCTAGCACGATGCTGCAGTTCAAAACTCCAACATAAGTGCCTTCTGTGCCAAAGTCTCTTTGGCATTCTAAGTGGGCTGATGCAACACGACAAATATTAAAGTTACTTTCTTCTTAGGATTTCACATATACAACTTCTCAAGTGATTTACTGTTCACCCTGGGTGCCCCTCTGCTAGACTCAGACCCACTGTAAAACAAAACCTTCAATTGGTCTCCCTCCACCGGGCTCCGACCAAACTTATCTCCTTTTCCAAACTTTCTCTACTTCATCAAAATCTGTGACTTTCGACTGTGTGTGGGATTTTGCTTGATTCGTCGCAGGACCAATGAGATTCACAATTACTCGTTCTATTCTTGATATAACCTTTTTCTTTCACCGTTGGCAATTCTTAGCTGGATGCCTCACAGAGACCTTCGAGTGAGCACCCACGCAGTGCCGGACAACTCTGTCAAAGGTATTGTATCTTGCATTAAAGTGCAGTCACTCATCAGCAGTTCAACTACATTTGTGTCTCTTATCACTCGTGTTTTAACAATGTTCGCTTCAGCATTCGCCATCCAATGTTGCTCCTTGCAACCTTGGCTTCAACACAGACCAGTCTTGTATCGGTCCCCGCAACTCACCGGCTGTGTTGATTTCACTGACGCTGCTTTGGTCTTGGAGCCAAGGACGGTACCGCAGCGGCTAATGATTCTCCCGCCTTGACACACAATGCAGGATCCTTCGGCCTGGTTTCCTAGTATTACGCTTTCTATTCGAGGTTTCTGGAAAGTAACATTTCCTTGTCGAAAAGGTCAAGGGAACTTCCCTCCTTGCGATCCCCTTCTGTTTTCCAGTCTTGCCTCTCTCGTTCAGCTGCCGTCTCGAAACTGCTGGTTCCTTGTGTGCTTTGCCTTGCTCAGAGTGTTCTCTCGTGCTCCGCCTTTTATCCATGTGGGGAAGCTTAATGGAAGTCAGGTATGTGTGTGTGATGGTCAGAAATTGCCTGACCATTTTATTGGGACACATCCGGTATACTGCTCTGGTGTTAAGTCTGTTTTCTCTCATAGCTGGCTGTCTGTGAAAAAGTGCTAGGGCGAGGGGGTCCCATTCCCACTCCCAGAAGACCCCTCACCCAGGTGATCCTCCTGCACTGGTCAACCGCCAGGAACTGGATCCAAAACCGATGGCCGTGTCCTGGCCACCTGGATGACAGATCCCCAGGGACAAGTGGGGGAGAGACCTTCTGGTTTCTCACAGAAGGCAACAGGCTGCTGTGGGTACGCCTGCAGGGCACCTGTGGCATCAATAGAATGCTGGCTTTTCAGTGGATGTCTAATGATATTGGCTGGGCAATTTGGAGTGCTAGGGGGCATGGAGGGTTGGAGTTTGCTGACATGCATGGTAGAAAGGTCAAGATCCAAAGGGCTATTGCACGCCCAGTCTGAAAGGAATTTGCAACCTGTCCAATGCACAGCATCATGCATTTTTGCATTGTGTTTGAACAAATCCACGTACCATTTCACAGCTATACAAATAAAAATGGAGTGATTTATCAATAAAATGTCTGAAAAGAAGAGCCATTGCTTTTTGTCAGGGCTGGGAAGCTTTAAGCGTGTCTGCTGCAGTGCAGGCCCCGAAGAACTTCAATGACCAAATTAAGAACAGTACAGCAAAGGGGAGACACACAGCCGACAGTGACACCATTAGGTTTTCATTTAAAATACTTTACCTGTCCTCCGGCCGGGTTGTAGCCTGCTGAAGGTACCTTAACAATATCGTCTTTCGGCTCTTGTTGCAATGCTGAGCTTGGCTGCATGCGATTCTGCTCTGGACACTGTCAAAAGCACAGACGGACACCTAGCACATGCTGCAAGCAGGACCAGTCAGCCTGTATAGATAATCATTTTTGGACTGGCTGTGGCACAGCGCACACAACAAGCACATGAGGTCACACACTGCATGCGACATCCCAATACGTTCTGGTAATGAGCCAGACGAGCCTGACATTGTGTGTGAAGTTAAACTTTGTGAAATGATCGCATAATAGAGCCCCTCCAGCTCTAATGAATGCAATCCATCCACATTGCACTAAATTGTTTTTAGTGCAATATGGAACATGCATTTGTTAAATTCAAGACAGGTACACACGTTAATAAAAGAAATCAGTCCACCTTGGATGTCAGACTCCCTCAGCGAGGGGCTAAACGCCCGATGGGACTATACGAGCCTGCCAAGGGTGCAGGGAAGAAACAATCCTCCATCAACATGTATGCCAAGGCAGCACCTAGGACGTAGGACGTGGCGGAGGGTGCCAGTGGTGGACTATAGCCACCAGAAGAGCCCAGTGAACTACAACGCATGATGCAGTATATATGCGAAGGATTCACAAAGGATTCACGACCGTACACACTAAACTCGACGACATGAGCGGCACAAACAGCTCCATCAAGGCCCACCTGGATAAGACTGACGCCTGCATCACAGAGATGAATACCACAGAGGGGGGCGCGGAGGACGAGATCTGGGTGCTCAGACATCACCTCGCTCTCAAAGCAAGTGTTAACAATCAGTAAGAAGAACGAAGACCTGGAATCTTGCTCAAATCACAACAACTTGCGGATAATAGGGATACTTGAAGACAATCTGCAAGGCCCCATGGAAGATTTCATTGAACGCAACATCCTGTCCTTGCTGGACGCACCAAAACTGTCACCACAATTTGCAATAAAAAGAGCTCACCGGTCCCTTGCCCCTAAGCCCAAACCAGGGGCGCCCCCTTACCCAAAAATAGCCAGAGTCCTCAACTACCGAGACCGATACGCTGCTGCGTGCTGAGAGAGCTAAAGGAGACCTACTGATGGGCTCTAACAGGATCCACCAATACCCCGATCTCTCAGTGGTGGTGCAACAGGAGCGGTAAATCCTTAAATGGCAGCCAGAAAGAGGTTTCAAGACCTGGGTGTGAAATATGCGATGTTATACCCTGCCAAGCTACGGATTGAACACTGATAAGATATTTTTTTTTACCATACCTGAGCAAGCCATGAAGTTCCTCAACGGCCACTTCCCTGGGTGATCTATGGCAGTAACCATCAGTCATGCTGGAGCCAATTGGCGGCTCCGTGTTGAGAAATAGATAATGTACAGACTACCTAGTGCCACCTTATTGGGGTACGTCCGATATAAGATCCCTGTTGCTCCTAGAATTGACACAATGACTACTTGGGAAGGTGCATCTGCATATTCATTTACATTATATAAGTTAGGTTGCGCTGAAGACTGGTTGCAGTTGGTGAGCAACCCCCCGATTTTGGGTTGTTGGGGTAGATTTCCTCTGATTGGGAGGGAGATGGAGGTGGGAGTGGGAACCGTTTGGGGAAATAAAAAAATGTGCTTGACATGTGTGTTATAGTTGGGGAATGGCAGTGTCACTTGGTGGTAGCTCCAACGAAATGTTGTCTATTCACCCAGTTTGGTCTAAAGATATAGACAATGTACTGGCCAAATGTTGAATGAGACACTACAATGTATCAGTTGGAATGTTCGGGTACTGGGCAACCCAGTGAAAATGTGCAAGTTCCAACTATATGCCAAGCGACATAAGGCCCAAATCTTGTTACTGCAAGAAACACATGCAATGGCAACCAGCTACAATAGATCTGCTAAACACTGGGGCGCACACCGCTATTAAACATTGTATTCAATGCCAGGGAGTCATGACCCTTATTCATGAAACAACAGCGTATACACATAGAATGGCACACATCGGCCCATTGGGTAGATATGTACTGCTACATGGTGAGCTCCTGGGCCAGGAAGTTTTACTATTGGATATATACAGACCTAATGTGGACGATCTGAACTCTACACCCAGGTAGTGGATCTCTTAGCATTGGACCCCCTGGTGCCCATTCTATGGGGAGGTGACTTCAACACAATCGTAAACACAGATCTGAACAGATCAGGGTGTAGGGCCCAGCAATTATCTAAAGCCGCCCAAGTGATATTGGAATACTCTACCAGACTGGGGGTTGTGGACGCTTCAAGACTATTAAACCCGAGATCTCGCATGTACTCGATTCTCACTCACGCAATGATATGTGATTAATCTCTGGGCGCTTTTGGGGCGAGTCGACACTGCAAACATACTACCTAGGACACTGTCGGGCCACTCCCCAGTCACGCTAACAATAACACTTGGTGCTGAAGCAGAGACTAGACGCCCATGGAGACTTAAATTGCATGCACTGTCTGATCCAGTGTTAGCAGCTGAAATTGGGAAATGTGTGGAGAAATACTTTTAGATCAATACAGGTTCGGTCGGCAGAAATGCAATTTAATGGGAGGCCTTCAAGGTCTATATCTGCGGTATGGCCTGGGCTAAAGAATCTGGGATATTGAGATTGATACAGCGTAATATACACGACAGTGAGGTTGCCCTGTACCAACTTGAGCAACAGTACACTACACTCCCCGCCACAGCCACACTAGGTGATATTAAAACTGAATTCGACAACGTCCGCGAGCACACTGACAGGGAACTGACATTTCTAGATAACCCTAAATTAGCGAGGGAATACAGTGAAGGGGAGCGCCCCGGCAGATTACTTGCTAAGGTTATACGACTAGAAGGTGGAAGCCACCAAATTCCACTGATTCAGGACACATTCGGGACAATGGTCCACACTCGAGCTGAGGTGAACCGCATGTTCCGCTCCTTTTACGAAACACTTTACGCCAACAGCGGTGCAGCAACTACACCCGAAATAGAGGAGTTCCTGGATGGCCTACCACCAACTGTGCTGTCCAATAAGGCAAGAGAGGCTCTCGACTGCCCAGCGACGTCAGACGAGGTCTCCCGAGCTATCGAGGCTCTACCCTTTGGCAACAGAATTCTTTAAATACTTCAAATCCCGCCTGATCCCACAGCTTGCTGCCCTGTGGAAAGAGTCCTGGGAGAGCGGATTACTCCCCTCACACTGCAAGAAGCAGTCATTACTGTCTTACTAAAACCCGACAAACAGGCGACGCAGTGCAGATCCTACCGGCCCTTCTCACTCATCAACTGCGATGTGAAAATATTTGCAAAGCTATTGGCCCTTCGGCTTGCCCCCTACATGAAATATAGAGTCCATCTGGATAAGGCTGGCTTTGTCCCTGGACGATCCACAGCACTCAACTTGCAGCGCCTATTCAATATCCTCGCACGGATAGACCCAAAGGTGGAGGCTGTCGCTGCAACCCTAGACATCCAGAAAACAGTTGACTCAGTGTCCTGGCAGTTCCTCTGGGCGGTACTAGAAAAATGTTACTTTGGTCTGCGATTCATTTCGTGGATACATCTACTGTATACACTCCCTAAGGCAAGGGTCAGCAGAAACTGGCAACTCTCTACGTTTATTGACATCTGCAGGGCAACCCGGCAGGGATGCCCGCATTTGCCCTTGATTTTCACAGTAGTGATAGAACCCCTAGCCCACAGGATAAGACACAAACACGTGCACAAAGGGATCAGGCTTTCTGGCACGCCCGAAATCATACCATTACATGCAGACAATGCACTATTTGTACGGGATCCAAACGTACATCTTGGCCTGATCATGCAAGACGTCCTCACTTGGGACCTTGTCTAGGGTTGAGTCAACTGCGCTAAATCTGAACTCTTGCCGTTAACTGACGGAACGGCCACACAACAAGACCATATGGGATTTGCCTGGTTCCCCCATGAGATTAAATACCTTGGAGTCACAGTGACTAGCACATGGCTACACTATATGAGAGCAACTATGGGACATACTTACCCCAACTCTAGGGCAAACTCCCCATTACTGTAGCTGGGCGTGTATCGCTCGTGTAAAAATGACCATCCTGCCAAAACTGCTTTACTACTTTTTAAATGTGCCGTAATGGCACAGGGCAGAGTTTTTTTTTTTAAACGCTGAAAGCAGCAATCAACAACTTTATGTGGCACGACGGAGCAGTCAGACTAAAATGAGACACGCTGACCAGACTTTGAAAAATACTGGATGGCGGCGCAGGAGCAATATGCAGCCTACTGGTTTGATGAGGATACCCGACATCCACATGTCAAGATTGTACGTTTTGCAGCTGATACCGGTGAGGTTTGTTCCTTGATGCTGCCACCACAGTGGAGGGGAACTGACATAACTGACCCCACCAGCGTTGCAGCCTTGGCTTGGGGTAAGGTATGGAGACTGCTAGACATCCCCCATCCATTCCACTGTGACCTTCCGCTCTGGAACTGCATCCCGACATTCCCGGAAGTAGGAAGCTTTACGCGGGTGGGCACTCGACGGTTACGCCACACTAAAAGAAGTCTATGACATGGGCTCCTTTATCTCACTGCAGGACCTGCAGGGGCCCATACGGCCCTCACGGTGGCTACAGTATGCTGGGCTCCGTGTAGTCCGGGATGCATGGACTGGGTTCCCCGTGTAGTCCGAGATGCATGGACTGGGTTCCCCATGCTGCCCATAGACAAGCCATTGATTGGTTTCATGACAGAGGGTAGTTCAACTCAAAGCAGGGTGTCCAGGATATATGACCTGTTAGAGCCGGGGAAATAAGCAACTAGCGAAACTATGAAGGGCCTGGTTTCACGACCTAGGCACAGACATCACTGATGAGATCTGGGAAAACCATGTGTTTTCAAACCCGCACTGTGTCATTCAACTTTAGATTCCGGTTGATAAAATTACAAATACTGCACAGGTTCAACTATACACCCACCAGATGGCACCTCATTTCGATGGACCACACTTCCCATTTTCCTAGATTTCACACAGATGGGGTGCAATATTTCCACATGATATGGGAATGCCCAGGTCTTAAAGAATTCTTGATCGGGGTCTGGAATACCATGTCTGAAATATTTGATTGTAACATTGTCCCAGACCCAATGACCTGCCTATTCCACAAATTTGCGCAACTCCGAAGCAGCTATCATAAACTTGTCAGCTTCTGTATGTTACTTGCCGTTCAATGCATACTACTTCTTTGGTTGATACCTGAGGATCCTACAGTGTCACAATGGCTATGTGCAGTTACGTGGGCCTCTGACCAAGAGGAGCTATGGTCCTCGCTACAACCGGCGATCTGCAAGCCAATAGACATATGGCCTCCATTCCGCATTTATTTACAGAATAGTCAACTGCCCGCCCTAAAATGGATCCTCGTTGATTGACCAGACTTATAAACCCAATGTAAAACTATTGTCTAATCTGATAATCATTGCTGTGATGTAATACATAAATGCTGTAACCTAAAAAACTGTGCATTTGCATTTATATAGTGCTACAAACCCTCAGGCATCTGAGCGCTGCTTATTATTACCTACGGTGTGTGGTGCTCATTTATCGACCTCGGAAGGATGAAAGGCTGAGTTTGGCCCTGCCGGATTCGAACCTGCATCAGCAGGCTCTGCACAGATGTCAAAGCGTGCGCTCTACTCGCTGTGCTATCTGACCGGCTACTGTAATAATAAATACTGCCATGTTTTTTATTCCCTGTTGTGATGTTAAGCACTCAAAGAAATTTAAAAAAGTACATTAAAAAATGGCCTGCACCCAGTCAGATTTCCCCAGGCAGCCCCTCCTGGGATGACTGCGAGTGATGTACTCCACTGGGGCCTCCATACTTCAAATCCAAATAGCCACAACAGACCATAGTCTCTTGCTGCCTCTCTGCAGTTGCGTGTGGAAAAAAACAGCTTTGCCGGCACCCTGAGAGGTCGATGCACAACCTTGCAGGATCGCAGTACCCCTCCTAGGCTCCCTATTGCCTCAAGAGTCCACAAGCATACCTGCGGCAGCCACTGCCTTAGTCTTTTTGCTGTGGGAGCAGTGGCCATGGCCTACATTTCTGTAGCGTTCTTCTACTTTGTGTCCATAGAAGCTATGATTTTCTCTGCTGGTGCCTGGGATCACCATCTCCAAAAGCTGCCCCCCAACCTGGAGACCTTTTGTCTACTTAATCGCCAACAGAAGCGCAGTAAGGGATTTACCGGCGAGAACCACTCCGGATTGTGTCCTATTTGAGGGTGTATAAGGAAACTGACAAGGAGGGGTCATTTTTGTGGCTACAAAACTTTATTATGCAACTTAAGAAAACATACCTCTCCCTACCTCTAAGGGGCTTGCCTTGCCTCCACCTAGAAAAACTTCAGTGAGCTGTCAGAATGTCCATCCAAATTAAATATTCTCCGTTAGAAACCAACTAATCTAGCCCCAATATTCTAAACATAAGTATTTAGCTAAAGTAAAGTTTGTGTTTCCTTCAGGAGAATGACTCCCTCCTTCTGGTGTCTTGCTTCAGTCTTATACTAACAGTAATTATCTCAATGTCCATTCAAAAAGGGCCAGGGGAATGATTCCCTTCTCCTTCTGCCCCTAAAATGGTTCTACACAGTGTCCTTAACCACTCTTGCAGAAAACATGGATTAGTCTCAAACTCCTTCCAGGAAGTAGAAAAACTCAGCCTCATTTGGCTTCCTTAACACTTGATAAATATTTTTCCAGGCTTCTCTGTATGTTTCTTGTAAGTGTTTCTCAAGTCTACTTGAGTAGTGCTGTTAGGTGGACCACTGCAACAAGGGAGTTGACTCCTGACACACACTGTTTGGTCAGTGGTATTGGTTGAGCCACTGTAATGAGGAAGAGGACCCCTGATGCACTCTACTTGAGCAGTGGTATTGGCTTGCCCGCTGCAACGAGGGAGAGGACTCCTGTTGCACTCGCCTTGAGTAGGACCTCTTCCCAGAACCCACCGGTCTTCCTGCCGTTCCTGTTACCTGTAGTGCCTTGAGGACACTGCTCTAGTTTTTCTTGGGGTTGCAGGGCCTCTCCTTCTCCTTGCAATCCTGCACAGCTCTGCAGCAGGCTCTTGGTATCGGCGTTGTTTCTGGACCAGACGGTCCACCTTACAGCGGTCACGCCACTACCAAGTGAGTCGGCTCCCAGGAAACTCCAGCAACGTCCTGCTCTTCCTCTCGCTCCCAAGAGGGACTAGACTGTTCTGGCTGCAGCGTTCCAATTTCAAACTTCCCTTGCTTTGTTTGCATACTCTTGGCTTCCGCGGTGAGAGCTGCTTAGTCCCTTCTTGCTACTGTTGACTCTGCCCTTGCACTACGTCAATACTATCTTAAAAAGTCTCTTTGGCACTCTTCATGCCTCCAGTGAGCCACTGCGTTACAGTACTTGGCTGGCTTTGCATATGGTTACTCCATATGCCTCATGTTCTTCTTTGTCACAGTATGTTTTTTACGCTTGTCACAGTCATGGATTTACAATAACACATGGTTCCACCATCAATTGTGGGAGAAAAGGGTGACCATGAGGGTAGGGGTTTATGTGATGGAGTTGTAGGGAGGCTTTTCCCCAGGTGGATGTCCTTATCCCCAGGAGCGAGTCCCTCCCTATGAGGTCCTCCCACATATTACCACCCCTAGGGGGTTATTGTGTAGCAGCCTCACCTTCTTAGCCTCATAGGAAAGGGCTCACCCTGAGGATAAGTGACGAGACCGGGTGAATCTTCACACCTACTCCATTGGCACCAGGAAATGCATGATTTTATACATTCTCAGGGTGGTTCATCCTGGCTATGGTCGAAATATGTAAAATTTGACTTGGAACTTTTAAAACGAAGCTACTTGATGACTGAAGCAGGTGGTCTACTAACGTGGCAGTAACTAGTATTAAGACTAGTGTACAAGGACTGGGCTACCCGACAGATCTTGGACAAATCCCAAGGAGACACAAGTATTATTAGTTAACTTTTCTAGGCCTGAAGGGCACATAGATGCTATTGAACCTAATAGAAAAAACACAGTTTGTGAAATTTTGGTTAAACACTTTGAAGCCTACGGATTACACTTGTAGCTGATATGATTAGTCATTTATAACGCACCTGTACACAAGTGTTTCTAGGTGCAAGCTGGGCTAGGGGGACCACTGATAAAGGCCAATATTGTACAAAATCTAGAGGGAAAGTCACACACTTATTTATTTGTCCTTTGTGCTCTTACATTATCAATAGTTGGCTAGTTCCCGTTCTGAATACCAACAGTATAGATCATTAAGAGCACATAGGGTCTCAACACGAGTATGCAGAATAAATGTGGTGGTAACCGAATTAATGCCACTTTTCCTGCCCCACCATACTACGAGTTTGGCCCTCGAGTGGGTGATTCACCACCAGCATTATGCTGGAGGCAAATCCTCCCACTTTCCACCCAAAAAAACTAGGCACAATTTCCCAAGATGTTCTATGGACTCCAAATTAATGGGGAAGAACACCACAACTTCTAATCCGGCAGTAAAGCTGCCAGACCAAGTGGCAGGAATGATAATTCCATTGGGCGGTATTCCAGTGGATTTACCAACGGAATACTGCCCAACTCGTAATGAGGCCCATTATCTTTTGTAAGGCATCTGTAAAGGTGACAGGTTTTGCCATTTGAAATTTCCTGTGGAGAGCCTGGTTTCGAATATGAAGGGCCTCATTAGGGGTTTGGTGGTAATTTGGCTGTAAATCTACCGAATTGCTGCCAAGCTCATTTACTGTTACCTCCACTTGGTTCCATGGGTTTATCACGGGATTACAAGTGGTGAAAGGGTGGTGTTAATCCCCATTTTTGGACTCCATAGGGGCACAGTAAATCTGCCGAAATGTGGCCTTAAAATGGTGGATTTACCTCCGGCATGACACTGGAGAAAAATACCCTGTAACAAAACAAGTGGCAGTAACGGAATTACCAACAGTGTTTTCCTGCACCGCCAAACTTGTAATGAGGCCTAGAGAATTTTAGGGAATGCTCTATGATCGAAGTAGAACTACAATATTACCATTTTTTGTCAGAAATGATAAAATGTGGCATTCGTTTTAGGAAATATGTTATATATTATAACAATCCATTAATTCGTCTTGGCCCGCAATATAATTCAATATATATAGCTGTCTGATCATATCACCATTCCAAATCCCTTGAGTGAGGGACAGCCCCTCTGAGGGGGATACAAAGGCTGAAGCATGTGAATCTGAACACTCACTTTCCTCTTCTGACAATCGGGATCTAGGAACAGAAGGTCTGTTACAAACTCTGCTCTTGGACTGCACTACTACCCGTATACAGTTTTTTGCATTACCTCTTTACAAACTGTAAAACCTGACTGCACAGCACAGAACCAGTGTATATATACTTCACTCCATCTGCATTCAATATTGCCACAGTGCACTCCTAGCTGCATACCCTGTCTGCACTCCTGTTCAGATAACCTGGGTACACACTACAAATACCCCATGTCTGTGTGTGACAACAAAGCAGGTTTACGGCGCCATGCAAAAACCGATCAAATATGTGCTTTGTGGCACTGAAAGAGTGCATGAGATGACCCCTACATCTGCATTTTGGACACTAAAACAAATATGGGAACAATGAGCAAAATATGTGCATTACCGGAGCATTGCAGAATTTGGGCAAAATAGTAGCATTACTCTGGCATTGTGGTAACTGAGGAAAATATATGCATTAAGCCAAGAGAGCACTGGGCAAGTAGGCATATCATTGATGAAAGGTGGAAGAAAATATAAATAACTGTGGTAATTGGTGATATCAGTTTACTCTGGCATTGCAGAAACTACGCAGTTATTACTTGATAAGGGGATTGTGCTTTGCCATTTGGACTAACGTGTCATGGTTTTCTGCCAACTGGTGCTAATGGACTAATGTATGTCAAAAGAGCATAAAGTAGTATGTGCACACATTTGGTGCATCGTGCTTATGAATTGGGGTAGGTGTGTGCCAACAAATTAACTATCACGTGCTTGGTAAGCATGTAGAGACATGATGTTGTTTTGATGTGTTAACTGTGTGTCACTGTGGGGTACTGGCATCCGTTCAGGAGGATTGGCACAGATGAACAAGTTACTTACCAACTAACGTTCTTTCGATTGGATGTTCCTCCCACGTATTCCTCATCTTAGATATTCGTATCTTCAGCTTTGCTGCTTCGGAAAAAATGTTCTCCACACCAGAGGGTGCTGTACTCGAGGCCGCTGCGTCAATGTCCCTCGAGGGCTGCCATCGAGTGTCAATGTCATCCGCAGTATAAAAGGCTTGAGCCACGCCCGTTGGCCTCAGTTCTGTTTTTTTTCGATATACCCAGCTGAATAGTTGACCAGGCGATCATTAGACCTCAAGCTCTCAAGGATTTCAGAGTACAATTGATGTAAACTGTATGGTGGGGCAGGCTGGGAGGGTCGATGAGCAATACGTGAGAGGAACATCCAATCGAAAGAATGTTACAGTTGGTAAGTAACTTGTTCTTCGAATGGATTGTGTCCTCCCACGTATTCCTCATCTTAGATAGACTCCCAAAGCAGTATATAAAAATGGAGGTGGGAGTACTGGTCATTTTTAATCATGGATTGTATGAAGGACGGCTTTGGAAAAAAGGCCTCCTTGTGATGATGTTGAATCTAGAGAATAGTGCTTCACAAAAGGTGGCATGGAGGACCAGGTGGGTGCTGCACAAATGTTTTGCACCGGAACACCCCTCTGAAGGGCCGTTGAAGTTGCCATGTCCCTGGTTGAATGAGCCCTTAGCCCATCTGGAGGATCTTTCCCAGCTAATCTATAGCATTCAGTAATTTCTAGAATTATCCATCTGGACAATGTCTGTTTGGTTACTGCTAGACCTAATTTGTGTCCAGTATATCCGACAAAAAGCTGATCAAATTTAGCCAATCTGTTAATATAGAAACTAAGAGCCCTTCTAGGGTCCAGTCTGTGTAGTCTTTCTTCCTCCTTAATTGCATGAGGAGGAGGATAGAAGGAAGGTAAAGTGGTTTTTTTTGTGACAGGTGAAAGTCAAGACTATTTTTGGCAAAAAAAAGAGGGTTTGACTTTAAGAGTAACCTTGTCCTTATGACAAATGGTGTGAGGAGGCTTACAAGAGAGCGCCTGCAACTTACTCACCCTGCGGACTGATGTAATTGCCACAAGAAGTATTGTCTTTAAAGTAAGGAGCCTTAGCGGACAAGAGTCTAAGGGCTCAAATGGAATACATGTGAGGAATTTTAAAACTAAATTTAAATCCCAGACGGGTACCTGAAAAGGGGTTGGAGGGTAAACATTTGTGAGCCCTTTCAGGAACTGAATAACCAAGGGCATCTTAAATTAAGACACTTCTTCTGAGGAGCGCTTAAAAATAGATATCGCTGCCAAGTATCCTTTTATCGTGCCAACTTGGAGCCCCAAATTGGCCAAGTGTAAAAGGAAAGAAAGTACTATAGGAGTATTGCAAAGGAATGGATCCACATTCTTGTCCCTGCACCAGTTCCTGAACTTGTTCCAACGACACCGGTATAGGGACTTTGTTGCTGGCCTTCTGGCCGAAAGCAAAATCTCCATTACGTCGTCCGGGAGGTCCCAATCCTCATATCTCAGCCTCTCAGAAACCATGCGTGAAGGCTGAGTGTTTTGACCTCTGGATGGAGAACCAGACTATCCTCTTCCGAGAGGAGATCCTCTCTTTGTGGAAGATGTATTTAAGGGCAGATGAAAATGTCCAGAAGGTCCGGGTAGCATGTTCTCCTGTCCCAATCTGGGTCAATTAAGATCATGTTTTTCCAGAACTTTCTCAACCTCCTGATTACGTGAGGAATCACAGGGACTGGAGGAAACACGTACAGAAGTGGAAATTCCCAGTCCACCACAAACACGTCTCCTAGAGTTCGTCTTTGAAGGAAATACCCTTGAGCAGTACTGATAGCACTTCTGGTTAACATTGGTCGCAAACAGATCTACTTGAGGGGTACCCCAAAGGGTGAATATCTCTTGAAGGACTTCCAAAGCTATCTCCCACTCATGGGAGACTGTGCTCTGCCTGCTCAGAGCGTCCGCCGCTGTGTTCTTCTCCCCGGCTAGGTCAACTGCCAACAGAGATTCCTTCTTGTAATCTTGATCGCCCTCAGCTCCAAAAGGTTGATGTGTAGTTTGGACTCCGATGGAGACCAATGACCGTTGATTGACAGATAGTTGGTGTGGGCTCCCCACCCCGTGAATGTTGGGTCCGTCACTACCGTTATCTCCGACCATGGTTGCCAAAAAGGTTCTCCCTTGAGAATATTGTCCTTGCAAGTCCACCATAGCAGATCTTGAACCACTCTGGTCGGAACCTGCAAAAGATCTGACATATTCCCCGAAAATTGGGACCATTGAGTCCTGAGGGCCATTGAAGGGATCACATTCCTAATCTGGCCTCTGGCACCAGAAAAATGCAGGATGCCATGAGGCTGAGCAACCTTAGAAAAATCGAAGGCCGGCAGATGCTGGGCATTCTGAAACATTGTTACCATCTGCAGAATGTGATGAGCTCTCTCCTCGGGAGGTGAGGCTTTGCCTGAGGAAATATCCAGGATTGCTCCGATGAATTGGAGTCTTTGGAATGGTATCATATTTGACTTCTTGTAATTGAGGGGGAAGCCCAGTCTGTGTAAGATGTGGCAGGTCATGGTTAGATGTTGCTGGGCTCGTTCGGGTGAACTCGCCCTGATTAACCAGTCGCACAGGTAAGGGTAGACGTGAATCCCCCCCTCTCCTGAGACTCGCTGCCACTACAGCCATCAGCTTGGTAAAAACCCTCGGGCGGAGGTCAGACCAAATGGCAGAACTCGAAACTGATAGTGAGAACCACCACTGCAAACCTCAGGTACTTTCTGTGTTTGAGATGGATCGGCACATGAAAGTAAACATCCTGAAGGTCCAATGATACCAACCAGTGCTGGAGTTGGAGAGCCTGAAGGATCTGAGAAAGGGTTACCATCTTGAACTTGTCCTTCCTGAGGAACTTGTTCATGTGTTTTAAGTCTAGGATGGGTCTGAATACTCCGTCCTATTTTGGGATGAAAAAGTGAGGGGAGAACCAACCCTTGTTCCTGTCCGCTACAGGTACACGTTCTATTGCACCTTTCTCTAGCAGGGTTAAGATCTCCTGCACAAGGAGCAAGTCTGAAATTTTGGCAGAGCTGGCTCCCGTTGGATGGTCCCGAGGCCTTCTTTGAAAGGGAAGGCAGTAACCCTGTACTACTGTTTCCTGTGCCCAAGCATCTGAAGTAATGCCCCGCCATTCATTCAGATGCTGAGTGATTCTGCCTCCCACCAGGGTTTTGTGGGTCAAGGCCTCAGAGTGGCTTTGCAGCAGCTGCAGCAGTGGCAGAGAGGACAATTGCCACTGCTAGGGCTGATCTAGCAGTTTTTCCTCTTCCACCACGAGGACATTTCCCATGTGGTCATAACCCTTTTTTCCAGTGCTGTGTGAACGGGAAGGACATGGTCGTTTTGGGGGCCTTCACTGAGGATGTCTGTCATGTCATCCTGCTCGTAACTAGGGGAATTTCTGTACCACCCCATAAATTCTACCACCCTATTCATAAGGATTTTATATCCCAACTCTGCATGATCAGCAGGGTTGGGTCCGTCAAAATCCTCTTCAGGAGAAATATACAGCCCACTGGCTGTTTGCAGGCATTCATATAGATCATCCCTCTTAAAATGGGGATCTATTAATTCCTCAGGGACATCTCTTGTACCAGATTTTACCCCAGCAGGGGATAGTCCTCTTCAGAGGATTGCTCTTCATAAAAGCCATAGATTTTAAAAGATCTTGCCTAAGCTCAGGATGGTACATTTTATCCGATGATGTAATGGGTATAGATCTCGGCTTCGACAAGGGGGGCGATTTGGGAGCCGGAATTAACGTTGGCCTCGACAAAGGCGTCAATGTCTTCGTCATAAGCACTGTCGAGTAAGTTGTTGATGCTACCTTCGATGCCGGTATCGAGTGAGCCTTTGATAGGGGCGTTGAGGAGACCTTCGACACCGACTTCGATGGCAGATGGACACTATGCGCCATTTTGTCAGGTGTTACCCCGAATTATGCACCAGAAGGCTTATTTTGCTTTCTTTATATAAGGTGTCAGAGAAATGTTTTCCGACGACACCCTCGATGACTTTTCGCCAGAATTGGCACGTTTGGTCTCTGACCTCCCTCTGTCACTTCTAGCGTGAGCTGGGGCATGGTCTTCATACAACTTTTTTGAGGGGGTCTGGGCCGCATACTCAAAAAGATTTTTATTATCGAGGCTCTGAAAGCCTCCCATTTTCTGGGGGAATTGTGCTTTGAAGGGCAGGTGATAACCCCTGTCTCAGACGACGAAGAAGAGGAAGAGGGAGATCAGCGTCGTCTTTTCTTAGTTTTTTTTCAATGAACAAGAGGACGATTTCCTCGATCGACTCCTCAATCTTGATTTCCTCGACTTGTGTCGAGATTTACCACTCGACTCCCCAGAGTCTTTCTTTCTTCCCGAAGAAGACTTCGAAGACTCCTCCCCCACCGCAGGTTACCTCTTTGTTACTTAAGAGCTTTGTTGGTCATTGCCTGACAGGAACCGCATTCGTCGACCCGATGGTCCGAACCCAAGCACCAGAGGCAATTTCGATGGGGGTCGATGACATCTTCTTCCCGCATTTCTGACACTTTTTAAAGCCAGTCTTTGGCGTGGAAGGATTTGATGAGGAAGACAGTTCGAAGAACTGAGGCGCCGTTTTCGTGACACGAAGTGAAAGATATTGGAAAAACGGAACCGAGGCCAACGGGCGCAGCTCGAGCCTTTTATACTGCGGATGACGTTGACGCTCGATGGCAGCCCTCGAGGGACATCGAGGCTGCGGCCTAGAGTACAGCGCCCTCTGGTGTGGAAAATTTTTTTCTCAAAGCAGCAAAGCTGAAGATACGAATATCTAAGATGAGGAAAACATGGGAGGACATAATCAATTTGAATGGCCAGTATGGAAGTTCAACCAGACTCTCTTGTGCTTGCTAGCAATAATTCAAGGGCACACCGCAAGGAGCTACATTTCATATTTAGCATTGACAAATATATGGCATTTAAGCTCAAGCCGCCCCGAGATCACCATTCAATTATCAGCGTGGTGTACGTCAGAACCAATGCACTGTAAACGTTCCATTTGTTCTGAAACTATTTTGAAAGTGGAGGGGGCAAGTAAATTAGCTTTCAAAATCGTTGTCTAGTGGTTTTAAATCCAATACATTTTTAAGCAACTTAATTTTTTTATTTTTTTTATTTTATTTTTTTTTAAAAAGTCATTGGTTTATATAATTAAACCTTACATTTATGTTTCAATAGAGAAAAGTACAAAAAATTGGTCATCAGCCATTGAAGAAAAAATATCAAATTAAATCAAATCAATGCTTGTATGGCTTGCCAAAATCGTATAACAGCTGTAATCATCCTTCTGTTATTTCCTGCTAACATCAACGACCAACGTTCTTCGGGGTCTGGTATCCTTGTGGATTTTAGGTATAATCGAGCTATTGTAGTACGTTTTGGTGAGAGCACAGTACATATCATAAGCAGGTGGAGGATCGATTCTATAGAGTGTTTTCTTGCAGAATCTACATGTCTACTCGCGGGGGATAGTTCGATTTCGAAGCCCATTGATTTCCTGTGTGGGTAAAATGTTCAATCTTAGTCGAAGGTATAAGTCTCTAACGCCCCGATCAGGAAACATTTTGAGGTAGGGCGGGAGTTCATTAAGCGCTCTCATGTCATTTGTGCAGTTCAGGGTTAATTTATGCTGGTTTTTGATTTCTTGTGTCTTCATCCAGTCCAGTCTTGCTACCTGCAATTTTGCTTTTTGTGGTCGGTTTAGTAGCATGTCCAGCGATATGTTGACGATCCTTTGCGCTTGGACAATTTCCACTTGTTCAGAGCTGCAGCGTTGATGTTTGTGGAATTATCGCGTACTATGTCCCATGCTGGAATGCAATCGGTGTTCAGGATTTTCCTTAGTAAGTCAAGTTGCTTCCATTTTATGATAGAGTTTAAAGACTGCAGACCTAGTTCAAATCATATACGTGCCGCAGGGACAGCATTGGGTAATGAGAGAACCTTTGCCCAGAAGATTCATTCTTTTTTGCTCCATGTGTGTTCGTGTAAATTAATCATGGTCTCTCCACCATAAGCCAAAATTGGCACGGCTTTCTGTTTGTAATATAGAATAATCGGTTTAATTGAAAATTTTCCAAATTTTCTATGAATGATTAGTGCTTGACGTGCCATTGATTTTGCTTTGGCTATGAGATGAGTTGCCCAAGGTTCTTCATTTACCGACTGATTAATCCACATCCCTAAATATTTGAAGGCTTTCACTTGGATGAGTTTTTCATTCTTCAAATAGAAAGTCAGTCTCTTGATTGTCGGGGTTATTCCAGCTGTAAGTGCCATAACTTTTTTTTTATGTTGATTTTGAGTTCATTGGCTGTCATATAGGTGTCGATGTTCTTCAATGCTTGTTGTAGTCCTTTAGGAGTCTTAGAGAGTAGCACAATGTCATCTGCATATGACATTATGGGAAGGACTACTGAGTTCAATTTTGGTGGATTTGTTAGAGGAGAGGCTATAGAGTCTTCGAGATCTGCAGTGAAAAGGTTGTAGAGTGCTGCCGCCAATGGACAGCCCTGTTTCAGCCCATGCCAGGTTTTAATGGGTTGTGTTACCAGGCCGCATTTGGAAAGTCTGATCCGTATTTCGGTGTTAGAGTACAAACGTTTTATTGGTTCGAAGATGTTCGATGGGCAGCCCCATTTTGATAGCTTTGACCATAGCAAATCTCGGTTAGCATACGTCTGGGTTTTTGCTCTGCATGATTCGTGTTTTAACAAATTGAGAAGGAATAAGTTAGTCGTCGTACCAAGATATTTAGTAAAGCCCGTCTGCCTTATTGCTAATCGTTGTGTCTCTTTTGCCCATCTGGTAAGTTGTTGTTGAAGTATATTTGCGCAGATCTTTCCCAAAGGGTCTAACAGGGCAATAGGTCTGTAGTTTATAGGATCATTAGCCTCGTCTACAAAATGGGCACGAGTACTGCTTTTTGCCATGAGTAAGGTACAGTTTTTGTGTTGTTGATTAAGGCCAAGATTTGAGCAAACATTGCAGCCCATATCTCCGGATCTTTTTTGATAATGTAATTTGAAAGGCCATCTGGCCCTGGTGCTCTTGATACATTCAATTTGGTGATAGTTTCACTGATATCGATAGGAGCACAGTCCAGTGTCCAATTGAAGTTTTGAGGAATTCATTCTAATGACTTTCCATTAGAACGTGGTTAGTATAGTTGTTCGAAATGTGACTTCCAGTTTGCCTCAGAAACATCAGAGATTAACTTATTCCCATGTTGTTTTGAGGTGTTTAAAAGCTTCCATAAGTCACAGGTATTGCCCGGACCTAATAATCGCATCATGTTTTCTGCATCGTTTTGTTCAATGATCATCTTGTTGTTTTTGGACCAATTTTTTAAATTTTTGCTTGGCCTTTTCAATTATTTGGTTCTGTGTTGAATTTGGTCCTTTTTTGATTTGTTTTATCAATTTTTTAAGTTCTTTTTTCTTAGCCGCTATTAAGGGATAATAGGCGTGTTTATGGTCCTTAGAAGGCATAATTTTCTTGTTGTTCGGTTTTTGGTGGAAAGTGTGTAGGATCCATTCATAATTTCATTTCTTTAAGTCTTTCATTTCAGTACTTCTGAAGATATCCGGAAGTTGGTTAGTTTGCTTTTTGGTCAGTCTTAGTCAGTTATTGGCATTGTTTATTTCTAAGTCTGGTAGATCTAAGTAGGTCGAATTGGGTCTTGAAGCCGGCCATGTTCTTATTAGTATACAATGGTCACTTGCTTCACAATAGATGTTTTCCGCGTGTTGAATGGGGGACTGTATTGAGTTTGATCGATATATGTAGTCAATAATTCCACGACTCTGAGCTCTCGCCCATGTAGCAGCCGGGAGATTGGTTTGTCGGTCGATTGCATCTAGTCGTGTCATGCTTCTATGTGTCATTTCTTTGGTCCATCTTCTGGCACGGTGGTCAAGACTAAGGGTAATAAGTTCTAGACCCAGTTTAGAAAAGAGGTGCAAATTCAGATCACCACAGACTATAAATTTAATGCCAGGATAGTTGAGTGAAGCTTCGTCCATTGCAGTAAAGCATTTATCTATGTATACATCATCTGTGATACTATGAGGGTTCAAGTATGTATTAGTATGTATTAAGTACACATATATATTGGTTTTGGATATTTAGACATTCAGATTTATTGATGGTTTCCGTTTCATGGATACATTGGAGAGTTATAATATGTATCCAGGCGTTAATAATTTCATGTTTAATTTCCTTAAGATGTGAGTCCATACTAATTAGTATCAGTAAACCGGATGAATGTCGTCCTTTGTGATTGGAAATAGCTGGGTTCATATAGATATTGAATCCATCACATACCAGTTTATGGGAATACCAGTAATGTCACTTGTAGACATATCACATCTGCTGTTTTAAATTCCTGCCTGGTTTGGCCAAATAGATGGTGATGGCCTCTCGTATTCCATGAGCATACAGTCAATAAGGTGTTAACGTTGCAGCTTGATTGCAAGTGCAGAGGCTGAAAAGTGGTTTCTGCACAAGAATATGAATAATCTAGTATCCTCTTAATCGGATAACGATGTGTCGGAGATTCGTGAGGTGCCGTTCTTCGATGATCGTGGGCCGGAGAGTCAGGGTAGGTCCTTTGATTAAATGATATACTTGAGTTTGATGAATCAGTTATCGTGATTTGTGAATACATTGAACGATCATCATGCGAGTTGTGTTCGATGCTTGGCGCTACTTGGTTTGTTTCAATTGTTCTCAGCCGGAAACCCAGGGTTTGCAGGGCGTCTATTTCGGACGAGATAATGCGCAGAATCTTGTTATTACTGCAATGTAACCATATGGAGTCTAGCTTGTCTGGGCTGATAAATTCAATCTGGTCAATATCTTTTGTTGTTACACCAGCGAGACCAGGGATGGCATGTAGAAGACGAAGAACATTTGTTCGGTTAAGAACCAGTGTTTCATCATTTCCGCAGGATCTTTCCAGATTTAGTATGTTTTGAGAGGCAGGTTTCCTTGGATCTATGAATTCCGGTAATTTCGGTAGGGTCAGTTCTCTTGGTAATAGTGATTCCTCTATTAGGGAGGTCTTTGAGATCAGTGAACCATCTAGATTTGTTACCTCGCATGAGTGGTGATCTTGACCAACATTTCTGGAGGGTAGCTCCATCAAAGAAGATGATGAATGGTGGATTTCAGAGCATGTTTGGTCATAGCAGTCTATTACTAGTTGTGAAGATTCATTCAGTTGCAGTTCATTGGGGTTACTTATATTTTGCTCTTGATTTGAATATGTCGAGAGATTTATTAGCAGCTCCAATGTTGTAGCGTCTGTTTCAACATCATGAGAAATCTCTGTGATCTCGGAGTTGTTAATGGGCAGGGGAATTTTGATGGCTGGTTTGTTAGGTGGTATGATCTGTTTGGCTGGAGGAAGCGTGAGATTTCAGAGAAAAGCTCTCGAGCCTCTTTGTTTTTTGTTTTTTTGTCTTCGGTTTGGTGTGTTAGGTGGTGGGCGATTGGTGTCAAATATACTGTGTGTGTCTGCCCCTTCTCTCTGTTTATTCTGGCTGTTAGGGAGAATTCTCTGTTTAGGCTGAATTTCCTAACCTAGTGAGTCCCCCAGCAGCTTTGCTGGATTTTTGGAGTTTGTTTTTTTCCATCCTGCCAAGAGTGAGACTCTTTTCTCCCACTCTTGGACATGTATGTGTGTAATTCCTTTGAAATGTCAATGTGTTCGATGGGCTATGGGGTCTTTTACTCCATAGGGTCTCATATGTTTTTCTATGTGTGTTACACCGCACCCTACGTGTCGTAACACGGGGGCGCCCTAGCAGTTTCCCCACCATAGACTCCATACCCGGGGACTGACTACTGTCTCCCCGGGCATGTAAAGTCACCTTTGGCTTTACTAGACCTAAATTTACTAACAGAACTAGTACCAACAATCTTATTGTGGACGT
Organism: Ambystoma mexicanum; assembly: GCF_040938575.1. Taxonomy (NCBI): domain Eukaryota; kingdom Metazoa; phylum Chordata; class Amphibia; order Caudata; family Ambystomatidae; genus Ambystoma; species Ambystoma mexicanum. The sequence continues at coordinate 923,985,898 of NC_090933.1, read as the reverse complement.
ACTAGTAGGGGTAATTCGATTACTCCTGGATCTGTTACTCGAGGGGGCACTGTCCCGTCCCCCCTCGTCGAGTTTTGCCTGGTGGCAGTGGAAACTACTTGTTACGTTCGACCCCGAACATAACCCTATGGGATTCATCCCATTGTTGGAGATTGATACTTTTTCTCATTAATCTCTGACGTACCACCGATCTGCTTATCTTAAATAAGTTTATCGAGTGGTATTTTCTGCCAGAACTCGGTTTTAAAGTGGCGTCTGTGTTCGTCTCTGTGACTCCTAAACCAAAGGTCGAGCCCTTTTTTCCACTTTTGGTGGGCTCTGTACAGAGACCCTCCAAAGTGGTGCCATTCTGTCTGGGTTACCACAGGGGTGTGGGAGGGGGTTTAGGCACCCTGGACCGAGTTGCCTTGCCAACTCCGGTCGCACTCTGGAGTGATTGGCCCAGGTGGTGAGCCTTCCCGCTCACCACTTAGCATGTGTTGATTGACAGCTAGGCTGAATGAATGGGGGTCTTCTGCATAAAAGCAGGGCTTTTGGGACTGGATCTTCAGAAGTCGCCACAGGACCTAAGAATCCGACGAGGTTAACGCTGAGCCGACCTGCAACGACGACAACTCCGGTGGAGCCCTGCTGAGCCGACTCACCACTTCCCGACGACAGAGGAGATCTCCCTGCCGGAGAGTCTCTTCCCCTGACTGGTGGGAACAACCAGTCCCCTTTGCTTTTTATTCTCCGCAGGACGCAGTGATCGAATTGCCCGTGCAGAGCACCTCGGCAACCGGATAGCCACTACCCCTGTACCGCGACCAAAAGGTGGTGCCTTGTGACGGAGCACTCCGCGGCTGGTCTCTTCCCTGGTGGTGCACCGGACTTCACTTTCCTTCGACGACGAGATCATCTTTACTCTTGGCAAAGAACCAACGTGCATCCACCACCAGGAACAACTGCCCCCGCCGGAGCTGCCCTCCACAACAAGGTACCGTGTCCGCCTGGCTTCCCTTTCGTTCGGTTCGAGTGAGGTGTCTTAATCCTCTCCGTTCCGTTGGGTCGCCTCCAAGCTTTTCTCATTCGTTGTTCTGAACTGGTTCAATCTACCGATAACAATTTGCAATACAGACTTGAATGCATCTCCACTAGAGACTTTTTGGGACATCGCGCCTTGCCTCTCTCCGAGTGGGCCTGGCCTCTGAACTTTACGATCTATTGTGATTCTTGCCTTCCTGCCTTGCATTTTATCCGATAGGATCGAACTGTGTTGATTTCGTAACCTGCCTATCTTTTTCTCTCCCGTCCTAACTAATATTCGAGTGTCATCTGGGTTGAGGTATACACCTCTGTCTGAAAATAAGTGGTACCGGTAGAGCCTAGAGTTGTCGATATTGCTAGGGGGATTGATCGTCTACTTCGTAGAGTAATTGTGTTTGATTTGTTTGCAGTGATTTGCCTTAGTGTTTTCCATAGATGTTCTGTTATAAATAAATGCCTTAATATCTCTACACTAAGCCTTGTTGCGTGTTTGCTTGTCTTGCTGTGAAGAATTGCCCTATTTTATATACTCCACATACTGCTCAACTTTTCTTGAGAGAAGTCTGACTGCTCAGCCACAGCTACCAAGTGAATCTGTGTGGTGCAGACTGCTACCAAGTGGGTTCACCGCCAACTCCTGTAGTCCTAAATCTTTTGCAGTGGTCTCAGAGGGAACTGCACAGGTTTCCGCCTAACACTGGTGTACAGCGGTGGGATTTGTTTCGAGTATACAGTTTAGAGTGCTTTTCGACACTGTAGGATAACTAACCACAAAACTTTGCACAAAAAGCAACTTTCAAAAAACATGTCTACGATGGAAACTTACAGTCAAGAGTCTTTGTCAAGTGAAAATACTGAGAGTCTGCGAGCTCTCTGTAGGCAAGAGAATCTTCCTGTAAGAGGCAAGAAGTTAGAACTAATAGAGAGATTGCTGGCAAACCAAAGTCTGGGTACTGGTTCAGAGGAACCAATCTCCCCAGCGAATGTAGACGACAGTAATGGTTTTGATCTGAATCGTAATTCTGATGATAGCGATGAAGAGGCTGACGAGGACGGAGAGGCTAACGAAACTGTCTCCCCCGCTCCTCTACCTGCCTTACCAGCTGTGCCTACGGGGCCCATACCAGGTCCCACAAGTAACCCTGCTTATTTTGAACTTGAAAAAATGAAGCTCGAATTAGAATATAAACGGTTCTTGGCTCAATCTGAACGAAACCAAGAGCTCGAGTTCAGACGGATGAATGCCCAGGCTGAGCAGAAGCAAGCTGAGTTAAGACTCAGAGAAATAGAACTTAATCACGAGTTAGAGATGAAAAAGTTGTCTATGGAAAATGCTTCTCTCTCCTCTGGTTCCTCTAGGAGCTCCAGTCCCAAAAGACCCTGGATGCCAAAGGAATTAGTGGGTATGTATGAACCGAGATTGGATGTGTTGGATTGGTTGAAACTGTTTGAATACAATCATGGGCTCCAGGACATCACCGGGAATGCGTTGTTTCCCTGGTTGTTCTCTAGGCTTCCTCCTGTTGCGACTGATGTGGTAATGGAGTTGGGGGAGGCGGATAAGACGGATTACGAAAGTTTGAAACTAGCTTTGATAGCTAGATTCGGGAAGACCCCTTCCCAGTATCTTAAGAGGTTTAGAACCCTCAAAAAGCAAGATGGTACCCCTTGGGCTACCTGGGTGAGTAAAGGGTTGAAAAACTTAGAGGGATGGATTAAGGGTTACAAAGTGAACACTTATGAGGGTATGAGAAATCTTTTTATGTTGGAGTCTATTTATGATGCCTGTTCTCCTGAGCTCAGACAGCACTTGGCTGATTCGAAGGAGTTGGATTCCTGGGCACTAGCTAAGGCTGCTGACTTGTGGGTTGCCAACAGGGCTACTCATAAGGATTCTGGGGCAACTCAGAAAAAGGATGAGGGAAAACAGCCTAAAAAAGACTCAAAAGCGAATTCGAATAACTCACATTCCAAAGAGGGCCCCAAACAAAACCAGAAGGGTAAGCCACCGGGAAAACCACAGCAGAATAGTGTGTCTTCTGGTGCCAAACCGGAAGGAGGTTAGAACAAGCCACCATTCCAGAAAGCATTCGGTAAATGCTTTGTTTGTGGCTCGACTGACCACGTGAAAGGAGATCCCAGATGTAAGGGTAAACCTTCAGGGGTCCAGCTTGTCTCCTTAGCCTTCGCTCCAGAGGAGGAAGTCCAAATGGCAAGTGGAAACTTTCTACTGCTAGCTGACGAACCCATTGGAGTCTCAGCCAGCGTTTCTTTAGTATCTCTGGGGTTGTGGGAACAACAGAATTTAGATGTCTATAATTCTATCCCCGATAATACTAAAGAGTATTATAAGGACAGTGTCCAGGTGAATGGTCAGGAGACTCCTGCCATTAGGGACACTGGGGCCAGCATAACTGTGGTGGATAAATCGTTTTTATAGGCTGAGGATGTTGCTAAGGCACCCAAACGCCTCACCAAGTTAGCTGGAGGGCCTGTGCAGATGCTTCCCCAATTACCAGTTCTCATCCAGTGTAACGACATGACTGTGAAGATACCTGTCAGCATACAGAGTGAGGTACCAGGACGCGTACTGTTGGGTAACGATTTGAAAACTCTCTGAGTTGTATCGCATACTCCCAGACCTCCTAGTAAACGGTTACAGGAGCTAACCAGACCCGCACGAGAGAGGACCATGTGCGGTACTCTCCAGGAGATGATGAAGAAAGAAATCACTCCTGCTCCACTGGAATTGTCGGCCGCTGTCTCCAAGAAATGCAAATGAAAGGGGAGAACCCAAAACTATTGAGATGGTCGATCTGCCTGCAAGGGTTTGATTTCACCTTTGAGCACAGGTCAGGGTGTCACCACCAAAATGCTGATGGTCTCTCTAGGATGCATGTCATCGACTAGAGGTATGAGGTTCATCCAGGAGTGGATTAAATCCTCCTGTCCCTTAGTCTGGGGGGGCGAGTGTTAGGGAGAATTCTCTGTTTAGGCTGAATTTCCTAACCTAGTGAGTCCCCCAGCAGCTTTGCTGGATTTCTGGAGTTTGTTTTTTTCCATCCTGCCAAGAGTGAGACTCTTTTCGCCCACACTTGGACATGTATGTGTGTAATTCCTTTGAAATGTCAATGTGTCCGATGGGCTATGGGGTCTTTTACTCCATAGGGTCTCATATGTTTTTCTATGTGTGTTACACCGCACCCTATGTGTCGTAACACGGGGGCGCCCTAGCGGGTCCCCCACCATAGACTCCATACCCGGGGACTGACTGTCTCCCCGGGCATGTAAAGTCACCATTGGCTTTACTAGATCTAAATTTACTAACAGAACTAGTACCAACCATCTTATTGTGGACGTACTAGTAGGGGTAATTCGATTACTCCTGGATCTGTTACTCGAGGGGGCACTGTCCCGTCCCCCCACGTCAAGTTTTGGCTGGTGGCAGTGGAAACTACTTGTTACGTTCGACCCCGAACATAACCCTATGGGATTCGTCCCATTGTTGGAGATTGATACTTTTTCTCATTAATCTCGGACGTACCACCGATCTGCTTATCTTAAATAAGTTTATCGAGTGGTATTTTCTGCCAGAACTCGGTTTTAAAATGGCGTCTGTGTTCGTCTCTGTGACTCCTAAACCAAAGGTCGAGCCCTTTTTTCCACTTTTGGCGGGCTCTGTACAGAGACCCTCCAAAGTGGTGCCATTCTGACTGGGTTACCACAGGGGTGTGGGAGGGGGTTTAGGCACCCTGGACCGAGTTGCCTTGCCAACTCCGGTCGCACTCTGGAGTGATTGGCCCAGGTGGTGAGCCTTCCTGCTCACCACTTAGCATGTGTTGATTGACAGCTAAGCTGAATGAATGGGGGTCTTCTGCATAAAAGCAGGGCTTTTGGGACTGGATCTTCAGAAGTCGCTACAGGACCTAAGAATCCGACAAGGGTAACGCTGAGCCGACCTGCAACGACGACATCTCCGGTGGAGCCCTGCTGAGCCGACTCACCACTTCCCGACGACAGAGGAGATCTCCCTGCCGGAGAGTCTCTTCCCCTGACTGGTGGGAACAACCAGTCCCCTTTGCTTTTTATTCTCCGCAGGACGCAGTGGTCGAATTGCCCGTGCAGAGCACCTCGGCAACCGGATAGCCACTACCCCTGTACCACGACCAAAAGGTGGTGCCTTGTGACGGAGCACTCTGCGGCTGCTCTCTTCCCTGGTGGTGCACCGGACTTCACTTTCCTTCGACGACGAGATCATCTCTACTCTTGGCAAAGAACCAACGTGCATCCACCACCAAGAACAACTGCCCCCGCCGGAGCTGCCCTCCACAACAAGGTACCGTGTCCGCCTGGCTTCCCTTTCGTTCGGTTCGAGTCAGGTGTCTTAATCCTCTCCGTTCCGTTGGGTCGCCTCCAAGCTTTTCTCATTCGTTGTTCTGAACTGGTTCAATCTACCAATAACAATATGCAATACAGACTTGAATGCATCTCCACTAGAGACTTTTTGGGACATCGCGCCTTGCCTCTCTCCGAGTGGGCCTGGCCTCTGAACTTTACGATCTATTGTGATTCTTGCCTTCCTGCCTTGCATTTTATCCGATAGGATCGAACTGTGTTGATTTCGTAACCTGCCTATCTTTTTCTCTCCCGTCCTATCTAATATTCGAGTGTCATCTGGGTTGAGGTATACACCTCTGTCTGAAAATAAGTGGTACCGGTAGAGCCTAGAGTTGTCGATATTGCTAGGGGGATTGATCGTCTACTTCGTAGAGTAATTGTGTTTGATTTGTTTGCAGTGATTTGCCTTAGTGTTTTCCATAGATGTTCTGTTATAAATAAATGCCTTAATATCTTTACACTAAGCATCGTTGCGTGTTTGCTTGTCTTGCTGTGAAGAATTGCCCTATTTTGTATACTCCACATACTGCTCAACTTTTCTTGAGAGAAGTCTGACTGCTCAGCCACAGCTACCAAGTGAATCTGTGTGGTGCAAACTGCTACCAAGTGGGTTCACCGCCAACGCCTGTAGTCCTAAATCTTTTGCAGTGGTCCCAGAGGGAACTGCACAGGTTTCCGCCTAACACTGGCCCAAGTTTATTTGATCGGCAGTTTTTCCATTCGAGGAGCAATTGATTATGACAGAGTCTCCGTGGGGCGGACAACTCTCGCCAATGGAGTTAATAGTAGGCGTTTTGGACTCTCTACTGTGATTAGTATTGGCAAATTCTGTTTGTTGTGGTTGATTGCTGTCACAAGTGGCGGTATTACAACTAATGGATCAGTGAGTTGCATTTCCATGTATTGCTGTGGGCGAGGCTGATGGACACCCTCAGTATTCTTCATATTTACCCGCATGAGGTTGATTAAGACATCTGTGAGATGCATTTTTTCAGACCTGTCCTTCCGCGCTATGTCTGCAAGGCGCTGTTGCCACATCAGGGTTGCTTCGGCTTCTACTTTCAGTCTTGTTTCGAAATTTAGCATTAATACTTCTTGTATCTTTAGTTTTGAAAATACAGAGGCAAGGATTGTAGTTTGATCTTTAGCAACTTCCATTTGTGTTTCTTGAATCTTCATGTAGGGAATTAGTGCTTGTGTACATACAGCAATAAGCATGTTCTGCAGGTCAACCATCGTTGTAGCAACCGATTCTTGCGGGTTTGATTTGTCTGTATTATGGAGAGGATTTCTATTTTCTGTGTTAGAATTGGGTGGGATATTATAGTAGAAACTGTCGGTAATAGGTGTACTTGTTGTTAGATACTCTTGATGTTTGTTCGCATTGTGGATGTGAGGGGCTTGCTGTTTTAGTCTAGGTTCTGTCGGATTTCTTGATAGTTTTTTCTTTTTTGCCTCTTGCAATTCCATTAGTGCTTCAATTTCTGTGAGATCAAGTGAAAGTCTCTGGAGACGTTTATCCGAGACTAGTTGGGAAAATTCATGTTGTTTTTCTGGATTATGATGTCGATCATGGAGAGCTTTCCATTTTAGTTTGGCAGCCTTTGCCTGTTCTTTCTGCGCGGATTCTTGTCCTGCACCTTCAGCTGCTATGTGAGTTAATGGGGTATGTGCTGCCGCAATCTGCTCATTACAAGTAGTTCTTGGCTGTTGAGTGTTATCTGAACAATCTGTAGTTGTCATTGGTGATGTAATCGCGGTTTGAAGATTGTCTTTAGTATCGGCTTGGACGGCTGTCTCCATTAGTGAACCAACTTAATTTTCTCAGCGCAAAATGCATAATTTGTCGCTTAACATATACAAAATTCCTTGTCCGAGAACCCTGAACATCTATATAAAATTGTCTTTAAATCTAATCCGCTGTGGACTAACGTTACTAACCAGTGAATTTAAAAGAGCATCTCTGCAAAAAAACAAATCCTGGGTGGGGACAAAAACCCTTGTAACAAGACTGACATCCTATTCAATTGTGATCAATATTACTCTCCAAGTGTGGTTTATTTAAAATGCATAATTTCTCAAAACCTTTCCCAATGATGTGGGTTTGCTTAATAAACGCCTTTTAATACATAATTTAAAATATATACATTTTAACCAAATATAACCAGCCCAGTGCCATTTTAAAGTACAACATTCCACAACCATTCTTGAAATTTTTACGGAGACCCAAAACCTCATGAGGTCATGCGTTATGTTACGTTCAGGGTTTGAAGTTGCCAGAAGCTGGGAGCTATTTAGCGCCTGGTTATAGTCAAAGGAAGCCTGGTTAACTTTACACCAACAGCTACCAGGAGCTACCCATGACTCCTTGGTCAAGTGGTGCCAAACACACATACGTATGTGATATTAACTGTGTAGTTATGTAAATATATTTACAGGAGAATAAAGGAAACACCTAAGGGGCATTTAAAACATACTGTATAAAATGCAATGGGCAAGTTAAAGTTTGCATCTTGTGCTCATGTTACATTTGCTGCTTGCTCTGGGCGGACTCCTGTTTCGCTAGAGGTAGCTCCTGCCTAATGGATGATGCCTGATGCCCAGGAGCTGCTTTTTGCTCCTGGTCAACAAATCCCAATTTTGACAATGTTATTTGATATTTGTATGGTGCCTACTGCCATTGTTATGGTTTCGCAGAGCTGTAGGGTGAAAGGCCCTTCGTAAAACCGACATCTGTGAAAGCATGGAAATAAAAAGAGCATTACCTTGCATGTGAATATTAAATAGAATTAGGTGACTAGTCAATTATTAGCAGCGATGACTAGTTTAAAACATTATACAAATCATGCAGAGCATCATGTTCAGGTGCATTGGTTGGCTGCTATGTCAGTGACTAGATGACAGCAAGACCAACATTTTTGTGGGACTCAGCTGTGTTCTATGGGTTGCAGTGAAAGAGGGGGACTGGGTATTATAAATAGTCTATAAACCCTTCAGACAAATGGCTAAGGTAGAGGGCTCTGCTATAATTTACATGCAGAAGTCATGCACACTGAATGCAGTCATGGCAAAACAACCTGCAACCCTGCACTCCCACCGCTGGCCTATTGCATACAGGTCCCACGTATTCCTCATCTTTGATATTCAATATCCAGCTTCAGCTGCTTTTCGGCAGACAGGGCGCTGTGCGTCGATACAGTCGACTCAATGTCCTTCAAGGTCCTCTGTCTCGGGGATGATGTAGCACACGCAGTGCCCCCTGGCTTGAGTTCTGTTTTTTCGTGTCATTCTCATGTAGAGCTACCCGCATCAACACGGGTTGGACCGTACTAGGCTCTGAAGGAGCGTAAGCGGTAACAGCATGGGAAATTCTACTGAGGGGTATGCTGGGAGGGCGATGAGGAACACATGGGAGGAACATCCAGTCGAAAGAACGTTACCAAGGGTAACTTGTTCTGCGAATGGATTGTGTCTTCCCACGTATTTATCTTTGATGGACTCCAAAAGCAGTGTTAGTTTTGGTGGAGGGATTAAGAATTGTCATCAATGGTTTTCATGAACCGAATGGAGGACAGCTCTTTCAAAGCTTCCATCCTGACTTAGGGTAAAATCAAGGCAGTAATGCTTAGTGAAAGTGTGTATTGTGGACCACTTATTTTTTATTTTATTTTAATTTTATTTATTTATTTTATATTTTACTTAGCTGCCTTACAAATATTTTTAATAGGAACACCTCTTTGCAGAGCAGAGGAAGTAGCCATGCACCTAGTGGAATGGCCCTCAAGCCTGTAGCATTCTGAAATAGCTAGAATAATCCACCTGGATAAGGTCTGCTTTGTCACAGCCTGACCCAGTCTATGACTTGCATAACCAATGAATAGTTGGTCATCCAGATGAGGTTTTGACAACCTTGAAATGTAGAAGCTCAGAGCCCTAAGTGGATCGAGCCTGTTCAACCTCTCCTCCTCCTTGCCAGGTTGAGGTGGAGGATACAAAATGGGTAACACAAGATTTTGTCCTAAATGAAAGTCTGAAATGACCTTTGGTAGAAATGATGGCTTAACCCTCAGGACGATCTTGTCCTTGTGAAACACTATAAATGGAGGTTTAGAGGATATTGCCTGCAACTCATTCACTTTACGGGCTGAAATTAGTGCAACCAACAAGATGGTCTTGAAAGTTAGTAACCTTAAGGGACATGAATGGAGAGGCTCAAATGGTGCACACAAGACATTTTAACACCAGATTTAGGTCCACAAACAGGAACCTGAAAGGGAGATGGAGGGAACACATTAGTGAGTCCCTTCAGAAATGGTATCACCAAAGGTATCTTAAAATATGAGCTCTCCTCAGACGAGCGCTTTAAGATGGATAGCACCACCAAATAACCTTTAATGGTCCCAACCCGGAGCCGCAGATTGGCTAGGTACAGTAGAAAGGATAACACCTCCAGTGTTTTGCATAGCAAAGGGTCCACATTCTTGTCCCTGCACCAGCTGCAGAATTTGTTCCAACCACAGCAGTACAAAGACTTTGTTGCTGGCCTTCTGGCCTAAAGCGAAATCTCCATTAAGTCATCCAGGAGGTCCCAATCCTTATACCTCATCCTCTCAGAAACCATGCGTGAAGGCCGAGTGTCTTGACCTCTGGATGGAGAACCCGATCCTCCTCTCGCGAGAGAAGGTCCTTGGTTTCTGGAAGACGTATTGGAGGGCAGATGGACATGTCCGGAAGGTCTGGGTACCACCTCCTCCTGGCCCAATCCGGGACAATTAGGATCATGGATTTCCCAGACGTTATCAACCTCTCATGATCATGTGAGGAATGGCGGGGACTGGAGCAAACGCGTACAAACTAGTCTCCTAGAACTCCTCTTGGGGGAAATTCCCTGGTGCAGTACAGTTTGCACTTCCTGTTGACACTGATCGCGAACAAATCCACTTTAGGGTTTCCCCAAAGGGTGAAACAGCATTTAACAGCATTTAGAAAAGAAAAATAACAATTTGCAAGTTCGTACCAGGAATTGACCTTGAGCGCCATAACAAATCAAGCAACCAATGAAATCCGAGTGTACATATCAATAATCTTGTCCTCTTTATTAGCCTCTGTAGAGTGCTATAAATAATCCTAGTGAGCTACAGAAGACTAACAGGCTGAATTTCCACCTCAGGATTCATTAGTGTACACTAGGTGAAGTCTAATATATGGCTCCTAGCAAGGGCTAGTTATCTTACAGAACTTTGCACGCTACAGCATTTGTTTTAAATACTTCATGGTACCCACCATCAGTATCCATCCAGCTCTACAAAAGGTACAGTGGATCCATCTAATAACAAATTGCAACCTCTTTCTGTCCCAGAGAAGCATCCTATATTTTTACATTAGTTGTATTAGTGACCAGAACCAGGAGAATAAGCTTCCACAAACAAAGAAAATATTGCAGACACCAATGATATGAACTACAGGATTTTAAGCTTTATCTGTGCTAGTAGTTGTTCTCCCAGATATCGAGTTCAAGAGTGCCTCAGCCCTGACTCAGCCCTGACTGTGTCCTTCTCATTCCACGTAACACACAGTTTTGCTGGATGAAGTAATCCTGCTTTAATGCCTTTGCTGAAGAAGGATTTCTTAAAAGAATGTATGCTCTTTCTTCTCTTTGCAGTAACCAGTGCCAGATATGGAAAGAGGAGCACCCTAGGGTGCAAAAAGTGCACTTGCCACTAGCCATTGGCTAGTAATATTTGACTCTTGGCGAGTAAGAAATGGTGTGCTGCTTGTATGTATAGACTTGAGGTGGCGAGTGACTTATGACTGGCTAGTAGCTTGTAACTTGAATTTTTGCCAACTGGTCTAGGGTAACTTTTGCATTCGCCGCCTTCAATATTCCTTCCTGATCTCAATGTCAGACACCTTAATGATGAGTGTCCCAATCCAGTATCCTGCATCTTGTTGGGTGTACGCATTTTAATGCATTAACACTTGTCTATGAATACAGGGTCATCCTCTACATTCAAATCTAGCACATCTAGGGGTCAATTGAAACACATTTGGATCATCACCTTCTGCTCCAGAGGGGAAGCCGATGACTAATTTGTTTTGCTTCATACCACGTTTTCTAGATATTCATGCCTGTTCACCCTGTCTCTATTACCCTTAATCAATGCTTCCATTTCTTTACTCATTTGTTTTGCTACCAGTGCAATCTGGGCACATTGATGATCCAGCTCCGAAGTGCTCTACACCAAGGTCAAAGTTCATGATTCAAGTTGGGCCACCTTCTCATTTAACTTATCAAATTTGTTCTACAGCAGAGATCCATTTTTCCAATACGCCCCGGTGCAACCAGCACTGGTTCCCATGATGGAGAGGATGGCCTTTATGACTCACAGCTTGTTCTACCCTCACAGTTTGCTTTGCATTGCTGTGTAAAAAAGTTGATGTCTGCCAATTTCTCCTTTTTACTCTTCCTGGTTGACATTTTAGTTTTAACAGGGGAGTCAGTGGGGATCAGGATAGTAGAACAAAGCATACAGAGCACGGGCGACGCCTAAACTAAAGATGGCTGCTGAGCAATGGCCAGCCAGGTAGGACTTTGTCTGAGAATACTCAATATCTTCTGATCACTCGGCCATGCACCAAGTTCCTACCTCGCTGTCGCCTCCAGTCAGCTTTGCCACCCAGCACTCACAATTTGGGTCAGATCTGGGGCAGCAGAAGACTGACAAGTACTGATGTTGCTCCTGGCCTTTTAGCCACACTGTGTCACACTCGTCCCTTTGGTCCGTAGGGATTCAAACAGAAGCCAAGCAGCTTCCAGTGAGAAGGAGGGACGGAGTTGCTCACATCTCCTGTGCAGAGTTAACCGGCCCTCAAAGACTGCCGTTCAGAGTGCAATTCCCAGCCGAAATAAGATTTCCACTGCCCACTTGAGGGTTTTACATGATATTTAATGTCTCCTCCACAGACCTCTGGTGAAATGCAGCCATCTTTGTTGGCAGCCAAGCCACGTCTCTGAATAGTTGTTTTATGGCATTATTTGCATACACCTTTAAGATTAAAAAAGAAGGAAACCATTATTTCACATAGTGTCTTTAAATGTTGCAAGCTCATCACTGCCAATCTGAAATTATATCAGATGGGCCGTCTAACCGAGGGCCCACTGGCCAACCTCAAGAAGTACAGACAATTTTGGGGCACTATGTGGAAGCCTGAGAAGTTTCTAAACGGGGTATAGGACAATGACCCCAGATTCCAGCTCTATATAGAACCAAAGACCCCCCAAGCATTTAGAAACTGACAGGACCGCACCCGTGCTCCAGGTACCTTTCCCACAGAATCCAATTCCTAGTTCTTCTACCTACACTATTCTATACCCATCTAGTTCAAGATTGATCTTAATTTTTCCTGGTAGGGTGGCATATAATAGGTGCACAGTGCTTGTGATATTGATGGACAAACCCTGCTAATTTCAGAAACTTTGCGTTACCTCAAGCGGTTTTCTGAATCCTATTGATGAACTGATGGGTGATCTATATACGATCCCATCATCCAAAAAACAAAACACACTGCTCTCTCTTAAGTTTAGGGTTGTCTGCCTCAAACCTTTTTCAAACTCCTTAATGTATAATAGATAGTGGGGCAAGAAACAACTCTGGTGGACACTGCCGTCTCTATTTGGAAAGGTTTTCTTAACTTTTCCCTCTTGTTCACAATAACAACTGCATTGTTATCGAAATAACGGATCAAAACTTTGTGTTTGAAACACTGCTGAAAGGCTGCTAAACTTACTGCTCTGACTCTGCCAGAAGGCTTTTCCTGAGTTCTTCTACGATTTCCTTTACCCCTTCAGGAGGCTGGATATAAAAGCTGCAACACACACGTGTTCTTGCTCCTCGTGGCTCCGGCGATTCCTTTGCTCAGGTACATTACTGGCCTTTTGTTTAGGCTGAATTGTCTGTGTAAACCAAAGATTACATCTTGGCACGTTTGACCCGCATGCTGCTTGAGACTATATGATTGTCTTCTCTTTATCTAATTACTTTGCTTATGGGGGCGGGTCTCCAGGCGGTTGACCGAAGGCAGGACTTGTGCCCTTGACTTGTGTTGCACGAACTGACGGTTGGCCTGCTCTTTTTTTTCCTTCACCGTACTGTATTTCCTATACGAGCCCTTTGATCTGGGTCTGACGGTTATTTTTTTATTTTTGCCCGCCTTGAGGCTTACCAGACTGATTATTTGGCAATCGATGTGAGGGCTGGCCTACGAAGTCAAAAAGGCATGCCCACGCAACTGGATGATATTCTGCCGGATCTCCTGGGCAACATCCACAAGTCCCTAGATGGGGCAAAGTGGTCGTCTCCCACCCTAGGCCAACCGACGAGTTCTACCTCCCTGTGTGTGTTGCCTCCCTCGGTCAACCCTTTGGCAGGGAATATGGGAGCGGATTCAAAAGACGTCTTCTCAACTACTTTCTCTATGGCCCAGCAAATGCCCTCAAGTTACAACGACCTATGTCATCTTGTTCCTACCAATAAAGCTCCGGTCCATAACACCGATACCTTGCGTGCCTTCACTATACTTGCCATTCCTACTGGAAAGTCCTACTCCAATATCCCTAAACATCAAAAACCGATCCAGCCAATATTGGGTCAAACATTTATGGATAATTATATCCTGAAAGCGACCTCTACAAGTACTGAAATTAAAATTACCCAAAGCATTTAGAGGTGACCCTTTGTTGGACCACTTGGCTATGAGTACCCAGGATTTATTTAGTGGGCACAACAACATCACTGACATTAGTATAACTGAGTGTGCAGATAAAGCTATGGATCTGCCCCATGCCAGTGAAACCCCTATGTGTCCCTTACAACAGTCGAATGGTGGCCTCACTCAAGATACACCAACTGCCCTTACGAACATCACTGATGGGATTGATGCGGCTAAAACTACCTCCTCAGAGGATGTATGCAGTCAGGGGGATAATCAGGAGCACGGGGGTTCCCCAAGACACCATACCCTCAAAGACCTTGATGAGCGCATCGGATTAACCCACCCGACAGTTTCCGCCTTAAACGTGGTCCTTAGCGAATTTATCAAACTGTACGACAATCTATGGGCATAACTAAAAAACTCTCAAAGACTAATGGCAGACTAAAATCGACTGTATTGGCATGGAAATCCTTGTGGAGATGAGTAACAAACTTGACTGGATTGGAGCCGAATTGTGTCAGAGACCAACAGTGTTGGCCCAGTTACCGGGCTTACATGGGGGTCCGATGTCGAAGATTATCCCGCAGTTGCTTCCCAAACGAAATGAGATAATTGAGATATCGAACAGCTCGGTTTCCCTTGATGTCCCCATTAAGCGATCAACAATGGTTCCATGCAACGAAGTGGGCCTTGCTTGCTCTCTGACCGGTGCTTTCCCACCCTCTCCAATTGTTAATCTACCTGTGAATTCTCCCAATATGAATGCTATTGTTGAACATGTCCCACCTGAGGCTAGTGTCTCAGCTTCGGGCGGAAATTCTGAGGCTGTTGCTCCTAAAAAAAGCCCCCCGCAGAAGAGCCCTAGGCCGCCTTCTACTAAATCATCGCTAGATTCTCTATTTAAACCAAAATTAGGGCTTATCCCAAAGGTGGGGGCGAACCCTGCTGCTATTGTATTGAAACCTAAGCTGGTGGACTCAACTGCCCAAACTGACATGCTCACTTTTAGCACTGCCCAGGTTCCATGTGCTGCGCAAATGCGCAGCCTAGAGACGCCTCGGGAGACATCTAAGGTCTCTAAATCTGATGGTCTCCAGCAGCCATTGGTTCATGCCTCATTTACTCTTTTGCCTTTGCAATGGGGCTGTGGCTCTAGGAAAACTAAAATGCTTGACAAAGGGAATTTTCCAATAGACCCACCCCTGCCACAGGGGTTAGGCCTCTTGCCTTCTAGAGATCATTTAGTAACCTTCATATTGCCACTCTCAACTCTCGCTCTGCCGTCAAACACTCCTCTGACATCTGCCACCTCCTTGAAGAACTAGACCTTGATGTCCTTGGTCTTACTGAGACATGGTTCACGGCCAGCTCTGTTACGAGCTTTGACACTCTCCTCCCTGATGGCTACAAGATTCTCTCAGCACCCAGATCCTCCCGGTCCGGTGGGGAGATAGCCCTGATCTTTCCTGAGTGGATTCCTGCCTCTATCATTCCCACTCAGACCTACTCCTCTTTTGAATGCCTCGTCTGTAGGCTTTCTCTCTCGCCTACCCATTCTCTTACTGTGGTTACCATCTACCGGCCTCCTGGTCAAATCACCTCATTTCTCTCTGAGTGGGCAGACCTCTCCTCCTCCCTCCTGGCCTCTACCACTCAACTCCTCCTCCTTGGTGACCTAAATATACATTTAGGGCCTCATTAGACAGTAGGCGGTAAATTCCGGCCATTACCGGCATGGCGCTATTAACGTGGCCGCCTTGGCCTGATGCCGCTAATAGCGTGGCATTACGAGCACGCAGACACGAGCGCAGCACCATGCCGGTAATGACCCTACTGCCATACCGCAAAAGACCCCAAAAAGTCCCTTACCGCCATCGACAAAAGTGCTGATAGCACTTCCGCCCTCCCGCTACATGCAAATAGCGGTCACCGCTATTAGCGGTAACCGTAAAATTGCGAAAACGGAAATAGCGTCATTGCACAGGAACGGTAAAGAGTATGGCGGCCATCTTTAAAAACACAATCCATTGCCATCCTCTGCATCCAGAACCTGTTTCCACACAACTCCAACACCAAATCATCCCGGATACCCAGAAGAGGCCAAAGGCTGTCAAGAAAGGCGCAGATCGGCAGCGCAAAGAAAAATTCACCAGCGAGGAGCTGATCATGCTAACACAGACCCTAGCGGCAAATGCCAATGAAGTAATCGCCAATGACATGCGGCGTGAGACCCTCGTCAAGAAAAAGGCCATCTGGGCAGAGGTTGCCCACAAAGTCAGTGCGTTGGGCACCACCACCCGCACTGTCAAGGACTGCAGAAAGTGGTGGGATGACCTACGGCTCCGGGTCCGCAGCATTCTGGCTGCTAATCGCAACCTAGCTATGGCCACAGGAGGTGGCGCTGATTCCCCAATAAAACTCCGGGAGTGGGAGGAGACCTGCGCCAGCACAATTGGCGTGGAATCGATTGAGGGAGTGGGAGTGGGAGACATGGAGCATGGTGCGCCCACTTCATCAGATGGAGGTGAGTGTACACATGAAACAATGCACTGTGAAGGGTGAGGGGCCCCCCAAATCTGAGTCCACAATCAGCCCATGGAACCAGCCACAAACATACATGCATGCATCCCCACATACACGTGCAACACACACCCATTCATGCATGACCCACCTGACATTCCCATTACTGAATTCCCAACTAAAGAGGTCCCAATGCATAGAGCGGCATGACGTAAACATTCTGCATAAGGCACGTAGAACCATAACCGATGATATTCCCTATTTTTGTCCCCTACAAGATCACAGACAGACAGTGATGAACCGGGCACTGTTTGTTGTTTGTTTATTTATTTATATGGCGCACCATACCCAGGGGCAGCAGGGCGCAGGCAGAAAGAATATGCGAATCTTACAATGTTACAGAAATATACAGTTGAGATAAAATTATAGACATATGCAATTAAGGGTTACAGGAATGAGAAAAATACAAATCTTCACACAAAAAATATCAATATCTATACAAAGGAGTGAAATATACAGATATGTACAGGGGGTGTTTGTGGCGAGAGCAAAGACCTCAAACAGAATGTATCAGTATCTATACAGAAGTGTAAAATGTACAATTAAATGCGGTGGTTGTTGGAGTTCAAATGACTGATGAGATTCCTTCTAAAGTGCAAATAGGGTTGATCGGCTCTCAGGTTGTGTGGCAAAGAATTCCAAAATGTAGCAGCTTTCACAGGGAAGCTGTTACCTCCAATGGTGGAGAGTTTGAATCTGGGAATTATCAGACAGTTGGAATTGATAGTTCTTGTTTGTCTGATAGATGACTTTCTCTTTACTTTGTCCATCAGATAACTAGGGACAGCATTGTTGAGGGCTTTATGGGTTAGGGAGGCCAACTTTAGTTTGATTTTATTGTCGGTGGAGAGCCATTTGTGTTGGCGTCTGGTAGTGGAGATGTGTTCTCTTTTATTAATGCCGAGGGCAGCTCTCAAGGCATTATTTTGTAGGATTTGTAGCCTATGGGTAATGGCTTTGTTAGCACCGCTATATAGGGCATTACAATAATCGAGCCTGGAGAGTATGAGTGCTCTTGCCAAGATCATACAGCTATCATTGGATAGGAATGGTCTGCCTGCTCTTATTAATTTGCAGGTATACGCAGTGGTGGATGCTAGTGAGTTGACCTGTTTAGTGAATGACATAGTGGCATCCAGGTAAAAGCCAAGGGTTTTTACCTCCCTGGATACTTTGATAGTGTTGCCGTCTATGTTGAATTCGGCATATTCAAGGCCTAGTTTATTGATATTAGCGGGGGTACCCAGGATGATGAGCTCTGTCTTGTCATCATTCAGGCATAGGCCATGACATGCCATCCATGCCTGAATGATGAGATACACCCTATTCACCAACTCTCTGTCCTTACTGTGATCCCGAAAGTGGGAGGAGAATCTGAGTGTCATCTGCGTAGTTGGTGTAGGTGACACCCAGATGATCCAGATCGTCGAACAGAGGTTTGGTGAAATGTTGTATAATGTGGGGGAGACGCATGAGCCCTGTGGGACTGCGCAAGTAATAGGAGAGGGGTCTGCTGCTGCTGATGGGGAGAAGACTCACATTGTTCTCTCGCTCAGAAAGGATTCAATCCATCTAATGGCTTCTGGGGAGAAATGAGCAGCTGAATCCAGGTGTCTGCAGAGGATCTTGTGGTCAACAAGGTCGAATGCCGCGGAGAGGTCAAGTAGGAGGAGGAGTGCTGTCTTTCCCTTGACCCTCAGGTCATCAATTTGGGTCTTCAAGTCAATGAGAGCTGTTTCCGTGCCGTGTAATGGGCGGAAACCTGATTGTCTGGAGCCTAGTAATTTGTGTAGTTCTAGGTATTTTTGAATCTGGACGTAGGCCACTTTGTCCAAGATTTTCAGTAGAAAGGGTACCGTGGTGATGGGGCGGTAGTTGGTGGGGATGAGAGGATCAAGCGTCTGCTTTTTAAGGAGGGGGAGCACCCAGGATTGTTTTAGGTTGGAAGGGATACTACCTGAGGAAAAAGATGCGTTTATAAGTTTGGAAATGAAGGGCGACAGGTCTCTGGCTGCGTCCTTGATTATGTGTGCAGGGCAGATGTCGCCTTTGCAGTTTGAGGGTTTGAGAGAAAGTATAATTTTCTCGACCTCCAGGATGGTAGTTTTAGAGAAGGAGAATGAATTGGTGTTTGTGCTTGGTAAAGCATTAGGCGGAGGTGTGGGAGGGTTGGTGAGGTTTAAGGAATCTTTTTTTAGTTGAATTTTGTTTTGTAGGGTGTTTATTTTATTTGCTAGAGCATGTTGGATGTCTGCGCACCAAGTCTGGTGCTTGGTGCAGGTGTCGGGTGTGGCAATGGGTGACTCAAGTTCCTTCAATATGGAGAAGAGCTCCTTCATACTTGAGTTGGAATTAGCAATGCGATTGTTGTAGGAGTTCCGTTTAGCTAAACAGATTTCAGCTTTGTATTGACGAGATATCGTATCAAGAATGGCTTTCTTTTCACTGGAAGGACAATTTTGTCCATGGTAGTTAACATAATTTTATTATATTCGTGAACTAGTGTGTTGGGATCTAGATTGTCTGGCAATGCGTTTAGCGTTGGGAGGATGGCTGGGATGATTCTTTCTACTGTTATATTTTTCCTATTTCTTGTTAGGCAGGGTGGTGCCAGTGACACAGTTGTGGTAGGTGGTCTGGAGGTCAGTAGGTTAAATGAGACCAGGGAATGGTCGGTCCAAGGTAGTGGTGTGGTAGAGGAGATGACCGCTGAGCAATTGCATCGGCAAACCAGTCTATGGTTCTTCCCTTCAGGTGAGTGGGTAGGTTGGCTTTTTGTGAGAGTCCGAGTGATGAAATAGTATTGGCTATGGTGGAGGCATGCATGTCTGTTGGATCGTTAAATCCTAGGTTGAAGTCACCTAGTAGCAGTAGTTGTGAGGTGCTTTTCGCACCAGGTGGATGGTGAGGGATTGGGTGTTATTTATAGGGAGTTTGGCAGTGAGGGATTCGCACGATAGCAGGGTTTGAGTCGGGGATAATCTGAGAGCTAGACTTTCTTTGGATATGATAGCGATGCCGCCGCCACGGTTGCCCACCCGGTCAAGCCTGGATATGGTATAGCCATCTGGGATGGCCAACATTAGAGCCGGGCCTACTGCATTGTGCAACCAAGTTTCAGTTAGCGCAATAAAGTCTAATTTGTCTTTAATGATTAGGTCTGCTATATCAAGGGCATGTGTGACCAGTGATCTTGTATTAAGGAGAGCTCCTTTATAGGAATGTTCATCCGTTTTTCCCGAGAGGTTTGTATGAGAGATTGGTTTGGACTTAGTTATAGGGATGGTGGGACCTTTGGTGGTAGGTGGGGCAGGCTGGTGGTTTAGGGCTATGGGTTTCCTAGTATGGTGGCCTTTGGATTCGTATTTGGACTCAGAAAGGAGTCTACGGGGCGGCTCATATAGTTTAGAGAGTCTAGCGCGAAGTTTGTTGTTTCTTTCGGTGGTGGGGCAAGGCCAGGAGGCAAGGGTTGTTGGTCCTAACCTGCGATGATACCTTGGGCAAGAAGGGTCAGAATAGTGGCTTGCTATGTAGGAATCATTAGGAGGACTGGTGCTTAGCTGAAAGGGGGAGGCTCCTGAGTCGGTATCCTGAGTGGGAATATCAGGGGATGCGAGCGTGGCCATCGCACAGAAGGTGAGTAATATAGTTAGCATTTTCTGCAAATCAGCGCTGACTTTGTGTGAGCAGAGCGGGAATAGCAGTGTGGATGCTATCTAGGAGATAGGGTATAGGCAGGACTGATATGGTAGGATGACAGTCTAAGTGTCCAACTGCAAGTCAGTGGAGTTCAGAGGCGCAGTAATAGCTAAATTCAATGCGCAGTAGCATGACGGATCCGATCACGGGGGTACTGTAGTACAGTAATAAAGCAGGGGATAATGCAATTCAGTGGTATGGCAGTTAGGGCACAGGGATACTGCACTACAGTGAAATGGCAGTTCAGACCAGGGGATAATGCAATTCAGTAATATGGCAATTCAATAACATGGCTGTTCAGAGCAGGGCAAAATGCAATACAATCATGTGCAATTCAGGGCAGGGCAGGGCAGAGTGCAGATCAATAATGTGGCCGCTCAAAACAGGGTGAAATGCAGTTCAAAACAGGGTGAAATGCAGTTTAATCACGTGTAATTCAGGTCAGAGCAGGGTAACACAAATGCAGTATGTAGATAAGCAGTGGTACCTAGGTTCAGAATCAGGCATATGGCACAAATGTAGTATACAGGTCACTAGCATTAAGGAACAGTTCTAATGCTCACAGGTTGGCAGGTAGGTAAGGAGTTAGGTGAAGCAGACTGGGCGTGCCGGATGGATAAAGGTACAGGGACAGGGCAAAATCATTCCGTGGCAATAATAATAGATATATTATGAGCAATCAGATTTGTTAGATTACCTTTCGAGTCATTAGTACATCACTCAAACAGCTATGCAGTTGGGTGCAGCGAGCGGCGCTGGGGTGAGCAGGTGGGTCATTAAGCCCAAGTTCATAGATAGAGAGTCACATGAGGGCATCTGCTAACAGCTGCGTGGTCGTGCCTTTAGGAGGAGCACATCAATGGTGACCGTGTGTGGGGTAGCTGAGCGTGCGCAGGGTGCACTACTAATACGTTCATTACGCCAGGGGCACTAAACGTTGCAGACCTCCTGGGGCAGAGTTAGCACGTGGGATGGCGTTAGACTATGGGTGCAAGAGGGTGCCAAAAGAATGCTGGTGTATCGCTTACCAGGTAGCCTCGAGCGAAGTCGCGTTTTGGTTGGCCATAGTGGGTTGGCCACGCCGTGCTTCCAAGCGCCAAACAGGCACACAACAGGCCTTAGTATGGCCTGTGTTTTGGCCGCCAGAGTATCCGCCTGCCGGCGGATGCAGTGAATTCAAATGAGGCGGGCTCAGCCTCGTTTCGGCGCCGCAATGCGCCCAGCATGTGATGGTCAGGCAGGCCTCGAGACAGGGTCAGGCAGGCCTCTGTAGGTCTATGCGGCGAGGGAGGCTTGAATGCAGCTTCTGGGAGGGGGAGAGGGCTCCTGCCCTCTTCCCTTGGCAAATGGGACGAAGTGGGGGTCACAGGCACACAACAGGCCTTAGTATGGCCTTTGTGTTGGCTGCCGGCGTATCCGCCTGCCGGCGGATGCAGTGAATTCAAATGAGGCAGGCTCAACCTCGTTTCGGCGCCACGATGCGCCCTGCATGCGATGGTCAGGCAGGCCTCGAGACAGGGTCAGGCAGGCCCCTGTAGGTCTATGCGGCGAGGGAGGCTTGAATGCAGCTTCTGGGAGGGGGAGAGGGCTCCTGCCCTCTTCCCTTGGAAGATGGGACGAAGTGGGGGTCACAGGCACACAACAGGCCTTAGTATGGCCTTTGTTTTGGCCGCCGGCGGATCCGCTTGCCAGGGGATGCAGTGAATTCAAATGAGGCGGGCTCAGCCTCGTTTCGATCACTGTGACACCTGCTCCCTCAGCAAAGAAAAAGGCCAGGACACATGAGACAGGGGACACCGCCACCAACTCAAGGGGCACTGGGAGGAATGAGCAGCAGCAGAGGGATAAAGGCAGCAAGAGTGCCAGTGCAACACGGCCTGAAGCCACGGCAGCCCCTATTGCTGCACCCACGGCAGTGTTCACCCTGTCATTGCAAACAAGCACGGACGGCTCGCACTCTGCTGCCACCAGTTCCACCGGTGAGGCAGCAGCCACCGCGCCGCTGTCGGACGTGGAGGAGGCAATTGACGTTGAAATGCAAAGGCAGACCCCCAGCACCCCGCAATCCATTGAGCCAAGCCCACGGCCACCATCACAATCGAGTAGCCATGGACAATCAGGCAACGACGAGCACTCCGGTGTCCTCACCTGATGCCAGAGGCATGGACCAGGGCACAGCAGCCACCCCAAGAGCTGGACGCAGTCAACATGACCTGGCAACCATCAGCCAGAGGCAGGTTGAAATCACTGCGCTGGTTGGCCAGCATGTGGAAGAGGCAGCCCGTCTGAGGGAGGAGTTTAGGTCGTATGCAAGCCAGACAAGAGAGGGCATGGAGGCCTGCACAAACCGGATGTGTGAGGAAATGGCCCAACTGAGGCAGGTCCTCGCACGCATTGCGGACGCCATGGAGCAACAATATCCCCCCCCACCAAAGGATCAACCGGGCACCACCTCCTCTGCGAGTTCCCGTCAGACAAGCCCCCGCCGACGCTCCCTGCGCACTATGAGGCGCACGCCATCTCAACCTCCCAATGGCGGTGGAGGGCAGGAGAAGTAGGGCCAGCAAGAACTAGCTGGCACATGTGCACCAGGACACCTATGCACTACAAGCCACACATGGGGGTGCTGTGGGGGGAGGGGGGAAAGGGTGTTTTTGGGAGTGTTTAGGGGGGGAAGGGTGTTTTTGGGAGTGTATTGGGGGAGGGGGAAAGGGTGTTTTTGGGAGTGTATTGGGGAGGGGGGAAACGGTGTTTTTGGGAGTGTATTGGGGGGAGGGGAGAAAGGGTGTTTGCAAAGTTGGGGCCATACACTTTGTTCACGAATTATTCATAATACACTGTTGGCAAGTTGAAACACAGGCTTGGTCTTCATCATTGTATATGTGTACTTTATTGGGGACAGGGTCCATTTGCGCCTCACCACATACAGAAGGGCAACAATGCCCATCTCCATCCAAAATTGTTGGCCCTTGTCTCTCAAAATATTCGATATATCAGATGCTGATGCACATCGTGTCCCCCCTGGACATCGCCTCTTGCATGTCCTGGCGGCCCATTTCCCCCATCCTCATCCCCATCAACATCATCTTCATCAGGTGGTTGCATGTCAATGTCAGGGGGCATAGGCACATTCCGGCTGATACACATTGTGCTGCATGACACATGCCATGGTTATCTTCGTCACTTTGTCCTGGCCGTACAGGAGGGCCTCGTCCGGCCAGATTAGGCACCAGAGCCGTGTCTTCAGAAGGCCAAATGCCTGCCCAATCACAACGTGGGTACGGTTATGTGCAAGGTTCTATTCCTCTTTGTGCCAATCTGTGGGTTCCATATAGGGCTAGGGAGCCAAATCTTCAGGGGATAGGCAGCATCACCTGCATGGCTGGGACAACGGGGCCTTGTAACTCGTCACCTCAATTGCAACCGGGACATGTTAGCATACCGATTGCCATCCACAAATCCCAGCATGCATGGAGACGATCAGTATAACTGCAATGAGAAGGTAAGCTAGTCCCTGAAAGTGGACGTGCACCATGCATGCCTCTGGCAGTATTTCCCATCTCCTGGGTGTGGATGGGTCCTAGGTGTTCATGGGCGCAGATAACCTTTGTACGACAATGCTAGTGTACTGCCATTAGGATTCCAATATCCCCATGCTTTGAAGCGGCACATCAGTAGTGGTGTACGGGTGTAGTTCTGTACAATGGCTACAGGTGATCCATTTGCATGCACTCAAGGGCGCATATCTGTTGTGATGCTGTTCAACGCACATTTAGATTATGCATATTGGCTGAATGGCTTTGTGTCATGTAGGGTATGGTATGATGTGCAATGTGGATAGATGTGTCATGTATTGGGTTAGGGACTGATGCCTTTGTTGTGCAGTTTGCTGCTTGCATGTGGTTTCGTGTCCTCTACATTGTATGCTGCGCTGGTGGACATTGGCGTACATCTGTATGTCCCTTTATTGTACGGACGACAGTCCACAACCAGTTGGAGTATGTATCTCTACCCCCCCAAACACAACCCACATCACACTGCCATGTGCCTGCCCTGCTACTCAACAAGTAGGCACAAACTTTGTCCAGCATGGCGTTCCATCTTACGTGGTATCATTGAGTTCCGCAGGACCATTTATTCATGGGTTGGTCATGGGTATCGGTCACGGCAATGTGTTATTCTCTTATTTGAGTCACATGCCATTTGGACATTGATGGAGTGGTAATGCTTTCTGTTTTATTAGACAGCCTCATTGTGATGTGGGGGCACCATTTCCACATGGGTACAGTCGATTGCCCCGATGCTACGTGGGATGCATGACAGTGAATAGCCCGGTTAGTCGTTGGAGATCTCCTGGGCTGTCCGTGGCAGGGATATGTGTTCACTTGTGGGCTTCAGGGGGGCATCGGGCACCTGGGTCCGTGTGTGTGTGTGAATACTGGTTGTGAAATGCCATGCATCTGCCCTACCGTGTGCTGGTAGGTGCCTGTGGCCAGGTAGTGGAGCACAGTTACCACCTTCAGTGGAGGGGGGATGGCAGTCCGGATGTCTATGTGGCTCACTATGTCGTTGTGAATCGTGTCCACAATGTTGGTGATGGTATCCCGGTACAGGCGGTACAGGGTGTGTCTATGCTCAGGGGTTGCATTGAATGGACTGGCTCGAATCCTGGGGATTGCTGGCTGCCTCTGTGGTATGACTGGGTGCACTGGTGGGGCTTGCTGGGCCTGTCTCGCCATCCTTCTCCTCCTGCGACTCCTCGACGCTGCCTGTTGTTGTTGGTGCTGCAATGCAATCATGTCCTCCAGCCCATGTAATGCTGCAAGTATTGCAACCATCTCAGTGTGGGAAGTGGTGTGGGAAGGGGTGTGGTGTGCTCCTTTTGTGCTGCCCCAGTCTCCATTGCCTCCACCTGTGCTGTTGTGGCCACCTGTGGCAGGTGGGATCACTACTCAGGTCTCTTAACGTGTGGTTCACGATGCCGGTATTTCCTCCATGCCAGTATGGGCTTTTTTGGATAATACCATGCCGCTATTTGCATGCCTGCATGCCTTGCTGCTATTTCCGACCTGAGGGGTCTTGCGGCCACGGACTGGCCGCTATTAGTGGCACAGTTCTTAGCGGTGCCGCTAATAGCTGCCACTCCGGGTCGTGATTAGCTAGGGAATTTAGCGATACCGGTAAACCATTACCGGTACCGCTATGCCCTTACCGCCTACCGTGTAATGAGGCCCTTAGACTCTCCTTGCTCCTCCTCTGTACTCTTCCGTGACCTCTGCAACTCACTCTCCCTGTACATCCTCCCCTCTGGGCCGACTCACTCTGCAGGGCACACACTGGATGTCTAGATTTCCTCTGACCTCCCCCTCTCCATCCCTTTGACCACTCCTCTCTCCTCGAGCGATCACTCCCTCCTCTCATCTCATCTCACCCTCTCTTCCCCCAAGCCAAGCCTACCCCAACACTGCCACCTACCTTCTCGGACATCCGGCCCATGAAGCGTGTGTCAGTTGAGGCTTTTGCCGCCACTTTCTCTCCCCCCCCCACTTCACCTTTGGCTGTCTCTCATCCTGATACAGCCCTGTCTCTGCTCTACTCTTCAATTTCTGATACGCTTGATGCTCTTGTCCCTGTCATGAGGATCCGTTTGAAGTCCAAAGCCAAGTGCAATTCCTGGTATGACTCTGACCTAGCTACACTTAAACGTAAGTGTAGGGCAGCTGAGAGGAAATGGAGGACTGTTCAACCTCAGACAAACTGGCCTGTCGCCTGCTACAAAGGCAATACCGACTCTCTGTCCTCACCAAGAAGAGAGTTCATATTCAAGCTCGTGTCTCTGCGGCATCTAACAACTCGGCCAAACTCTTTAAAATCTGCAAGGAGCTGGCCAATCCTGCTGCAGTCTCTACCCCTCCTGTTGCCTCGCAGGCTCTTTGCAATGCCCTTGCCTCACTTCATTTAAAAAACCCAGGACATCCTGTCCACCCTCTCCACCCACACTCCTCCTCTTCCCTTTCCATCTGTGCTTGCTGACCCTCCTTTAGCCACCCTCCCACCATCCTTCTCGTCCTTTCCTCTTTTCACCCCTGACGAGGTTGCTAGACAAGTCCGATCTATGAAAGCCTCTTCAAAACAGGTTCATCCCTGTTCCTCTAAAACCATCAAGGACCACATTGACACCCTCGCTCCGGCCCTTGCTGATTTTTGCAACCACTCCTTTGCCTCTGGATCCTTCCCCTCCCTTCTTAAGCACTCCTTTGTGCATCCTCTTCTCAAGAAACCCACAGCTGATCCTTCTTGTCCAGCTAACTATCGCCCAATTTCCATTACTTCCTTTCTTGGCAAACTCATGGAAAAGTTGGCCATCTCTCAGCTTAACCTTCATTCCAATTCTGCTGGCTGTCTCCATGACCACCAGTCTGGCTTCAGAGCTGCTAGAAGCACAGAAACTGCTCTCCTGAACATCCGTGAAGATCTGCTCTCCAACCTTGACTAACATTCCCTCTGTCCTCATCCTCCTCAATCTCTCTTCTGCCTTTGAAATGGTCAACCATACCATCCTGCTCAACCGTCTCCGTGAAAACCTGGGTATCACTGATCCGGCTCTGGCCTGGCTGACCTCTTTCCTCTCAGATCGACCCTCCCAGGTCCAACTTGGGTCCTTCCTTTCATCTTTCTTCCTCTCTACCTGTAGTGTTCCCCAGGGGTCTAACCTCTCGCCCTGGCTTTTCAACCAATACCTGGCAACTCTCGCCCACTGCATTCCCATTTTCTGCTCAAATCTCCAGTGCTACGCTGACGACACAACTCATTTTCAGGCTGCCCTCTGCCACCTCCTCTCCCTCTCTCATCTCTGATTGCCTAACTGCCATTCAAGATTGGTGTGCCGCCAATGATCTTTGTCTGAATGCCAGCAAGACAGAGATCCTCCTCATCGGCACACCTTCACCATCCTTTCCCCTCACTCTCTGGCCGGCCTCCCTGGGCCCTTCTCCTACCCCCCACCTGCGAGGCCAAGAACCTCGGGGTCATCTTTGACTCCACTCTTTCCTTCTCCGCCCACATCTCCGAGGTCTCTAAAGAGTCAAATTTCCGACTGCACCTCCTCATAGGTACTCTGCCTTTCCTCTCCTTCCCCCAGAAGCTCATGGTATCTCAAGCTCTGGTTCTCTCTAGATTGGACTATTGTAACAGACTATCTAAATCTACCTGCCTCTACTCTCCACCCTCTGCAACTAATCCGAAACAGGACTGCGAGACTTGTCCTTGGCCTCAAGCCCTGGGATCGTATCTCTCCAGCTCTGAATGAGGAGAACCATCTGGAAGCACCTCAAGACCTTCCTCTTTTCTTCTGCCTTCGCTCCCTCTCTGCCCTGCTGATCTGTTCTCGCTTGGCACCGTGCACCTGGCCACCCTCTGTCTTTTGGGACGAGGTACCTGCTCAATCTGCCACCCTCCCGCACTGCCTCCGGGCCACAC
This sequence comes from Ambystoma mexicanum, assembly GCF_040938575.1. Lineage (NCBI taxonomy): Eukaryota > Metazoa > Chordata > Amphibia > Caudata > Ambystomatidae > Ambystoma > Ambystoma mexicanum. The sequence continues at coordinate 923,958,004 of NC_090933.1, read as the reverse complement.
CTTGCACTGGGGTCTGTATCTGTACCCATACAGCACCCCCTTTTTCTTCCTGCACTTATCAGGCCTACCCTGTCTGCTGCTTTAAACCTAGCACTTGCAAATTGCTGGCAGCATTACCACTGTTTGTTGCCTTTATTATTTATTCATTGTTATTTATCTGTTTCTCCTCTGCTTCGCACTTTCCACCTCTCCCCCCTTCCATGCACTTTTCCCCTCCCCCTTCTCCCATGCACTTGCGCGTTCTCAATGTCACTGGGCCTAGTAAGATCGCTGCTTTGTTCTCCCCTGTTCCCCTCCCTTGCCACGCTCAGAAAGACTTGTGTACGAGCGCGATAGAAATAAAATATCAATCAATCAAACCTTAGTTGGGCAGTCTAAATGCGCTATAAATGTTCAAAGTGTACTCTGTAATGAGAAATGTGGGCCTCAAATTCCGCCCTCTATATGGGGTCCTTTACAGGGCATTGCTATCTCTAAGGAGAAACCTAGTTACTCAGACCACTCTGCCATCTCTAGATATTGGGGCTGGGTGGGGGGGGGGGGGATTTCAGGAGGAAAATATTCCACCAGAAACCCTCTATCCATCTATTTCCTCAGGTATAAGAGATCTGGTAGAACGGCTTCATAAACCGTTGACCAGGATTCACCAGTTTGATACACCCAATGTACAAGGTATGGGCCAAAAAGGCCCTCCGAAACATCTTTTGACCACTCTACAGAGCCGCACACGTAATAATACGTCTACTGGGAAATCTCTGAACCTAGTCAAATTAAAGAGCCTGCTGGATTTGGAAGTACCAATCTCTTTAAACAGATCTAATGTTCTGACTATTTTTTTCAGAAATACCTGCTCTTACTCTTATTTCCTCTAAGGACATTGCTAGGGTGGCCTTACCGGACAGAGTGTGCCGGGACAGAAGTCTGTTATTCCTTTCTTCTCCTTTGGTCAAGGAACTTATCCTTACCTAGACTGGCCCCCTGAGGAATCTGGGTTTCGAAGTGGAATCCAGGTTATCCTGGGAAACAGAGAAGCCAGATCAGTCGAAGGGCAAATTCTCTGTTGATTTCTTGCGGGGCCCCCAGGGAGAGGCAGAATTAAACCAGTAAAAAAACAGGAATCAGATGTTGATTGGGCAACCATCATCTCGACCCTGTGGCAGAAATGTGTCCCCTAGCCAATTTCCTCATTTAATCTGAGTGGTAGTCCTGATTTATGTGTTAAATAGAGGAATTCTAATGGTAATTCCCACTTATTCACTAATCTGGACTGTTTGTTGCAATTGAGAGAGGCCAACATTGATTGTTTACGAGAGACCTGGATGACTTCTACCCCATATCCAGATGGTTATCAGATCTATGACTAGTTGGCCAGACAGAGTTTGGGAGGCATACCGCCAGGGGATCTTCTGATTGCAGTAGATCACTGCGTAAACCCAAGGGGTAGTGCTCTTTTGGACCTACCCTTTGGGGCTTTGGGGGTGGATCTTTCTACCAAGAATGGCGCCCTGAAGCTACAAATTATAAATATCTATTGGCATAGTGGAATGTTACCGGTTGATGCCTTTGTCACATCCATCTCCCATGTTATATCTGACTGGTCTTCTACTAATGACAATGGGCATGTTCTGGTTGCGGGGGATCTAAATTGCGAATGTAAATTTGAACTTCCGGCATGGGAAACTTGTAAAATGAATATGGAGGCTCTGGGCTCTTCCAGGAAAAAACAAGTGGGTTTTGTCGGGTATGTGGGGCTGGGTAATGTAGGGTTACAGCCCTTGGTTAGGCACCCTAAAGCCAAAATTGGAGATACTACTTGGCATACCTGGCGACGTGGAGACTCTACCTCCATGCTTGATTATATCTTTCTGGATGATTATCTGAGTAAAAGATGTACATCGTTCAAAATCCCTGTGGACTCCCAGCCTTGTGTGACATTCACGCTCAGCAGATCTTTTTTTCCCCTGTAGGGTGACCCCGCTGACACTCATGGAGGCTACGACACTCCTTTTCTTCTCTAGGATGATACTGTTTATACTCATCTTGCAGCTCCCGGGCACATCCCAACACACTGCGCCCTCTCACCTTCTACATTTGGACAGGGACTTCCTGCCTCCCCTTTCTTATTCCTTTCTCAGGTTTTCTCTTCTCTCCCCCCACCCATCCATCCAGGTTGGGGTTCCCCCCACTCAGTCTCTGTTCGCCGCCAGCAGGGCCGGCGCACCTGTTGCGCGGCCCTGCGATGCTCACTCCGGGATTCCAAACACGGCTCGCCCCTCGAGGCTACGTCACTTTTCCACACCCGTGGCCGCATCCACAGCCATTGGATGCGGCCATGGGTGACGCGTGCACACACCCCCCTATATGCAGCAATCTGATTCAAGTCTGCCCTACGGTGTACCACGCCCTCAGGCCGACGCTTCACATACGGAAGAGGATAACATCGCTTTCGTCTCTTTCGTTTTGTACGAACTACGCGCCACCAGACAGCCTCTGCTGCTCCCGCCACAACCACTCGGTAAGGCTTACTTTCACCCTGCATCCTTGGGCCACGCCAGCCCTCTGATTTGTTGGCTCATCCATTCGAGCCCCTTACTGAATCCAGTATTTTTGGCTCAAGTGGCTCACTAACTCGAGTGGCTTCCCCCATTTAGATATTACATCTCAGCAGTTGCAGCACCTTGACCGCGGCCTACCGTTACCAGCATCTCGCTGCAGATTTTCTGCAACAGGTAGGATTTCCTCCCGCCTAGTCACAGGCATTATATACCCCTCACCTCCAGCTGCACCTGCATGCCTCCGCTATGCGCAGGGGTATCCTATACATCCACACCCATTGCTGATGGGTTTTCTCTGTTTCTCTGTGGTATACCACCACGTGTGGCATCTGGCACTCAGCTAGTGCCTCTCTTCTCCGCACTTCGCACTTTATCACTGTGTCCTGGGTGAAGGGTTCTAGAGGTTCACTACAGCCACTAATTAGTGGCTATGCTCGACCATTTAATGAGCACTTGCACCCAGCATTAATAGCTATCGAGACTGGATATAGCATGTTCTGTCATAGTTTACAATACAACATTGCAAGCAGAGGTATCTCACGTCCTCCTTTGCAATGTTCCATTATGTCTCCCTCTACAGGATTCGCTGCAGCCTGTTGAGGCTTGTACATGCTGCCCTACCTATGAGGACAGCAGGTGACTGCGCCACCACAGAAAAGAAACCATTGTCCTGAAGAAGATGGTTTACAATCACATACACCATCGAAACCGGTCGACCTGACTAGTTGTGGCTCCTCCACAACTTCTCAAGGTATCTCCCAAATAAGGAGGAGGTATCAAGATACCAAAGACCGTAACCCAGTTACTAATGGGTTTCTAGCACCTCAAGTGCTAAATAAGCAATTCTTTGGCTTTTGCAATAAACTATCAATGTGATGATTTACATCACCTTCCTTTTTAACATTTTATCAAGGCAATCACCCGCATGAAACTGATCTCTAGACATTTGGGTTAATAAAGACAGCACAGGAAATCCCAATGCCCTAAAACTTTTCATGCAAGTCATTAGACGCTTGAGACATCACAACGAGAGATTTTTTCCCTCTTGAAGCAATCTATGACATGACGGGCGGCTGCCTTCTTTCAGAACACTCTTCAATCTAGTGTCCTTTGCTTTGGACCTTTGCAATTCGATGATATCATGGGGGCAATTCACCCTTTGAACATTAGCTTCCCCATATAACCGTCTTTTGTGTAACACGATAACCCTACGGTTAGGGATAGCACCAACCTTTTCTGGCCCGAAGAGACCATAATTTGCCCTGCTGTGTATTCCTGTTCCATCGTTCGAAATCAACATGAACAAATGGAGTGATCATGGTGTTTTAACAGCTGTTTTTAAGTTAAATCTCTTCAATGGCAAATTCCAGACTCAGTTACAGGTTGTACCTAGCCCATCTGGTTATGCTGTTAGATGGACACCAAATAATATTGAGATCCTAAATCAAAACTTACGGGCCCAACTCAATCAAACTACTGTTGATTGGATATTAGATACCTTTAATACATCGGGTATTATGTCACTTGTGAAGGCAGCGGTAAGTGAGCTTGGCCAACGACCGGTTAGAGCTGATCCTGCCTCTCTGCACTCTTTTTGTTACAACCATGATTTGGCGCTGTCTAAGACTACCATACGAAAAGAGATTAGGAGACTTAGGTCACTGAACCTTGAAGGGGCACTATTATTTAGGGGCATTAGAAAGATTAAACAATCCTATAAAAATCTGTGTAAAACCCTGCAACAAGATGCTGAACTTATGCTGCAGATCCTCATCAGGTCTATTGTGGGGGCCTTTTGGACTATCGTGAATGGACAAGACACTCATTCGGCCACCTCCCAATTAAACCCCATCTTGGAACAAGCATGGTTGGACTTCAATGGCAACAGATTTGCATTTAAACCATCTCAGGGGAGTGAGAACCCAAAAGACAATATACCAACTGGCCCTACTGTTAAATGGAAGCCCCCCCCTTGAGATAGATACTGTTTTGGGCATAATCTCAAAATGTAAAAGATCCCGAGCACCAGGACCTAACGGGTTAACTAATAACACCTTTAAGTCAGACCCAAATCTATGGGCCAATTTATTGTACTATGAATTTAAGGACATTCTTGAATCTGGGGTCTGCCCACAATCCTGGTAGTTAGCACACGTTATACCAATCTTCAAATGTGGCAGTAGGTCACACCCAAAGACCTATCGGCCTATTGCCTTAATTGATGAAGATTGCAAAATCTTCTCTGCCCTAATTCTTTCTCACCTTGAAGATTGGGAAAAAAGCTGTCACCCACTCAGCCCCTTTCAGACAGGTTTCTGCAAATCCCACTCCACTAACATCAATGGCATTGTGGTCAAATGTTTTCAGGACGAGGCTTGGAGTAGGGATAAGGGTTATATCTTTATGGCCTCAGTCGATGAATGTGTTGATCGCCAAAGGCTGTGGCGCAAGCTTGCATCATGGGGGCTTATTGAGTCTGCTGGAAGGGGTCTATAAAAACTCTGGTATTAGAATTCGCCTGAATCAAAAGGGAGATATGTCGACTATTGTCCATACACACTGTGGGGTCAGACATGGGTGTGTTCTGGCTCCTTGAGTTTTCAATCAATACGTGTTTGATGCAGCTGAACATCTGCACCAAGAGGAATTGTTGGCCCCAAGAGTGGGCCGCAGTAAGATCATCTGGCTGGCCTACGCGGGACAACTTTCTGCTGTTGGACTCTTCTAAGGTGGGCCTCCCAACGCCTCTTGGATACTTTTGCTAACTATGCCAAGATTAAAGGTTTGATTATTAATCCCTGCAAGACCAATATTCTCACATTTGCCAAAGGAGCGCAAAAGAACCCAAGCCATTCTTGAAATCTGGAGGGGGTGAGGGTGGGCATCTCTAGCAGCCTAGCTACCTGGGCTATCATCTTGGTGCATATAGGGGCTTGAGAGGGCAGCTAGAGGTGCGTCTCAATAAAGCAAAATTATTGGAAAATAAGATTCTAAAAATCGATAGCAAATATGGGCGATTTTCCATTAAACCAGCCCTCCTTTTCTTTGAAGGGAAATTAGCTCCCAAACTGACTTATGGCTTGGAATTATGCACTGAGTTAACTGTCTAAATTGAACCTTATTGAAGGTGTAATCTGGAGACGGATCCTCGGTCTACAGAACGCGGTTCGCCTCACTGCAATTCGATATGAATTGCGATATGTCTCCTTAAAGTCACGTGTGCATTGGAGGATGCTCACGTTATATGCAAAAATCAAGGCTCCACTAGCAAACACCTTATATGAGTTAGTTGGAAGCAACATTGAGTTCTCAGGTTTTTTAACCAAATTCTGTAATTCGTGTGAAATGATCCTTCAAAGTGTTGATTCTGATTTGGGACAGCTAAACACCAATCCAATGAAAACTAAAAAGAAGCTGCTGGACTATGATTGGTCTCTTACTGTAGATAGTTTTCATTCATATAAATCAATGAATCACTTATCACACGAATTTAAGAAAAGAGGCTCCCTTTCGAAGATTCTCACCATGTTTCCAAATAGAACTCATCGATCTCTTTTGTTAAGACTAAGTTGGAATATCCTTCCTACTCTGGATACTATGCTGAGAGGAAATCAATTAAGGTGGAGGATAACCTATGTAGATTCTGTCATCTAGTACTTGAAACGGCTAAACATCTTATCCTTCACTGTACGCAAATTAATAACCTAAGAAATTCCTGCTTAAGTGTATTGAAGGATTTGCACTCTGGCCAACCTACTGACCTTGTGTGGCAACGCGGTTTATCTGTACAAAATACGCGCGAGGGATTGGCGCTTTCTGGATTTATCCTCAATCTCCATTTAGATCACCCTAGATAACTGTGGGGTAAAACAATCCTTTGTTCCCTCCTGTATTGATTGGAGTGTCTGTCCACTTTGTTTTCTCTTATTAATATAGGTAGAAAATATCTTTCTTTTTTCTACTAAAGATTTTAAGGATGCAACTTTTTTTGTTTATTTTTTTAAGGAATTGTTTCATGTTGTGAATGCCATGTGGATACTCTCTTACTCTGTGGATTGTCTTACTTTGAATCACTATTGGGAATCTTTTATTTTTTTTACTTGCGTCTTTTGTAAATTTGTAAAGGTTTAATAAAACCACATACACATAAATAAAAAAATAAAAAAAGATCAAAACTGCAGCTAGAAGATCAGCGGGTACCTCAATTATTGGCAGTACTTCACACAATAGATCTCTACAAACATAGGCTGAAGCAGTTTTTAAATCAAGGCACACAATGTACATGGCCTCTCTTCCAAGTATACTGAACTTCTGTATTACTAAATTCAGGCAAAAGGCCTGATCCACCATCCCAACACCTTCTGGAGCCTGCTGGGCAATCCAGGATGGCATCCTTTTTCAACAGTAAAGCTTTCGAGGCGCTCAAGGAATACTTTACTGTTTACCTTCTGCATCCCATCAAAACTGTGGGAGTGGGCTGAGCCTACAATGATTCGTTATAGGAATTCAGGATTCACATACATGCCCTTAGCACTTAATGAAAAGGGTCGATAATTCTAACAGAGGTTATGGGCTTTTTTTAATGAATAGGGACAATTTCTGGTCCCCTCCAACTGGTGGGGATCGATTTTGTGTAGCATATTATATTGAAAAGCCTAGTTAAAAGAGGGACCCAGACAGCGGGCGCCTCTTAGAAAAGATAGATCGAATGTTTAGCGATCTCTCGGTCCTTATCAAACTTATGGGACTAGAGAAAGGCCTCAAACTAGATTCCTTAAAACAAATAGCCAAAGGGACAAAAATGTGGGATCGTTCCTAGAACTCTTTCCCAATTTAACTGGAATATCAACTGCTTTATGTAATGCAGGAAAGTGATTAAACCACGTCAGAGGAGATGTAGTTCTCCATTTCGTTAGGGATTTATAAACTTCTTTTTGTTTCCATAAACATAAAAGCATAGTATAATGCAGTTGTTCGATTTCATCAACATAAATCAGTACGTTCAGTTTACAAATCCACTACCCCCTGTTCAAGGACACAGTTGGTGCAAGGGGCAGCACAAGGTCAGAAAAGCATCATATGCTACCCCATGCTCAAGAGTGTACTGTCCCAATCTTAATGCACAAGATCTGTCACCTACAAACTAGACTTCTCCCTCCATCCAGTCACTAGAGTTTTACTCGGGCGGTCTCAAATCCGAGGGAGTCTGCTGCAGGTCCCACACTTCGTGCTATAGTGATCATCTAGAGTTCCCAAACCACCTAGCCTTTTTGTAATGATCATCTCAGCTTTGATGTATATCTTGAAATCCCAGAGACAGCTGTCAAATGCTGTGCTTCCTGGGGTCTTCCATGCCACAACAATGCCTCTTTTAGTCAAGATTAACCCCAAGGAGAGCAGCCTATGGAGCATTCTGTACCTTTTGCCTTCACTCTGATGTAGCAGACCCAACAAGCATAATTTAGGGGATGCCTGAATTGGCATCCCAGTAAGGTCACCCCGTTTTAAAATACCCCAATCATGTAGAAATCCCACCACATAAGTATGCCCCGTCCGCTTTCCTACAACGCCAACATTCCAGGTCATCCCCCAGTGCTATTCACTCAACCGTAACCGGGGTGATGTACGCTCTCATAAAGCATTTATTTTGTACCCATCGGAATTTAGAGAATAATCAGGGGTTGTTTCACTGCCTAAACCCCAGGGATCCCTTACTCAGGTGGCCAGGGCACAGCCATCGCCTTTGGATCCAGACCTTGGGGGTGGACAAGTGTGGTATTGGTTGAACAGCCAGGGAGAGAGGTTAGACGCCTGGGGGACACCTCATGTAGAGAAAAAGATAGCAGAGAGGAAGGACTCAAGTTGGACCTGGGAGGGTTGGTCAGAGAGGAAAGAAGTCAGCCACGACAGGGCCTGGCCAGTCATACCAGAGAACCAAGCAAAGGTTTTCCATGCATTTCTACTAGCCCAAGATGGGGTGAAAGTAGAAAGTCACTGCAGGAGTTGTGCCACCTGGCAGTCATCTGTTAAGAATGGCACATAAATCCAAGTTCCACTGGTACCACTCCTAGTTGTGGGGGTACCATTTGAGAGGGTAGGGATCGTCATTGTTGATCCCCTTAACCCCCAAACATAGTCAAGCAATAGGTTTATCCTGGTACTGGTCGACCATGCTACCAGGTATCCTGAGGCCATCCCATTGAAGACTGACTGCCGAGTCAGTTGCAGAAGCTTTACTTGGCATATTTACTAGGGTTGGCTTCCCTAAAGAAGGGAATAGTTTCTTACCTGTAACTCCATTTCTGCAGCATTGGTATCTTTCATGGATTGACATGCTTAGAATATTCCCCGTCGACAGACTGGGAACCCTCGGTACGCTTATAAAGCCGTTTCCCATAGGAAAACCTTTGACACTTTTGTGTCCTATCTACGTCGTTTTGGGGCGGCCCACGCACACCCCACTAGGACGTAGCGGTATAAATGCCCCGCCCCCCGCGGCTCCCTTCAGATTTCGACCCCTCCAAAGCAGAATGGGGTGAAACCTAGTTATACAAGACGATTGCATTCAGGGGAGGCCGGCGGGCGCATGTGAATCCATGAAAGATACCAATGCTGGAGAAATGGAGTTACAGGTAAGAAACTATTCCCTTCTCCAGCATTGGATCTTTCATGGATTCACATGCTTAGAATAGAATGCACAGCAGTGATCCTGAAAAAGAGGAGGTGTGAATGCAATCCGGCACCCTCCTAAGCATATGTATAGCGAACCACGCTTACGTAAGATGCCAATTTAAAAATACGCAACAGTACATGCACATATCAATACATATACATATATATATATACACATACATACATATCCCTATATACATCCATATATACACATGTCAAAATAAGTACCTTACCTTATTGAAACAGATGGCGTAAGACTGCTCTTCCCATTTGTATCTTGTCCGCATGCTGCCGTTCGAGGCAGTAATGGCGGGTAAACGTGTGAGGCGCTGTCATGATGCCTACCCCCGGAGCACCAGGCCAGGCCCAGCACCCCCGGGAGCAGGCATCATGCCTCCGGGTAAAAGCCCAACGGCCCCTTATAGGGGATCTTTGGACTCTGTCCTGGCGCCTTTGCCGCCAGGCTCATGTTGGACATCAGTCCTGGCGCCATAGGCGCCAGGCTCATAAAGGAAAGTGTTTGGTGCACTTACCTGATGCAGACCATGCTGCATACTCACCTGATGCAGACCATGCTGCATGAAGACCCAAGCCAAATGAGGCTTAGGAGGGACTATTTTACTGAAGGGACTATTTTGTTACTTGGGTGAGGCTGTGGAAGAATACTTACCTAGGACTTCTTCCAAGGCTATTTAAGCCACGCCCGGACAGCCACACATGCTTCACTTTGTTCTGCATCCCAGCAGCTGAACGCTCACCGTGTGTGCTCCTGCACCTGGACTCCAGCTACGCCCGCCTCGAACCTGGAACACCTGTAAGGAAAGAAGAGAAGAGAAAGGTGAAAACCAAGAACTTATTCAAACTTCTTACCTGCATCTGGAATCTTCACGCCAGCATTCTTGAAGAAAGACTTCCATTTAAAAGCATCGCGTTGCTCGCTGCAGCGCCACGCTTCACTCACCTGTCCTCGAGACATCTCCCGGCTCCATCGCGGCTGTCAGCACCGGTCGCCACATCTCTGCACCTAGGGGAGAGAAGAAGAGACAAAAGGTGAGCAGAGGAAACACAGGAGGAAAGCCGAATTTTCAGCCATAATACTTACCGGCTTTTCTTGGTGAGCCATTCCACATTTCGGGTCGGCGCCGCTTCGTTGGCAGGTACCGCACCCCGGCCCATATGGGGAAAGGCCAAAAGACATTACTGGGGAATTATAAAGACATTTAGAGGGGTCGCCCTCATCACTAACTCACCTGATTTTACCATCGGCAATTTAACCCCTCAACGCATCGCCTTCGTTCTGCACCTGAAATAAAGGACAGATCACAGGTTAGGAAGACAAAATAAAAAGAGGCTCACACTTGAACTTTTGAATCTTCATACTTATGGCGTATCGCTCAGAAAAGTCAAGTGGATTTTGCCAGCGCCATTCTGAAAACCAGTGAAGTAACTGGACGAAAGCGCGCCCCTGCACCAGAAGCAGGATGGAGAGTTCATCCTTCCAAACCATAAGATGAGCTTAAACCGGGGGTTTTGGAGGAAGTCAGAGAAGAACGAAAGAGGAAGGGGGGAGCAAGCACACTATTCTGCAGACAGTTAATCCCCTTTCTCATCTGCAGAAGGATGTTCCTACGGGCCAGACAAGCAAGATTTGGGGGTCCTGTTCAATCGGTGGTCCGAGTTCTGCGTATCACGCTTGAAGAGGCCACAGCAACCCAGACTAGACCAGCGCCTCCGTGGGAGCCAGGTGAGCGTTACAGGCACTGACCATGCTGCCGCCTGGCAAATGTCTGTCAGCGGGATAACTGCCCACAACGCCGTCGACGACGAAGTTGCCCTTGTGGAATGAGCTCGCGGACGCCCTTGTAGCAGTTTTCCCGCTTTGGAATGACAGAAGGCAATCGTCGACGAGACCCATCGGGCCAGTCCCTGCTTTGAAATTGCTTTTCCTTTCGCCAAAGGACCATATGCAACTAAGAGTTGTTGCGTAGATCTAAGTTGCTGAGTCTGATGAAGGTAGAATTTTAGAGCTCTCTTTACGTCCAAGGTATGGAGGACTTTTGGAGCCGATGAGGGGGTTGCGAAAAAGGTGGGCAGGACAATGGATGAGTGTTTATGATAAGCCGTAGGAACTTTTGGATGAAACGAGGATTAGTTGACAGAACCACTTTGTCCTTAAAAAACCTTAGGTACGGCGGGTCTACGACCAACGCTTGCAACTCCGAGATCCGCCTAGCTGATGTTATAGCTATTAGAAAAGCCACTTTCCATGACAAGAACTTCATTGATGATGTGGGCATTGGTTCAAAGGGTAGTTTCATTAACCCTGCTAGCACCACATTAAGGCTCCACGTTGGTGGAAAACGTTTAACCGGAGGGAACGTCCGGAACAAACCCCTCTTGAAGTGTTTCACCAACCTGTCACTAAATAAGGGAGACGACTGCCTCCTCCTCGTGAACCTAGAGATGGCTGCCAGGTGTACCTTTATTGATGAAAAAGATAATCTGCTCTTCGCCAGGTGTAGCAGATACGGCGGAAGCTGTTCCGGAGTTACCCTTGGAGGTTGCACTCCCATCTGTCCTTGACACCAGGTACAGTACCTTCTCCACTTACACTCATACGACTTGTTGGTGGAAGGGGCCCGCGCTGCTTGCAGGATTCTCCGACAGTCCGGCGAAATGCTCAAGGCACCAAATTCCGAAAAGTCAGGAGCCAAGCTGTGAGATTGAGACTGTCTGGATTGTGATGCCACACTGTTCCTTCGTCCCGGGACAGGAGATTGGGAACCTTCGGGAACTTTATTGGTTGATCCACTGACAGGTGAAGCAGGTCGGAAAACCACGGCTGCCTCGGCCAACACGGTGCCACTAGGATGACCCGGCACCTGTACCTGCGTATCCACTGCAGAGTTCTCTGTATAAGAGGGAACGGAGGGAAGGCGTAGAGGAACTTGTCCGTCCACGGGAAGGAGAACGCTTCCCCCAGAGAACCTTCCTGTGGCCACCTGCTGGCATACATTTCGCACTTCTTGTTCCTCTTCGTAGCGAAGAGATCCATCGGAGGCCGTCCCCATTTCTCGAAGACCTTCGACAACTGAACGCTGTCTATCTCCCATTCGTGAATTTGGTCCATATTTCTGCTGAGTGAGTCTGCTTGCTCGTTCCTTACTCCCGGAAGATTATGAGCTACGATGGATATATCGTGTTTCTGAGCCCAATGCCACACCTTCTGAACCTCGGTGGAAAGGGTTCTGGATCGCGTGCCCCCTTGCTTCCTCAAGTAAAACATTGCTGTCGTGTTGTCTGTCAATATTCTCACTATGGACCCTCTGATGTGCGGCAGGAAAGACTTCCGGGCCCAGCGCACTGCTCTCAGTTGCAGAACGTTGATGTGCAGGAGAGATTCCCTCCGAGAAAACGACCTTGCATTTGTAGAGTGCCCATGTGTGCTCCCCAGCCTGTCAGGGACGCGTCCATCCCTATGGTTACCCCTCTGGATAGATTCTGAAAGCTCTGCCACCACTGAAGAGCTAGTAGGAGCTCGTCATCGTCGACGGTCTGTTTGTCCGACCAGAGCCCTTAGGCCTGCGTCCACCGGTCCGCCAGAAACTCTTGAACCGGCCTCATGAACAGGCGGCAGTTGCCCACCAGAGGAATGCAGGACGCCATAGCGCCCAGAATTGCCATATATTTTCTCACTGATAGTTTGGTATTGATTTTCAGCTGACCTGCCAATCGATTGAGTTTGGTGATTCTGTCGAGGGATGGCTTCACTAACCCTGACTGGGTCTCGAATTGTGCGCCCAGGAACACCAAGCTTCTTGACGGCGTTAATGAGGATTTCTCGAAGTTTACCGCAAACCCTAGCCATTGTAAGAGGTGCATGGTGGCCTGCAAACTTGTGAGAGTCGACATAGGGGAGGACCCCCTCACCAACCAGTCGTCGAGATACGGGTAAACATGATGGCCTTGCCTTCTCAGCCAGGCCGCCACCGGGGCTAAACATTTCGTGAACGTTCTGGGAGAGGATTTCAGCCCAAAAGGAAGTACTGTGAACTGGTAGTGAGTCCGTCCTACCACAAACCTTAGGAACTTTTTGTGTTGCCGACACATTGGTATGTGGAAGTACGCGTCCTGCAGGTCCAGAGATGCCAGAAAGTCCCCTTCCTGAACTGACCGGATCACTTCCTGGAGAGTGAGCATCTTGAATTTTAGGCTTTTCAACGTCTTGTTTAGATCGCGCAGGTCTAGAATGGGACGCCACTTTCCGTTTGGTTTTTTCACCACAAAGTATCGGGAATAAACCCCTTGAGCCCTCTGCGACGACAGAACCAATTCTATAGCACCTTTTTGTAGCATAAGTGCTACTTCCTGCTGCAAGACGCTCAGATGGGGTTGAGCTACAAAAGCCGATGGAATGTGCGGAGGGTTGCTTTTGAATTGCAGGGAATGTCCTTATCTTACAGTGTCCAACACCCATTGATCCATTGTTATTTGCTCCCATTCGTTGATGTAGCACAATACCCTGCCTCCCAGAACGTTCCGATGCCCGTTATTGCTGGTCCTTGGTCTGCTTATACCTCGTCGACGACGAGTAACCTGTTCTCTTCTTGGGGGCCTGGTAGTCTTGGCATCGTTTTGCCGCTTGAGAAGCCCGTCTGTATCCCTGGGAGGGGTATGCTGGCCTACTGAAGGATCTGTCCCTCGGTGCCGAGAATCTGGAGTTTCCCCGATGCTCCCCTAAAGGGACGAAAAGACCTGAAACTTCGACCACTTTGGAGGGCCCCCAAGGAACGCGACGTGTCCGAGTCCTCTTTCATGCCCTTCAGGGCCTCCTCCACCTTCTCACCGAACAGAAGGTCTCCCTCAAAAGGCATATCCAGCACCTTGTATTGCACCTCTGATCTAAAGTTGGTGCATTTCAGCCATGCTTGCCTTCGGAGAACCACACCGTTATTCACCTGCTTTAACCCCGATTCCGCGAGGTCCACCGCGATGTTTATGGCATGATTGGAGGCCTCTTCACCATCCCTGACCAGTAACATCGCCACCTTACGATGTTCTTCCGGAAGATGCTCCAGCATAGGAGCCAGTCGGTGCCACATCTCCCTGTCGTATCTGGCTACTATGGCCAGAGAATTGGCCGCTTTCACTGTGGTAGCACCTACCGACAGCACTTTTTTGCCAAAGGCATCCTGTCTTCTGGCTTCACTTTCCGGGGGGGGTCGTGCACTTGTCTTTCTCGTCGCCGCTGCCGACACCACCGAGTCAGGGGTTGGTTGGGAGGAGAGACACTTGGGGGTAGCTTCTGGGGCCTTACATTTTTTCTCCAGGCGACCTTTTATTGCCGGTTCCGAGAAAGGGTGGTGCATGGTCTGTAACCCCTCCTGCCACACATGATCCAGGATGGGTACTGAAAACACTGACCTTCTCTTTCCCATGTGGTCAAAAAGAAAAAAAACAGTCCTTTTTCTCCTCTTCCTGGGCCAACCCGAATTCTGTACAAGCCTTGGCCATCATGGTGTGAAATGACCCAATGTCGTCCGGGGGAAACGGCTGAGCCGGGCTCTCGGGGTTTCTAATTCCGCTTCAGACTCCCAGGTTGGATCCGTGGAGGGGGAAGTGAGACATCCGATAAGGCTCTACTGTCCGAGTCTGAATCTATCAGCTCTCCTGCCTCGTGGCGTGGAGCTGAGAGGTCTCCACCCGCTGGCACTGCCGTGGGGGTTGACGGAGGTGGCCAACGAGACGGGCCCGGTTCATCGATGGCCGACCTGGCCCGAGTTGCTTGAGGTAGTCTCTCGTCCAGTGTCTTCAGCAGCGTTTGCAATGTGGATAAAACCTCCAGCGACAAGAGTGACAGTGGATTGAGAAGAGGGGTAGACCCCGGAATGCTCCCGGAGAGAGGCCTGGTAATCCCTCGTAACCCGAGGTCTGCAGGGCCAGCTACTCTCACATCCTCATCTCCCGAGGACACCGACAAGGCCTCTTGCTGCAGTAGGGTCTCCGGCAAAACTGGGTTGAATACTTCTGGTCGCCAGGCCTCTTGCGGGATCTCCGTCAATGAGGCTAAAGCTGGCCCCGTTGTCGTCGTCACCGTCTGCGGCCCAAGAACAGTTGAGACCAATTGTGTCAGTGGCAGAGAAGTGGTCGACGACTGCCCTGCCGTCGACGACGGTGGTGGTGGTCGTGTAGGTCCTTGAGGCGTTCCCGCCTTTTCTGAACTCGACCTATGCTTCTCTGCATCTCGACTCGAGGTCGATCTATGATGATCGCCCGAGGAGGATTTCGATTTTTCTTTTCTGTCTTTCTTCATCGAAGATGAAGATGACGAGGCTTTCTTCGACGAAGACTCCTTAGAATGGCTTCTCGATGATTCCTTCACCGCCGGTCGTAATTTGTTCACCGGGGGTTCCGACGATGTCGAGCGGCGCGGGGCTCCTGAAGATTTTGACAGTGAGGCCACGCTGCGCGTGGAGCCCACCTCCGAAGGCGGGTATGCCCCCGCTCCATCGTTTAGCCATGCCACTAGTCTTCGACTTCGATCTTTAAGAGTCTTCTGGGAGAAGCCCTTACATATCTCGCACTTGTCTGCCGAATGATGAGGGTGTAGACAATATATGCAATCCATATGTCCGTCCCCCTCGTACACCTTCTTCAACCCGCACGTAGCGCACGGGCGGAACAGCGCTTTTCCTGACATCAGGAGAAAACTCCAACAGCACAGACTAGACAAAATAGACTACACGAGGTGCTCCCACTACTTTGGAGACGGTTGAAATCTGAAGGGAGCCGCGGGGGCGGGGCGTTTATACCACTACGTCCTAGTGGGGCATGTGTGGGCGGCCCCAAAACGACGTAGATAGGACACAAAAGTGTCAGAAGTTTTCCTATAGGAAACAGCGTTATAAGCGTACCAAGGGTTCCCAGTCTGTCGACGGGGATTATTCTAAGCATGTGAATCCATGAAAGATCCAATGCTGGAGAAGTTGTGTCTGATAAGGGCAGCAACTGTATGTCAAAGTATATGCAGGCCATGTGGAAAGAATGTGGGGTCACCTATAGGTTTTCATCCGCATATCGCCCACAAACCAATGGTCTAGTTGAAAGGTTTAACAGAAACTTAAAAAGCATGATTGTGGCTCTGGAAGAATCCCAAAGAAGAAAATGGGATCTTCTTTTACCATGCTTACTATTTGCCTACAGAGAGCTCCCACAGAAGGGTGTTGGCTTCAGCCCCTTCGAGCTTCTGTTTAGTCATCCTGTGAGGGGACCCTTGGCCATAGTCAAGGACAGATGGGAGATGCCCACTCCCCCCATTAGTACCAACGTAGTAGACTATGGCCCTCATTACAACCCAGACGTTAAGGGGTTAACAGCGGCGTTAAACCCTTAACGCCTGATTACGAGGTCCCTTTGCGGGTGGCACTTTAACGCCTGCTTTTAGCAGGCATTAAAAAACCAACCCGCAAAGGGACCTAGGAGCTCATTACGGCACCGTAATTTACGGTGCCGTAATTAGCGCCTTCCCCAGTCCCATTGAGCCCTATGGGGCAAAAATGGGAATGGAGAAGGGCCATGGCGGCATGGGGAATTACCGCCCCGCCAACCTCGGAATGGGGCGGTAATTCCCCATTCCGCCATGGCGGAGTCGGTAAGTTACCGGCATGGTTGTACGCCTGGGTCGTAATGAGGGCCTATGTGCTAGGGCTCAGAAAAAGGATGGTACTCATGATGGGTCTTGCTAGTGAGAAACTGAACGCAGGGCAAGCACTGGTGAAACATTGGTATACCCAGAAGGCTTCCCTCATCAATTTCACACCTTGTCAGCAAGTCCTGATCATGAATCTTATAAGGCCTAGAGCTTTACAGGACAAATGGTCAGGCCCCTACACAGTGGTGGAGTCACTGGGTGAGGTCAACTATTTAGTGGACCTTGGAAGGGCTGCACAGGCTCCAAAGGTGTTCCATGTAAATAGGCTGAAGGCTTTCCTCCCAAGAGTTGAAATCGCTGCAGTGCTGCTGGCTTCAGATGTTGAGGAAGAGGAGTCAGAACCTCTCCCTGACCTGTTCCAGGGCAGTCCTTCAGACAGCTCCATTGAGGGTGTCCAAGTTTCCCCTCACCAGACTAATGATCAACAAGCAGAGGTACAAATTTTGCTGAGGCAATGTTCCCCCTTGTACTCACAGTCTCCTGGTTTGACACCTTGGTGCAAACATGACATTGACACAGGAGACAGTGTACCTACCAAAAGTAAGGGATACAGGATGTCAGACAAAGTAAGGTCTTAGATTAAGACAGAGGTCATCAAAATGTTGGATCTTGGGGTGATTGAACCCTCTAGTAGTACTTGGTCCAGCCCTTTGGATTTGGTTCCAAAGGCAGGTCCCTCTGAGTTGAGGTTGTGTGTGGATTACAGGGCTCTGAATGCTTTCATCAAGACAGATGCACACCCCTTGCCTAGAACAGATGAGCTGGTGGAAACTTTGGGTGCCTCCAAATACCTCAGCACATTTGACCTCACTGCAGGCTATTGGCAAATAGCTCTTGCAGAACATGCCAAGGAGAAGACAGCTTTCTCAACAGCAGAGGGTATTTACCAGTTCAGGGTAATACCTTTTGGGCTGAAGAATTCCCCTGCCGCTTTCCAGAGGCTTGCGAATCATGTGCTGAATGGGTTGGATGAATTCTGTCTTACATATCTGGATGATATAGCAGTTTTCAGTGCCACCTGGGTAGACCATGTGAAACACCTTAGGATTGTGCTGCAGGCTCTTCAGAAGGCCCACTTAACCAGAAAGGTCAGTAAGTGCAGGATTGGAGAAGGATCAGTGATCTACTTTGGACATGAAGTAGTTGGAGGGAGGATACAACCTGTACCCAGTAAAGTACAAGCAGTACAAGACTGGTTTACCCTCATTACTCAGACCTAAGCGAGCCCCTTTTAAGGACTCACTGGGTACTAAAGAAATGTCATGGCAGACTATGGCACCATAGCTGTCCCTCCGACTGCTCACAACTCCTAAGAAACCCAAGAAGATAACTTGGTCTGAAGAGTGTGGGAAGGCCTTCAATGGCTTAAAAGACTCCTTGTGCCAGGCCCCTGATCTCAGGGCTCCCGATTACCAAAGACCTTTTATTGTGCAGACATATGCCTCTGACACTGGGATAGGAGCTGTACTATCACAGGTAGATGAGAAGGGAAAGGAACACCCTATTGGCTTCATTTGTCGCCAGCTTAAGGACAGAGAGCTCAGATGGTCCACAGTAGAGAAAGAATGTTTCTCTGTTGTGTGGGCCCTAAGGAAGCTGAGGTCCTACCTCTATGGGACCCACTTGACTATGCAAACTGACCATAAGCCCTTAAAGTGGCTAATGAAAATGAAGGGAGAGAATCCAAAGTTGCTCAGGTGGTCCATAAATCTGCAAGGCTTTGACTTCACTATTGAGCATAGGCCAGGTGTACAACATAGCAATGCTGATGGGTTGTCCAGAATGTTTAATCAACCTGAACATGAGACTCATACACGGGTGGATTAATTCCCCCTGTCCTTGGTCTGGGAGGGGCGAGTGTTAGGAAAGATTTCCATTTCATGTGTAATTTTTCCTCCAGTTGTGTATCCCCCAACTTTTTGCTGATGTTTAACACCATAGTCTGACGTTACCAGAGGAGCCCAGCCTTCTGCTGCACTCCTCTGGGCTTTTCGCTCACTTTTTATGGGGAAACTGACATGCCCTTAAGACAGTCAGTACTTGGAGACTTTGTTTCCCTTAGTCCTTTCCAATGTTGCGTCTTTTCTGCAACATGTAACAAGTGTACAATGCACCTTTCAGTACAGTGCACTTGGCTCTATTAGTCATTTCCAAAGGCCCTAGATACTCTTGAAGGATTTTTTAGGAGAAGTGCCTTGGACAGGGCTGGTGGCAGCTTATTTCATATATTTGTAACCCTTTCCTGCCAGGTAAACCGCCTGGCTCCAAAATGACCATGCCACAAGGTTCTTTGTCCTGTCCTTTGGCCATCTTGACCCTTCAACTTCCCTAGGTCGAACTGACCTGGGTCAGTCGTTATTTGGGCATGCATTCTCCCGCGAAACGCCAAGCTTTCGCAGGCTTCTGCATGCCGTGTGTGTGTGTGTTTGTGTGTGTGTGTGTGCCTCCAGGATGTGGGCTGGGATGTCTGTTCCCAATACACATCCTGGCTGCCAGAGAGTCTGGAGTGCTGTGAATGCCTGGGACCACCGTGGTCTGTGATTGGTCCACGTATTTGGGTCCTCTACATTTTGGCGCGAAGGAGATTCTGGATAAGAGAAGGCCCCAAACACCCATATCATGTCGATCTCTGGAGTTCTCACTGAACAAAGGATAGGATCCAAGTATCCTGAAACTAAGAAGCTGAGTCGAGGGACCGCTGGTGACCCGCTGGAAGGTTTGGCACCCTGAGCCCGCTGTCATTCCGTTGGACAACTCTGCATCTGGTCGTCCTAGAAGGTCTGCGAAGACGCTTCGACCCATTGGAATAGTGGGACCAACCATTCTCGGCAACTTCATCAAACCCTGAAAGTAAGCCTTCTCGGAAGTGTCCTTGGGCCAAGCAGTGGGCTGACCCGCTAATGCCGACTCTTTGCCCTTATACAAGCGCCGTTTCGAGGAGGTGCTGGAATCTTGGTACGTCTGTGTTCTGCTCTGTGTTCACGGCACTCTCACACCGAATTTCGTACAGTTGCCGTTCCCAGGTCTGGAGAAAAGTGAGTGCGCCCGAACTGGATTATAGGCAGTTATCGTGTCGCCCAGCCGTAGTGACGAACTTTGCAGATGCACTGCATTTGTGCCCCTCTTGCCCCTGAATCCTGCTGCAGAGAAACTGGCCTGAGCCATCCACCAGGAGCGGAGAAATCACCACGGTCCCATTTGGGAATCATCGCTGTATCTTCGTCGCTGAAGCAGCAGAGCCACCAAATTGCAGCACTTGAACCTGCAACCGAAGTGGACTCGACTGCCAAAGTTTGGTCCGGAGTGCGCCGGGGGTCGGTGAGTAATCGCAACCCTGATCGGTGGCCCTAGCGCCTCCATCCATTTTTACGCATATGTGGCCCCTGGGGGCCCCTCTCCTTTCCACTACTAGTGCGAACTAGCAAACTATTCCCAACTCTTGGAATCGACTCTGCCCTCAAGTGGCGACCCTCCTCGAATAGTGGGAACCTATTCTTCATCGCCTCACCCACCTTCCTGAGCTGCTACAGACCCTTGAAGAGACCCTGTTTCGCCCATTTGAACTACCGTGTGCACTAGCACTGCAGGTACATTTGAGCATTAGGCTCCACTCTTCTTAGGAATTGGACTGCCTCTTAGTTAGGAGTGTGTTGGATGTATAAGGGACTATAGACTTTGCACTGCCTGTTTCCTTCCCCTTTTAGGTTGTGGACCCATTTCGTGCATTAACCCTTTAGACCCCATTGGTCTTGTATATATGTATTTAGATAGGATTGTGTTGGCTTAATAGTATTACTGTGATTTGATTTGTGTGTTGAAACTCAAAGGCCTTGAAATAAATGTATTTGTATTTTTAATATATCTACACCTGACTGGGAATGATTTGTAATTTTCCTTTACTCTGTGTGCTCATTCAGGTCTTTCAGTCACCCTCAGCCCCCCTGAGACCTAGTCTTGACCGCAGCCAAGCTACCTTGATTGGTCTGGCTTGTCCTGAAGGTTACCCTGTTCCATGAAACTAGGCTGGCCTCCTGAACCTCTGCCCACCAAGTCAGAGTTCAGAAATCCATCTTAACAACCAGGTATATGGGAGAGTCTGGAAAAAGGAAAAAGGCTTCCTCCAAGGTTCATCTTCCTCATGGCAGTACCTGGCAAGGGAGTACACCAGGTTTGCCCAACACAAATCCCTGGTGTTAACATTGTGAAAGAAGCCAGGAGAAGGGAGCCATTCTCTTGGCATTGTGCAGAATCTGAGAAAGCCCAGCGGAAGGGAGTCATTCCTCCTGGTGTTTGTGAACACTCTACGAGAATCCAAGGGAAGGGAGTCATTTCCGTTGCATTGTGAGAGGCCCAAGAAAGACTGGGAGAAGGGAGTCATTCCCCCTGGCATTGTGAAGTGCATGGTAAAGGCCAGGAAAAAGAAGGCGTTCATCCTGGTAATTTGAAATGTATTGAGAAACCTGAGTAAGTTTAGGGGGAGAGGGATTCACTCCCCCCCCCCCACGCTTCCCCCAACACTGCTCAGACGTGAGACTTTCTTTTTCAATGTGCGTTGATGGAGGGCCAAGCCAAGTAAGCTTTTGAGAGACTTGGTTTTGACCTTTTTGAAGAACTTTACCTTTGCTCATCACCCGAAAGTGAACTTTGGTCTAACGTCCAGAAGAAGGGAGCTAGTCTTCTGGACCAAGAAGACCACCACTTTGCTTAGTTTGATTTAGAGTGTAAGGGATGGAAATGGGTTTTTGACATACGACGGTGGACTACTTTTGGACAGACATCATGAGGAAATACTTTTTGGTTGAGGCAGGGAAACCCCTCTTAGTAATAAGACCAGCAGGGTTTTTACTTTTATTTTACACAATGAAAGTTTATTGCCAAATATATGCCACCTGTGTGTCAGTCTTCTACTTCTACACCCTTAAAGCTCCCAACAGCTCAAATAACCACGTTGGCTTTCACATATACACAATCAAGTCAGTAATGGCCTCTGCATATGAGTGTGCAAACAAATCAACCAGATGTTGCAAAGTAGTATCCAGTAGTATATTGTAACATTTGGAGCACCCTCTTCCAAGTAGTTAACTGCAGTGTCAGGATGGCAATCTTCAAGCTTCCACCTTTCCAAATCAACTGCCCTAATATAGTGTGGAGTTTACAAAAATACCCATTAGAAATAAGCATCGCCATCAACACAGCTTATTAGTGCTATCATTTCCACAATTGTCACTGATCCCAATACAGAGGGAATTGCACCCAAAACTCAGCTGAATTAAACACAGTCATACTGTGCCCCCTAGTTTGCTGAAATACCCAATCCCAATTCACACTTTCAATGTCAAAGTACTGCGAGGTTGGCATCATGGAAGGAGAGACAGAAAACAGATTCAATGTAAAACAAAAGGCTTTTAGTCAAATTGTCAGGATGGTGTAATGCCTAAATTGCCCTATGCTAAGGTGGGATTTCCCTACCTAAAGAAACTAAGGATAGTCTGTATCAGTAAATTCAACTGAAAAGTCTATCTGTGTCCACAACCTATTTGTATTTGTATTTATTTTATTTGTATAGCGCAAAACCAGGCTCAAGGGCAACCGGGCGCATATCTTAATAGAACGTTACAGAAATGACATATGATCACAGTAGTCATAACAGTTGTGACAGAGTTACAGTAGATGTTACATATATCAAAGCTTCGAAGAGAAGTAATGTACAAGAGCAATGTAATACAGGGTCCCAGCCGGGACGCACAGGACCAAAGGTTAGTTGTTAGTGTGAGGTAGCTTACCAGAGCTTAGCTTTGAGTTTGAAGAGGTTGAAGGAAGATAGATTTCTGATGGTGAGTGGTAGGGTGTTCCAGAGCTTAGCTGCCAGGACTGGAAAACTGGCGCCACCAGCTGTTTGAAGCTTATATCTAGGAATCACAAGGCTTTGAGTTTGTGCGGATCCGAGTACTCGCGAAGGTATGTGCTGAGTGAATCGGGAGGCTAGATATGTAGGGGCCTGATTGTTTATGCATTTGTAAGTGAGGGCCAAAGCTTTCAGGGAGATCCTTTGGGTGACTGAGAGCCAGTTGAGGTTCTTCCTAGTTTCTGAAATGTGGGCAGATCTAGGGATGTTAAGGGCAGCTCTGATGGCATTATTTTGGGTAGTCTGCAGTTTCTTGAGATTACCCTGGTTAGTGCCTTGATATATTGCATTGCAATAGTCCAGTTTGGACATGACCAAGGTCCTAGCCAGAGTGATGCAGTTCTGGGTAGTGAGGAATGGGCGAAAAGCTGTGATCAACCTGCAGGTGTAGGCCGACGCGGCAACCACTGCATTAGTTTGTCTAGTGAGGGTGAGTGCGGAATCGAGGTAGATTCCTAAGGTTTTGGTGTCTTTAGATACTTTGATGGAATTACCATCAATATTGAAGGAGCTGAACGATGGGCTCAATTTGCTAAGTCTCTGTTGCGTACCCAAGACGAGAAGCTCCGTCTTGTCAACGTTGAGGCACAGTTCATGCTGAGCCACCCAGGCTTGGATGACATGGTAGATGTCATTAAGGGCTTTGGAGTCAGCAATGTAGTCATCAGTGACGGGAATGAGTATCTGGGTGTCATCAGCATAATTAGTGTAGGTGACACCCAGATAGTCAAGCACATCGAACAATGATTTGGTGAATACATTGTAGAGGGTTGGGAAAACACAGGACCCTTGCGGGACTCCACAGGGGACTGGTGTTGGATCGGCTGATGAGGTAGGTGAGAATACTCTCATGTGCCTTTTGTCGAGGAAAGACCTGATCCAGTTAGTGACATTATCGGAGAAGTGGGCAGCGGATTTCAGGTGCTAGCAAAGAATTTGGTGATTGACCAAATCAAAGGCCGCGGATAGGTCCAGTAAGAGTAAAAGGGCCAGTTTGCCATTGTCTTTTAGGTCCTCAATTTGCGTTTTGAGGTCTAAAAGTGCTGTTTCTGTCCCATGCTTAGGTCCAAGTAGTTCTGTATCTGTAGATATGCTGCTCTATCTAGTATATTTAGGAGGAAAGGCACGGTGGTGATAGGTCTATAGTTAGTTGGTATCTCGGGGTCTAAAGTTGCTTTCTTTAGGAGAGGGATAACCCATGCGTCCTTTAAGTTGTTAGGTACTGTTCCCGTTAGGAATGAGGAGTTGATGACGGTAGTTATAAAAGGAGCAAGGTCATGTGCCGCTTCATTGATGATAGGTGCCAGGCAGGAGTCACCTCGGCAGTTGGAAGGTTTTAAATTGCGAATGATGTTTTCAACTTTGGGGATGGTGAGTGGGGTGAAGCTGAAAGGGGTGTGAGAGAATGAGGCCGTGGTGGCCGTAGGCAGTCTAGTTAGGCGGGAGGTAAGTAAAGTGGTTTGTTTGGAATTAATTTTCGATTGCAGAGTGGTTATTTTATTGAGGAGTGCATTTTGGATGTTGTTGCACCATGTACTGTCTTTGCAGCAGGTGTCGGGAGCAGTGGAAGGGGATTCAAGTTCTTTAAGGATTTTAAATAACTCCTTCGTGTTGGATTCCGCTTGGGAAATACGCTGGTTATAGGTCTCCTTTTTGGCTTGTACGATCGCTTGTAATTGTGGGAAGTGATGATGAGGCGATCTTTGTTAGATTCGTAGGGAAGGCTTTTCCAGGGAGATTCAGCCTTACGCTTTTCTTTGCGTAGGACTCTTAACTGCGGGGTGAACCAAGAGTTCAGGTGGGCTTGTTGTTTGGCTTTCCGTAGTTTGAGCGGTGCTATAGTATCAATAGCTTTGAGCAATGTTTGATTGAAGGTATCTACTAAGACGGTGGGGTCATTCTGTTGAGAAACGCAGTTGTTCAGGATGGGGAGGATGAGGGGGAGTAGTTTATCCCTGGTAATGTCTTTTTTGTTCCTTGTGGGAATGGCAGGAGCTATAGTGGGTATGGTGTGAAGATTGGTGGCTGGTAAGCGGAAGATGATGGTGTGGTGGTCAGACCAGGCACAGGCATGGTTGGAGCTTATAATAGTGCTTGCCCTCACAAGTAAGAGAAAACTGTGTAGGGATGTCAACCCTAAAACAGTGTTCCAAAAGTAAAGGTCTGAGCTATTTCCAGCTAAGGCTTAATCTTCAGCTTATTTTCCCCCAATTTACCTTCTTTTGAACTTGAAGTAATAAAGTTCCACACCTTTGTAAATGTCAGGATGCCCTTCCCCAGGTCCAATATAGTTCCAGGGCAGCATGTCTCAGGGTTCCCTTCCCCAAGTTCAATATCAAAAGATGTCACAAAAAGAAGCATCTTGAAGCTTTGTCTTTAAACTGAGGTACAACAATTCTTTACAGTGCAGGGTTCCCTTCTCCAAGTCATATATGCACCAATGGTAGTTTTCCTTTTGACACAATAGTAAGTTTCCTTGTTAGCACATAACGGTTCTCCAGTCTTGGCGCAGTTGTTACACCAAACGCTCCAGCCATTACAGGTCACGCAACCATGAACCTTTTATTCGCTTTCAGCAGTTCATTATTCAACATATAGGAGTTCAACGGCCTGGGTGCAGTTGTTGGATCGCACAGTCCACCAAATGCAGGGCCACCCATACATACCAGGTCATACAACCAGGAACTTCAAGGTCTCCAAGTAGTTCAGCATTCAGCTAAACAAGTGGTTTCTCAAATGCAGCACCACAACTTCAATTAACAAGGGGTTTCTCAAGCCTTGGCTTCAACTCTGCAGTCAGAGTCCTTCATCCAACTTAGTTTCCTATTTTCTTTCAGTTCATGGTTCACAATTAGCAGGTTTGTTATTTGCATTCAATGTTAGCAGTTGTGTTGTTTCATGCAATTCAATATTCAAAATTAGCAGTTTTTCCTTTCCTTTCACTTCACTTCGGTATTCAATATGCACAGTTTTGCTTATTTCGTTCAATTCGGTATTCAATAAATGCAGTTTTGCTTGGTTCATTCAATTCGGTATTCAATAAATGCTAATGTTTCTTACTTCCGTGGACCATTACTATATTCTTGGTCCCTTGGAGCGCCAGGTGGTTCCAGTGTCCCAGACACTTACCAGTACCGAGCAGCTCCTCTTGGCGGCTTCTTCCCAAGCGGGAAAGCCTGTTCACTGGGTGCTTCGTTCAGCACACGCCGGTCTCCGTGCTCAGCTCTGCCTCTGCTCCACAGCAGCGCCTGCTGCCCACCTTCCCTTCCCAGGGTTTCCAGTCCAGCACAGTTCCAACGGTAGGACTCCCAGGATCTGTGTCGGCTTCTCGCTCTCCAACATGGCCCTGGGTATAGAAATGATCTCTGCGCAAGTTCCCCAGGTCCCTCCTCCTGCTTCCCCCATGTGCTTCTGCACTCCATCTTTTATACACCTGTGATCCTTCAATGGGCTGCAGGGGTGTTCCATCAATCAGTGCTGCCTGACTTATTAAAAGGGCATGCCTGACCTTCATTCATCTTCTTCGTCCCAGTACCAAAGTAGTGAAAGTAAGTGGTGTTCATTACTCTCAGTGGCTTCTTCCTCGTCTCAGTACTAGAGTGGGGAAAGTATGTAATGTTCATTACCCTCAATACTGAAATGAGGAAGAAACAACTGAGAGTAATGAACATTACATACTTTCCCCACTCTAGTACTGAGACGAGGAAGAACCAACTGTCAGATACCCCAAGAGGGGAATAAAGGAGAACTACTCTACAATGACCCATAAAGGTTGTGAGGGTTAGGCTGGTTGTCACGAGGATAAGGGGGATACCATGTCTCGCCTAAAGGTACCTCAAGCCCAATCCCCAAGGACCCTCCACTCAGGTGATCCTCCCTCGCTTGTCCACCCCCAGGTTCAGGATCCAAAAGCGATGGCCTTTCCCTGGTTCTGAATTCCATATTCATGTCAAGTTTCTGTTCCAAGTTCCCTATAGGCTCATGCACATACAATAGAGTATTGTCCACATACAACGATATGCAATGTGTCCATCCACCCATATTCAGCACAACCGCCTTGTGTCACATTTGTATCACTCTGCCTAGCGGCTCTATTACAAGAGAAAAAATCATTGGCGACAGTGGGCAGTTACGACGTGCTCCTCTGCTCATCAGTTAGGAGGTAGACACCACCCTGTTAACAACAACTCTGGATGTAAGCCCTGTATACAAAAAGCGCACCCATTGAATGAACCCCAGTCCTAGTCCCATCCTTTCAAGCATCATCGATTGAAAACTCCAGTCAACCGAATCAAAAGCTGTGTAGGAGTCGAGGCTTACCACCACAATCCCTTCTTCCTCACCTCTGAAATGATCTAGTGAGCAAAAATAAGCCTCCTCAAGATATGCATAGTGCTCCTGCCCAGGAGAACCCAGTTTGATCTGGGTGCCTCAAGTCCCCTATCATTGGAGTAAGTCATCCAGCCAATATCTGACACAGACCTTAACATCCACATTAATCATGGCTAGTGGTCTACATTCACTGGTATCCTTGCCCAGCTTAGGCAGCACCACAACCAAAGCTTATAGCATAGAGCTCGGACGTCCGCCAATAGCCATTGCTTCAGTAGTTTTGATGAGAGTACCTCCTTTTAAGTCCTATACCTAGATACCTTCATATTCACCCCGTCAAGCCCCTGAGTCTTACCTAGTCCTAGAGTGTCAATCGCCCATTCAACCTCTTGCAGTACAATAAACATGTTTTAATAACTACAGCCTCAATTAACTTCGAGGTAAGCAAGCACCCAATAGTTTCCAGATAAATTATACGCTATGGTTGATTTGTCTACTTTTGAGAACTGGCTTCCTTACCTAGAGTCTGAACTTGTTCACATCATGGACAGTTTTTACAGACCATAATACCAGACGAGGGGGGACAACGCCCACACCATTAAAAGGAACATAGCATTATTTGAACCTTTGGTAAGCACCTGTGCAAATTACCTTACCATAATCTATTTGAGTTGCTACCTGACTAAATATTATGATTTGGTTTGTTAACCCCTTTCTTTTTTTTTTTTTTTTTTTTTTTAAATCGAGCATCCGTTCATGAAGATTAGGATAAAGAGAAAATAATATGTAAACAATGTACTTATCTACAGGGAAAAGCCAACAGCAGGTAAGATATTCTGCAGTTAACTAGACAACGATAGTTATAAATGTATGTTTTTGCTTCTTCTGCATTTACTTCTCCATACATTCACTTTGTCACATGCACCTCTTGATACCTTGTACTTCTTCTGTCTTTCACTTCTTCCAACATTCACTTTGTCATTACAGGGGAAGGGCCCTTGAACCTACCTTTTCTCACCCATATTCTTCTCCCTAACTCTTCCCCTTGTCTCCAACCCAAGCCTTAGAGCTAATCTTACCATATCCATTGCCATCTTGACAATGTGAAGATGAGGAGGAAGTGAAGAAGAAATTACATAAAAATATTAGAGTTAGCATACATAAACAACAAGTACTACGGCCCTATAAATTCAAGAACTTACGGCCCTATAAATTCAAGAACTTAGAATCAGATTTTTCAATATAGACGCGTGTGTGTGTGTGAGAGTGAGTGAGAGAGAGTGAGTGAGTGAGTGAGCAGGAATGTTTCTTCAGAAAGGAAAGTACGTTTCTGAGCCAGAGGCACCAGCATGCACTGTTCTTGGGCCAGGCTACCGACAGGATTGGATCCCCCACAGCATTAATGTGATTCTTTAGCCGGACACTCAGTCCCATCTGGGGCAGAATGCTGGGCTCTTGGCTGCTCTGGCTGGGGCTGTGCCGGGCACAGTTCACCTTCCCTCTGAAGGTCTCTTCAGCGGAGACCCAGGTGCATACGGGCTTCCTGTTGAATGCCTCCCAAGGGGACAAGCAGAGTACCGCACCCCCAGCCTGTCCCTTGCCTCAGACTCTGGTGGCAGCATTAATTACATAGCCATGGTGGACAACATGCAAGGGGACTCTGGAAAGGGTTACTACCTCGAGAGGCATATTGGGACCCTGCCTCAGCAGTTAAATATGCTGAAACTGGAAGCAGCACCTTTGCTCTTGCAGGAATGCCAACCCCTAATATCACACCTCATTTTCATACTGGAGCACAAAGCACTTACCAGCTGATAAGAATTGATGTCACTGGTCAGACCACAGATGGAAGTTGGACAATGGAACTTGCAGAAGATATAATTTCAGTTCCGAAAGGGCTCAATGGCACCTTTAAAGTTAACATTGCTTCTATTTATCAATCAGAGTATTCTGAAGGGACAGAAATGAGAGGTGGACATGAAGTTGGAATATTTTCATTATTAGACATTTTTATTAAATAAAAGGGTAGAATAATGGCCTCTCTGTCCCTATCCTAAAGAGTTTCCCTACCTAGGAAACCAAAACTAAAAGTCAGTCTGTGTCCAGTTGTCAAAATTATATAAACTGTCCTTGCATCCAAAACCTACTAAGCTGACCCTCCCACTGAAAAGGAACAACTAAAAGTGTGAGGTAAATGTCTGACTTCTGTTTGGCAAAAAGTGTTCACAATTAGAGCAAGTAGATAAATCCAACAGAAAAAGTTGTTTCCAAGAAGAAATCCTTGGATCCAGAGGGTGGTTCCTTTCCCCTGGACATCTCCGCTAGAATGTCAAAAATTTCTTTTTCAACAAACAGTTCCTTAAAGATGGCAGAAGTGTCTCTTTCAATCAACAGTTCCCTTGGTTCCTTATACCTGGTTCTGGAAGTTTCAGTGCAAACAATATGTCCCATAGCATTTAGCTCTTCCTAGGTTTCTTTGCACAGAGTTCAGAAACCAAAGGGATCTTATTCACAATGAGATGTTCCACATAGGGTTCTCTTCAACTTCTGATATTTTAGTGATCCACCTGATGTACTTGTCCATCAGAAACCCTCCTGTGAGCTCTTCAAGTCTCTGCTTATACCATTCCGGCAGGTATTTTGATTTCAACAGGAAAAGGTGTTTGTTCTGTTTATTAAGAGTCTCTGGTATACTTGTTTTACCATGTGCTTTGCAAAAGTAAATAAGTATCTTTCTATGACTTTAGTGGTCTTCCTTGTATACTCCCCTGCAGGAATCCTTTAGTAGGTTTATCAGATCCCCTAGTATACTCTCCCGCCAGGTTAACTGCCTACAATTTGAACTTGCTTATTTAAATTCAACTTCCCTGGTGTTTTGACTGCCAGGGCTTCCTTTCATCTGGTTCTTGGACCCCCTGGTATACTCTCCTGCCAAGTATTGTTCCACAATGTCTTATCTATTTATTGGATATTTGTAAGGAGCCTATACAACAAATGGTGTTTCAAGGTGCCACAACACTATGAAAGGGGGGAGGAGTAGGGGGAAAGCGGGCCGCAGAGGCCAGGCAAGTGCCAAGAAAAGGCCAAGTGGCAGGATTTCATGGGATGCAAGGGATGAGGGGCCACATGCTAAGTGCGAGGAGGGCGGTGGACTGGGCGGGGTGAGGGGCCTGGTGCCCTGTATGATATATTTTATTTATATCGCGCCCATACACAAGTGTTTCAAGGCGCGAGAATTCAGTGGGAACCAGGCAGCCAGTCACTGCGGCAGACGGGAGTGTTAGCAGGGGACAGGAAGAGAGAAAGAAGAGAAGAGAAAAGGAAGCCTTGAGGGGCTTCCTGAAATTAAAGAGATCCAGCTCAAGCCTGAGAGGGGCAGGATGGATTGCATAGTGTACTCCCCTGCGAGGAATCCCCTTCTGAGGTCTTGAAGATCCCCTGGAAAGCTTCTCTGGCAGGTATCCTTCCCCCAAATGCTCACTGCCTAATGTGCTACTTTCACCAGCACCAGGACTGCTTCTCAGAGTCCACTGTCTTATTATAGCACAGTTGTATTCTGTCACTGTGTCTATACTCCATTGGCTCGAGGTTCTACTTGTTCCAACTTTCCCCACATGGATATCTCATATATTGCGACGTGTTCCAAGTTCTGTCTTAACTTCATTAGTATCCATTTGCTTGTGATAATACTTACCCCAACTTTCTCCATGTTAACATCTCATACATGAGGATTTATGCATGTTCTGTCTTTGTATTTTACTTGGTCGGTATTCAAAACAATTTAATTGCTGACATGCTGGTGGGAACACCCTGGGGTCCCGCATATCTCTGGGTAGACTCACTGGTGTCTGGAGTTCCTGGCCTGTGGCATGTTGCTGTGTTGAAGCTTCCTCTCAGGGATGGTGTTTCTCGCACAACGTTTCTCCCAGTTCTCCTGCCACCTCCATGTTCATCCCCTGGTAAGAATGCTACTTAACTGCACAACCGCATCCATGGTAGCACTGCTGCTGCTGTCGACGGTTCTCCCACAGTGCCTGCTGTGTCTCTTGTGGCCTTGCGCCACACCGGTAGGTTATGCTTGCGAGCAGCAGTGTGGAAGTGCCTGCCTTCTTCAGCACGGCTTGCTCCAGTGCTGCTGCTTCCTCCCTCGGTTCTGCTTCCTTCTTCTCCTGTTCTCGGAATGCAGACACCATTTTTAAATGTCCTGCGCACTTGGACTTCATAACAACTTGTCTGCATGTTTAGTTTGGTTTTTCCTTCAATCCATAATAACTCCCCCTTCTCCTTCCTCGGCTTAGTACTTGAGGCTTTATGGGAGTTGGAGTCCATGGGATT
Organism: Ambystoma mexicanum; assembly: GCF_040938575.1. NCBI lineage: Eukaryota > Metazoa > Chordata > Amphibia > Caudata > Ambystomatidae > Ambystoma > Ambystoma mexicanum. Next base: position 923,926,494 of record NC_090933.1, on the reverse strand, counting down.
TCTGGGAATTCGAAAGTGATATTGTTTAGGATTTTCATTTAGAACAACATGATCAGAGACTGGCAATGTTAGGTGTGTGTTATGTGTATATGAGGTATGAATGGTATTCTGCCTAGTGTGTTTTGCAGGAAGGTGTTTTGGGCTTTTACAACAGGAGGGGTTTCTATAGTGACAACAAGCCATCAATAATTTGGGAATGATGAGATCTGCTCTGGAAAGGGAAGAACACTGCACCCCTCCAGATGAGGTGACCACCTTCTCCGACAGCGGTTTCCTCCCACATAATTCTCCCTCATAATACCACCCACAGGGTCCGGGTCCGTTAGCGGCTGCCGTCCCCCGGCCACATCAGAGGAGATCTTTGCCAGGGAATCAGTGATGACTCCACAGGATGAATCAGTTTTTTCCTGCTCCGCGTTAAATGACAAGGCATCCAAGGACTTGCTTATTATCCACCAGCTAAGCCATCAAGTTCTGTGCAAACCTTCTTTGAATTGCTTGAATCAGAAACGCATCCCCAACATCTTTTCACTACAGATGTGTGGGGCTGGTCGAGCATCATCCGAAAGCGGAGGCAGCCTTGTAATGGGTGCAATCTAACAGAGCTTGTAAACCAGCAATGTCTGGTAGACATAAATAACAGAAGAATGGGATTACCAGGCTGAAGTGCTCAAACAGGAAGTTGGGGGATTCACCTGGATCTCAACTGCAGATAGTACAACACAGAAAAAGCAATTGTGAACAGTGGCACCACCCTCTTGCGCCTGCCACAGATAGTCTTTGATGTAGTTGTGGGCAGCATTACACAGACATCTTTGATCCAAGATTTCACGAGTAAGTTCTGGGCGGGCACACCTAGCTTGCGTGCTGGAACAAAGCTGAGAAATTAGGGCTTTATTTCCTTGCTCTCTCCCATCTACCTTAGAGATATGAACGACAGCAAGACCTTTCGGATCACTATCAAGCCACAGCTTTACATTCAGTACATTCCGACAGTGCAGCAGTCCATGGTCTGCTATCGTTTTGTCATTTCCTTTGCTTTGCAGTGAGCATATGTGCGGATGTTTCTGGTAGCACAGTATCAGATTGCTGGTCCTTTTCCCACAAACGATGTTTCAAGCAACTGGATGTCCACAAACTCATTGTGTGAGCCCATCATGCGGTATGTCTCCTGTGACCCCATGACTATGTGTTGGATTGTTCTGCTAATACTGGTGATTCTGCTGCTAGTTCCACGCCGATCCAACCAGGATTGTGAAGTGGTAAACGACGAATCATCATTAGTGCTGCATCATTGGAAGTGAAGCCAAAGAAGGACAGACTAAACAAACAGACCAACAAAGCATTCCTGATCCGTTTTAAATCCTTATCCTCCATACCACTGGATCATCTCCAGAGTAACTGCACTCCCAAAATGACATCTTGATTTCTCATAATGGTACTCTTAATTGAGCCTTAAATGGTGTATTCCTGTGCACGAATTCCTTTTAAAAATGCCAAATTTCCAGTCTCCTTAAAGGATATACGACGTTCGAGTTTATTGTATGATAACTGTACATGACTACCTCTAACACAGAATGATTATCTTCTTACTGCACCTCCTCAGAGGTACTCTGCCTTTCCTCTCCTTCCCCCAGAAGCTCACTGTCTCCCGAGCCCTGGTTCTCTCTAGGTTGGACTATTTTAACAGCCTCTTTCTAAATCTACCTGCCTCTACTCTCTGCCCTTTGCAACTCATCCAGAACAGGACTGTGAGACGTGTCCTTGGCCTCAAGCCCTGGGATCATATCTCTCCACTGGCTCCCAGTGGATGCAAGGATTGTATTCAAAACCCTTTGCATTGTCCACAAGGCTTTCTGGGGCCTGGGTCTTAAATACGTTCAGCCGTCCCCCCGTAAATGACTCCCCTGTCGAGATCTTCGTTCCTCTACCTCTAACTCCCTCAGGGTCAGTCGTTTTTCAAAGAAATTAGCTGGGGGTAGATCTCTGTCTTTGGCTGGGGCCTCTCTCTAGAACAGCCTCCAAGCCACTCTGAAACTTGAGGAGAACCATCTCCGGAAGCACCTCAAGACCTTACTCTTTGCTTCTGCCTTCGCCCCTCTTCTCCCCTGCTGTTCTTCCCTCTCTCAGCATTGTGCACCTGGCCTACCCTCTGACTTCCGGACCCAGGTTCCTGCTCACCCTGCCACCCACCTGCACTGCCTCCTGGCAATCCCTGGCACTGGGCTCTATATCTTTAACCATACAGCCCCCTTACCCCTTTTTTTCCTGCACTTATCAGACATACCCTGTCTGCTGCCTTAACACCAGCACCTGCCACTCACTGGCTGCACTATCACTGTTTGTTGCCTTTTATTATTTATTTTATTATTTATGTTTTTCCTTTGCTCCGCACTTTCCACTTCTCCCCCCTACCATGCACTTTTCCCCTTTCCTTCTCCCATGCACTTGCACGTTCTTAATGTCACTGGGCCTAGTCAGATCGTTTTTTTTGTTCTCCCTTGTTCCCATCCCTTGTCTTGTCGCGCTCTGAAACACTTGTGTACGAGTGTGATACAAATAAAATATCATAATTTCCCTGAATTAATCCTCAGCTGCTCCTTTTTTTAGAGCGATTCCTCCGCTATTGCATGAGAAGGCATTTGCTGGTTCTCAACAAGCAGTTTTGCACAGGGGAAACGATTGGCCGGTATTAATGTGATGCTGCCTTTGGGTCAAAAATCTTTTATTTTTCTATGACCAAAAGCACAAACCATGCCTTCATGAAACATATCGCTAGAGCACTCTGATTTTCAGGACCCTTTAAACCAAATTATACCGATGGTACCAAACGTTTGACTCTCAATAAATGTTCTATGTTGTGTACTTGGGTCTTAACATTTCTGCGTACAGCGGGATAATGGATTGATCAGCCCATGCGGAACGCATCGAGATGTACTGAAGACGTTTTTATAATCTCCTTAACCATTTCATCAAAGTCTGATTAATAATATAGACACCTATTTACAACATTCTTAAGTTTACAAATCTATTACATATATGATGATCTGGATACTAAGAATGTCATTTAATTGTTTTTCTATTCGCCTTCTCCCCCCTTCTTTGCTTCCCTTGCTCAAAGTTTTTGCCAGAATATAAATAGGATAACCAACTAAAGAACGTGTTCAAACAATTACAATGATGGAACTTTAGCAATAATCGGATGTATTAGCCCTGAGGAAGCCTTTTTGAGGGTGAAAAACGGATAAGTGCAAAAGTGTTGGCAATTATACGGTTTGGAAACTGTGATTTGATTGCATCAAATTAGGCTATGCTATGCTTTAATTGCACCCAATCGTTCTCTGTACATGACACTGTATATAAAATGGCAGTGTTTAATTAAAACATTATTACTTATTTCAGAATTTTGAAGTATTGTTAAGCACAACTGTGCCATTGGAACATTTTCAGAATCAGTAAAAAATGACATGCCTAATTTGAAACTTAAGTGGAAGGTCCATAGTGGCTGAGAGTGGTGAACATAGCAGAACAAAGAACATACTCCCCAGATTAAACCAAGGTGCAGCAGCCCGCTGACACGTGGGAACGATCAGCAGGCAAATCCAAGAAACAATCTAACACAATGGAATACTCTTCAATGTCAAATGGGCAGTACTTAACTTTATTATTTCGAACGTGATACACACCCATAGGCCTCAAAACAATTACAAGTCAAACCACACATGAGGGGAAAAAGCCAGACGAGGAGAGAGCAAGAGGAATGCCACTTAATCAACTCCCCTATTAAAAAGATGTCTCAATTGCCCTTTTAAGTTTAGTCAGGCAAGGTAATGTCCTCAGTGAAGCTGGAAGCTCATTCCACAAATTAGGGGCCCAGACATCAAAATAGACTCCCCGATATTTTTGCAGATGCAACCGCGGATGAGAGAAAAGATAATTGTTGTTGGGCCAAAGGGCTCTCCTATAGGGAGCAACCTTCAGGGGGATCAGATAGATAACTGGGTGCATTGCCAGAAATACATTTGTGAGTGAGGGTAAGTAAGAGCATTATGCCTAATTCTATTTTTCAGCGGCAACCAATGCAAAACGCGTCTGGCTGCAGAGATATGATCCTGCTAACCTAGGCCGCGTACAGCCCAAACAGCTCTGTTCCGAATAACCTGAAGTCTCGTAATATTGCAAGATGAGGTGCCCATGAGTAGACTACTGCAATAGTCCAATTTCAAGTTCATGATGGCTGAAGCAACCAACGTGCTGTTCTTCTATGAAAGAGAAGGATAAGTCTTGCAGAGCAAGTTAGTGGTATAAGCACATGAAGAGCGCAAGTATGCAATATGCTTGTTAAATGATAACTGGGAGTCAAACGAGGAGTCACAGGACTGGGACAATTAGAAATTGGCTACAATGGGAATCCATTTTTTTTGATCTAGGAACTTATGTAATTAAAAGTAGTTCTGTTTTTTTATCTTTAAGTGCCAAGACTGGGTCGACACATACATTTTATTAGTACCCGGCGAGAGTCAACCAGAATGTAACAAACATTCTGATTGGCCGTCGCCGGGGCATTACCTGACAGGGAATCCCTCGGCCGGGATTCCTTGCCATTGTTCCCGGCAGGGGGCATGGCAGCCCCTCAGCCAATTAGGAGGCTCGAAACGGGGGCATCCCCGCTCGAGCCTCCGCACGGCTATAGACTGCCATCCTCCGCCGCTGGGGATTCAGGTGTTTTTTTTCCTCCCCCCTCCCCTGCAAACAATCCCCTCCCCGCCCTCCCAACCCCACTTAGCTTCTTATTTCTCCTTTTTCGGGAGTGAACGCGCTGGGAACACTTCTGTTCCCAGCACATCCGCTCCCGATAGCCGCCATGGAAAGGGGAAGCGTACTCAGTTTTCCCTTCCCCGGCAGCCATTTTCTTTGGGGTTTTTTCTGTTCCGAAACGCTGCATAAAAAATGCTAGTAGTACCCTGGTCTTGCGGGCCGGGGTACTAATAGCAATAAGCCCCGAGCCACGGGGGAATTACGGAGTCAGCGATCGGGGATTATTGCTTAAGTATTGACTGCATAGTTGGTATAACATACTCCCAAGCTATCTAGAAGATCAAACAGGGGCTGCACATAAGTATTAAAAGGAATCAGGGAAAGACCCTGGTGAGGCAGGGACACAAAGGATTGAATCCAGGCAGCGGTGCTACAAGAGCAGCGCCCAATTTTGATCAATCGTCTTTTGAATAGCTAAGCATGATCCACCAGATCGAAAGCTTCCGAGAGATCCAGCAGCATAAGTAGTACAATATGTCCATGCTCAATAATGCTTGTAATGTTGGATTTTAAATCTAGCAGGGCAGCCTCCGTCCCGTGCTTAGCTCGGAAGCCTGATTGACTTAACCCCAGAACATTATGAACTTCTATGAATTCCTGGGGTTGGCCATATGCAATTCTGTCCAAAGCTTTCAGAAGAAAAGGCATGTTCGTGAGGGGTCAGTAATTGCCAGCTATTGCAGGATCCAGTTTAAAGAAATAAAAAATAAAAAAGGAGTCAATGGAGTCTTTCATAATGTAGACAGGGCACACATCTCCCTGACACACAAACTACACAAAGGCGCAGAGGTAAGCAAGGCAGAGGATGCGTCTTCAGCTTCAACACAGGATTAGTAGGAATAATCAATGGTGGCACATGTGATGGAGATCAGGAAAATCAGACAATACCTGGAGGGCAAGATATGGTAGGTTGGGCTTGGCCTCATCACTTCTCTGCACAGACCTGAGGAAGATTGCTGCTAGAACCTCAGACACCAACGACCAGATATCAACCCTGGAGGACACAGTGGGATCTTTGGAAGTACAGGTTGCGGTGCAACTAAATGTCCGAGCGTGGAGGGCAGCTCCCACCATAATATTAGGATTGTTGGACTGCATGACGAATTAAAGGAGGCTCCATGGACCCATTCCTAGAGACATGGTTCATCAGCCAACTGAGCAAGAAAGGCCAATTTGCACAATTAAGAGAGCACACAGTGTCCCTAAGAGGTTGCCCATACCATGGACACATCCAAAACTCTGTGACCTGATTCTTCAACTTCAGGGAACGAGACACAACTTTGCAGAGGGACAGACAACATGGGGCACTGACCACAGAGGGATCCGGGGGATCAGACTCCCCGATTTCACAAGAAACACCCAAAGACAGTGCCAATCCTATCAAACAGTCTAGAAGGAGCTTAGTGTGGTAAGTCAGAATCAGAAGAGGCGGACCGCATTTTGGATAATGCATTTATTAATTTGAACACCAAAACAGCATCTGCTCCTAAGCCCTATCCTCAATAAAAGAAAGAAGTCTAAATCAGTGCTCGACCATAAACCTACACTAGCCTGATTCCTGTCCCTGCCACTATAAACAAAAGAATCTAACTTAAACAAAAAAAGGTACTCTAAAAGCCTTTTGACAGAATGGTTTCTGGTTTTTGACCCCACCCTTAAGTCTCTATCAAAAAGGGGCTCTGGCCCCCTTACACAGTTCAAGTACACATTTACTGTAATGTCTCTTCCACCAATCCCTCCTTGGATTGCGAGTGAGTCTTTGGGCCAGTGTCTTTTCGTCTTTTTTCCTGGTTCGCTAGACTCGTTATATCAATCCCGGGGCGTCTGTCACCCATAGAAAAACTTTAGATCGTTATGTCCACACCAAGTAGTTCCCTGGACTTGTCCTCCAGATAGTCTTGCTGTATTTTCCCCAAACTGTTTCCTCTTGTTAGGTACCCCTTCATGGGGTATCGGTCTCACACCCACCATGGGTTTTGGTTCTCTTCAGCACACCTTGAAGCTTGGTTACTCTTACCCCATTTTGGGGTCTGTCTGGTCAGAAACCATACCAGTCATTGATTTATGATGTGGTACGCCATTATATACGTCAAATCCCATGTAACCAACAAACATATTGGATTCTTGAGACAACGGACGATAACACATATCCATATTTGGGGGACTGTCTGTCCTACAAGTGGGAGCGGGGTTAGGGATCCTGCTTGCCCTTTCCAAAGTGGGATCCCGCTGGCTCGGTCCCCTTGAGGGAGTTGAGATTAGTGGGCTAGTCACAAAGGTGATATGTGCCCCTTGGGGAGAGGGGACAGTATCCCCGGATTTGTCATATCGAACAAAGGGAGATTAAATATATGCTGCTCTTTTCAGCTAAGCTTATGGTCTTGCATAATAGAAAAGCTTGCTTCTTCAACACGCTAAGAGATGTCTGGAGTAGATCGAGTAGGGGAGTGGGGGAGTGGGGCATGGAGGCTATGGGCCCCAAAGTAACTATGGAGGAGGGGAGGTTTTTAGACGAGAGGGGCCAAAAAACTGGAAGGCTAATGAAGAACAAGGCATGCAATCACCCAGGAGAATTGTGGCAGAGGATGGCTCCCTTGCCTGGATGAACATAGGGGAGGTTACCTTAAAGGAGCAGAGACGGGCAGGGAAGGAGCTGTGGTTTGAAGGATAGCGAGAAGAGGTGAGACTTTTCATTTTGTAAGGGCCAGTGGTAGAAGTGGAGGAAGTTACTAAACCATGACAAACCTTTTTGTGGACTAGTTATAGGGTTGCTTTGAGCTTTATTGGCAAATTGTTGGGTGACAAATGCTTCTGAGGAATAGCAAATGCTGGGTGAAGGGAAAACTGGGTTGGTTGTCGTTCATGTTTACGGTACCAATATTATTTTCGTAGCCAGGCTATGGGTATAATAAGGGGGAAGATCCTGAAGTTACTGAAAAACAGTAAAGATGGCAAAGGCATCTCCTAAAAGTAGGTTTTGGAACATAAAGTGACAAGATCAAGAGAGTGGTGGCATTTCAATATATAACACAAATCACTCCTGATTTGGTCATACTACAGGAATCTCACTTTGCTGACATAGAATGTTTCTTATGTATATGACCTTCTATAACAGTTTTACATGCAGGTTTCACAAGGGGCATTTGCGGTGTGTCAATCATAATTAGGAAATGCCACCCTTTTAATAATTTTATTTATGTATTTATGTACAGAAGGAACAATGCTCTTTTGATTACAAAAGAATGTACAATAGAGAAGAAATCTGATCTGACAAGAAGCAGTGAGCTTCTAGACTAGTTCTTTAGTTCCAGATAGTCTTTTCCATGCAGATATAACCAACTTTAGTGAACAGATACCCATCTCCCTTCCCCAGCTTCATATACACCCCGGATCCTCAGTAGTTAAACCAAAGCGGTTGTGCCACTTTCCCAACTTTGGATGAAGACTCCTGGGTAACCAAAAATTCATCAACTTCAAAAAACCACCAGTGTACAGTTCTTATATGCTTGGGATTTGGCTTTCATAGAGATCCCTCTATTAGCTTGGGCAAAGCTTGTTCTAGCTTCGACTTCTAATACTTCTTTCTTCTGCTGCTTCAACCTTTGATGTGTTGCAAGTTATCTTCAATGTAACTCAAAATTAGGCATACCAACTGCGTTTTAATATTAACGTGCCACTTCAGTGAGAGACAAGTTTCCACCTTTCGGTCAGCACTCAGCCTCCAAGGCATCAGGAAGCATTGTCTCTTGTGCATGGTCCCTTAAGAAAACGTGCAACTCTTCAGGAAAGTCAGTTTAGCTTTGCTTATGCTACCGTAGCGTTCTCAGTGTTAATAAAAGACACGCGACCGGTCGGCAACAAAGTATTACTGCTGTTCGGGAAATAAAGGCTTTTCATCACACGCAAGTATTTCAGGTAAGCACGTGTTACTTTCCCATTAGTAAAGAGACTTTCTACTTCTATGGTTAATTTTCACTCGCTCATAACTCAACACAAGTACTATTTAAAGCTGGCTACTGTTACCGGCAAGGAACTTCTGCTTCTCAGGAGTACAGAGCTTCCTTTTCCGAATCCCATTCATAAAGATTGCAGGCTGTGGCGGCTTACTGACTTTGCTGCGTCTCCTGCTACTATTGCGGGCACTCCTGGGATCCATACCCCTCTGCTGCACAGGTGTATCCGATCCAGCCTCATTAAGGGAGAGCTTCCCACTCTCCAGTTTCCCTCGGCTCGACTCTGCACACAGGCCTTAGGAACAGTTGCAACTTCAGCTCTGCATACACAGCAATGAGGCGTACTTGGAAAAACTGCCTGCTTCTTTCTTTTCTCTTCAGTGCTGCCACAGCTATTCTGGGTTTATGAGCACAGGACCAACTCGAGCTTGCAATTGGAATTTGCCTCTCTACTGCGGCGTCCCCGTTGTAGTCACACCTACTTGTGTGGCCAAGTGCTCTGCTTCTACGACTTCCAACCTTCCAGCTCCTGCCCCATATTCTCTGTACTGCTTCTCTCTCAGGCAGCCTTTTATTGCCCTCAGGTGGGCTGATTAGGTTCAAGTCCTTAAACTTGCCTGCCTGCCTCTTTAGCCCTGCTCTTCTTCACAGTCCCTGTGGGATTCTGGGACTTGTAGTTTGAGTTAGAAAAATCAGATTTCTATACTTCTTCAAAGGATGTGAAAATCTAAACCTTTTAGACACCGAAGGGACAGAAAAGGTCACATGATCATTGTTCCTATTGCAATAGCTTTAATATTGAAGAGGAGAAGGAGTTTTAGGTGTACAAAAGAAAGGCCCTGGGACGTTAACATTGTTTCCTAGATGGACATTCATCTGAATGGCAGGAAGATTTAATTTCTTTGGGAAAAGTTTTATTATCGTCCCAAAAATCATACCTTAAGGAAGGCATGGTATGAAAGTAAGACAGACACAAGTGAACACAGTTCAAGGGTGTTTATTAAACTGTATAAATGAGTAAGATAAATGCCTAATCTAAACCTAAATCTAAGATGGGAGCGCGCTACGACCATCAAATAATAATAATACAGTCCAAGTGGAGCCTAGTCAAATAAAAAGGGCCTATATTAAGAAAACATATTGCCAATCCTTACTGCTATGCTACAAAAAGAGTGTGGGATAATGTTCATAAGAAAAAAAAGAAGTGTTCAAAAAATGATATGTCAGGATGTTAAGTCCTGTGGTCTCCCTTCCCCACGTTTTTAGCACGGGACAAGGTGGGACACTAGAGCAGAACACACTTCACATGCTTCTCCAGCACAAGGTCACAGTTTCTTTCAACAGTTTCTTTCTTTCCCTGACCTAGCTGAAGCCCTGCAGCACAGTCTCCCTGCACCCTCAGGTAGACCATTAACCATCAAATCCTTTGACTCCTGGCTTAATGAATAAATACTTCCCTCATCCCTCCACGCTCTGTTGCCTCTCGCTAAGGAACGTCCCCCAAATGGTTCACCCCCCCACCTGAAGACCTTCAAAAGCCAAAATAATTGTCTCGAGCGCAAATGGCGAACATCCAAAACCCCTCTTTGCAGATTTATGTTCGCCTGCCACCAATTTAACTACAAACCCGAGATCCGAAAGGCAAAAAAAGCCAATTACAATAAACAAATCCTGAACTGTCGCAACAGCAGCAGAGATCTCCACAGGATCATCTCCGAATTCGTTAAACCCTCCTGCACCTTTGCCCTGACCACGCAAACGCTCTGCGACTCCCTCTCCCTACATTTCTACAACACATCACGCGACACGAGGGAAACCCTTAATACCAAACTTTCTACCCTCACCCTCTGCCCCACACCTGCGCCCCCAACCCCACTGCTCCGACCGCCGCAACGCCATCTTTCAACTCTTTCAACCCCATCTCGAGAGACGAGGTCTTTAATCTACTATCCGGCAGCAGACCCTCCGGATCCCCCCCCCCCCTCAATCCCTGTCCGGCCTCCCTTCTGAAAGAAATGTTCTCCTCCACTTGTGCAGGAGAACAAGCAAAGTCCATACACACTCTCACCTCTGGCATCTTTCCCTGAGGCCTTTAAAATAGGGCATGCCAAACCTCTTCTGAAAAAGGCATCCCTTGCCCCCTTGAGCTTAAGAATTACAGGCCGATTTCCAACACCCGATTCCTGGCGAAACTCACTGAACGAGCTGCGTACTCTCAGCTCAACCATTTCATGGAATCCAACAACCTACTCGACCCCACTCAATCAGGCTTCAGGCCGCGCCATGGAAGAGAGAACACTCTGATCTCGATCTGGGATGATCTTAAAGTCTTGGCAGGCTCGGAGGGCTGTGCAGCACTGGTTCTCCTTGATTTGTCAGCCGCCTTTGATACCGTTAACCATTCTATCCTCCTTTACCGACTCCACTCCCTAGGAATCCGAGGCTCGGGACTCATATGGATTGCCTCATTCCTCAACAACAGGAAGCAAAACACTCTGCTCTTCCCCCTTTCTCTCAGCTGCCCGCACTGTGAACACTGGAGTACCACAAGGCGCCTGCCTTTCTGCTCTCCTTTTCAACCTCTATCTGACCAGTCTACCTGGGATCATCCGCATGCACAACCTCACCTGCTACAACTACACTGACGATATCCATATTATCCTGTGAATTCCCAAAACAGGCATCGACCCACAACCCGACCTTGAAGCTTGCCTCAGAGACATTGAGCGATGATGACAAGAAACCACCTCCTTCTAAACCCAGATAAAACTGAGATCATACTCCCACATTCATTCCTATTGCCCCCCTTCCTTGGCACCCCACCCCACCCACTTCCAAAATAGTTAAAAACCTTGGCTGCACTATGGACTCTGGCTTAACCCTCTCCCATCAGATCAAAAATGTATCAAAATCCTGTCACTACCATCCCAAGCTCCTAAAACGCATTTTCCCTTACCTCACCTACCCCAACAGGCTCCCTGCAATTATGTCCACAGTTATGTCGAGATTGGACTATGCCAACTCCTTACATCTGGGTACACCGGCATACCAACTTAAACTCCAAAGAGCCCATAACGCCGCCGCCAGACTCCTACTCTGGGACACAGGGATCACATCTCCCCCGCTCTCCGCACCCTTCACTGGTTCCCTGTTGGACGAAGGGCCACTTTCAAAATCCTATGTATTACCCACCGAGCAGTGCACAAGACCGGCCCAGCATACCTTCAAGGGAAGATTACACCCTGCCACCCATCACATCACCCATAAGGTCAAACACTGCCCTCTTACTAGTGATTCCAGCCTCCAATTCAACCAGGATGGGAGGGTCCGCCTACTCAACCATAACTCCAACTCTGTGGAACTCTCTCCCCTCACATTCGACACACCCAAGACTACATGGCCTTCTGTAAAGGTCTAAAAACCTGGCTTTTTCCATAAACCATTATTAGGACCGTCTAAGGCCACCGAAACTCACCAAACTATAGAATCATGTGTCCAATGACATTCAATTGGAAAGTAATTGCAGCTGGCCAACAAGTGTTCCTATGGATACTGAGAGAAGGGACCACAGAAAGCAACCAATAAGACATTAAGATGGACTTAGGAACTGTGAGGCCACAGTTGACGGTCTATTGTCCCATAGGCTCTAAGATATGCATCTGCCGACTCTCCGCTTCCCGATACCCCTAGACAGGCCTAGCAGCCTCTCGTGCCATCAAGTTGACCATACCCATTCACTCCCTACCTTGGCCGACTACACACCTAAGATACAAACCCTCCCAACGCACCAAAACAACCGGGCTCTACAATGCCTCTGTCCAGCCTGTCCTTTAACACCACTGCCTCGGCAGGGCATCGCTACTGCGAGATTTATTCTGACCTATATCCAGTACCCTGCCTAGTCCTACCTTTTAACCCACCATAAACCACAACCAGGGACCTGGAAAATTAACTCCCTGGCACTTTGTGCCGAGCCTAAGAACAGGGTAATTCATAACTTAGTCCGGCCCAACCTGTAAATCTACCTCAGAGTACTGCTACCATGAAACATGAAGACGATCACTGCCAGCTCATCCAGACCCAGAAAGTAACCAGGAACAGTACATCATCCAATCCAGACACTCACCTCTCCTACCGCTATGCTCACTCTCCACTTTACACCAACAAACACTAGAGCGCTGTCGCACTCACCTGGCTCTCTGCAGGAGCGATGAAGCCTTCCGGACCCTTCCCCTGGAGTAATGGAGTGGTACTACTGGTATCTGTTGAGAGAGAAGTGAGATGCTCAGTTTGCCTGAAAATGGCCTAAATCCCCCTTTCCCTCCTCCCGTGTGTGCACTGTGATGGGTGTGTAGGGATTTGGCTCACCATCCTGAACTGGGCAGTGGCGCTGTATCTCTGAGCCTTTAGGAACTCCGTTAGATTCCAGTTACTTCACCGGTTCTGGTATTCCGCGCTTCTTTGAGAGCCCTTGCTATACTGTGAGATCTGTGTGCGGTAAGCCAAATGATTGCTAGTTTTAAACTTGTTCTTCCTTTCTTCACAGGTGGTTCGCAGTGGTTCTCGGAAAAGATCCGACCAGGGAGGCACGCGAAAGAAGTCTGAACGCTACCTTCAGGTTTTCCAAGATTCGGGTAAGTGATGCTGCCGACTGCGCGCACGTTCGCTGAAACTGAGGAGGCGCTGACAGGTTCTGCTTTTTCCTTTGCTGTCTTCTCTTTCAGATGCTGGAACCAGGGCGTGCACACGGACAAGATCGAGGAGGAAAACAAGTCGAGAATCGCGATAAGCGTGTTGCTCGAAGCCACAGTAGCAACACGAAGCACGGGTCTGCCTTTGGGCGTGGCTTATATAGCCGAACACGCCCAGAGGCTGGAACGTGCCTTGGTATTTGCCGGATTCACAGGAAGTCCCTCTGGGGCCATCTTGAGTGTGCTGGAAGTGTTTCTGGGCCAATCAGAATCCCTAAAGGGGGCAGGGCTACCTGTGCAATGCATTTGAGTGCAAGAGTGTGGCAAATGGATGTTTGATGTCTACAAGACATGTTTGGACTGCCAGGCCTTAACCCATCTTACTCCTGCCTGTTCCCCAGCATATATGAAAGTCTTCCCCCTCAAGGCCCCTCCTAACGGTGTACCTCCCCCCCCAGGCTTGGTGGGATTGTCCCTGTGGAATTTTCGGAGTAAACGGGGGGCATGAATATTCACCCTGGGCTCCCATGACCTGGGGTTTGTACCCTTTCCAATCTACCAAATAATAAAGGGTCTTCTTGACAATTTTAGAGTCCAGGATACGTTTCACCTCGTATTTGGGTTCTTCTCCTTCTACTACCATTGGTGTCTGGGGAACTTGCATTTGACTGCCAGGATGTACAGGTTTTAATAGTGAGACGAGAAATAATGGGTGTATTTGCATATTAGCTGGCAGGGTTAATTTCATGGCTCCAGGATAGATCACCTTTGCAATGGTAAATAGACTGATGTATTTTGGTTGACATTTTCTGGGACCTTTCAAGGCCATATATTTAGTTGCCAACCACACAGAATCCCCTGCTTGGTAATCTGGAGCTTTCCTCCGATGTTTGTCTGCATATCTCTTCTGGGTAGCCTTAGCTGCCAGTAAATGTCTGGTTGCTTCTTGTGCTGCATGTGTTATTCGTTCATGTAGCCTTTTAACTGATGGCATTTCAATTGTTTCTGGTGGGTCATACACTGAGGTTCGTGGATTCCGACCATACAAAGTATAAATGGGGGTCTGTTGTGTTGAAGCACGGATTGAGTTGTTATAGGCGTATTCAGCCATCCATAGGAGTTCCGTCCAGGCTTGATCGGTCTGATGTAAGAGGCAGCAAAGGTACTGTTTGAGGGTCTGGTTAGTGCGTTCAGTCTGACCATCGGTTTGGGGATGGTGACTGGTTGACAATCGGATTTCGGTCCCTGCTAGAGCGCAGCATTTTTTCCAGAAGGAAGACACAAATTGACTTCCCCTGTCCGAAATTATTACAGAGGGGAACCCATGTGCTCTTACGATGTGCTCAAAGAAAACCTGTGCTAGAGTTGACGCAGAAGGGATTCCCTTCAACGCTAGGAAATGGGCCATCTTGGAGAAAAGATCGACGACTACTAGTATGGTGTTATATCCAGAGCTCGAAGGTAGATCTGTAATAAAGTCCATGGAGATGGTATGTCAAGGTGCCGGTGGTATTGCCATGGGTTGTAACAAACCAGCTGGTTTCTGTCTGGAGGTTTTGTATTGAGCGCAGACCTCACAAGAGTTTACGAACCTTGCCACGTCTTCCCGCCATGTAGGCCACCAGTAATGTTTCCCGACTTTCTCAAGGGTCTTGGTAATCCCTGGATGGGCTTCCAGAGGCGAGTTATGATAGTTGGTTATGATTTCCTCTTGAAGAGTACACGTGGGGAGAAAAAAAGACGACCTTGGTAGTAGGGTAGGCCATTGCTTATGATGAACTGTTCTCCTCTTTTGTCCCAGGTTGTCTTTTTGTCTTCTGGGAAGGCATCTCTGACGGTTTGTTGCAGGAGTTCCAGCGACGTGGGGTATACCCCACAGAGCCCTAGAATTTTATGACCGGGAATGATATCTACCGGATCGAGGGAGATGTAGGCATCTTCGCCCTTGCCTATACGAGAGAGGGCATCAGCCTTCCCGTTCTCAACTCCGGGTCGATATGTAATCGCAAAGTCGTACTCAGACAGGAATAGGGCCCATTGAAGCTGCCGGGATGATTGTGCTTTTGCAGAGCATGAATACTGTAGATTTCGATGATCCGTTATGATGGTGATGGGTGTTCTTGGCCCCAAGTAAGTAATGTCTCCATTCTGACAGGGCATCTTTAATGGCCAGTAGTTCTTTGTTGGTAACTGTGTAATTGAGTTCTGCAGGAGTACATTTCCTGGACCAGAAGGCTACGGGGTGTAAGCACCCCGTTTTCGGATTTTGTTGGGACAGGACAGCCCCCATAGCGACACTGGAGGCATCTGTTTCCACAATAAATGGGAGGTCTGGCTGTGGGTGTTGAAGCACTGGTGCCAAGATAAACTTGTCCTTCAAGGCTCGGAAAGCTTCTTCTGCTTCTTGGTTCTTGCGTATCAGGGAGGTGATTGGATGAACCAGATGCGAGAATTCTGGTATAAATCGTTGGTAAAAATTTGCGAAACCGAGGAAGCTTTGCACTCCCTTTACTGATGTCGGTGACAGCCACGTGACGTTTGCCTCTACCTTGCGGTTGTCCATCTTGATTCCACCTGGTGATAATACAAAACCTAGGAACTCCACTTCAGTGATATGGAACGAGCATTTCTCGAGTTTGGCGTATAAGTGGTTTTCCCTTAATTTTCGAAGCACAGCTCTTAGTGCGTCACATGTTCTTGCACATTGGTTGAATATATAAGGATGCCGATATATACAACTGCGCAAATGTCCAACAGTTCTCGGAGTACATCGTTCATGAAGTGTTGGAACGCTGCTGGCGCGTTGCAAAGCCCAAAGGGCATCACTTGGTATTCGAATAGACTGTATCTGGTCTGGAAGGCGGTTTTCCATTCATCACCCTCTTTGACGTATACTAAATGGTAGGCGCCACGAAGATCCAATTTCGTGAAGATTTTGGCTCGTCGCACCTGGTTGAGTAATACTGGGATCAAAGGTAACGGATACCTGTTCTTTATTGTTACCTGGTTCAAGGCCCTATAATAGATGCACGTGCGTAGGACCCCTTCTTTCTTGGGGGCGAAAAAAAGCGGCGAGGCTGCGGGGGACTTAGAGGGACTGATGAAACCGTTTGCCAGATATTGGTCCAAGCCGCACACATACAAAACATTTGGACATGAGCACCTCAACAACCTGTTAGAATGCAGCTATACCCCACAAACAAATCGGCCTAGCTCCACACAAACATCCTACACAGGCCTAATACTGCCAGATTGCATTCTCAGAGACCAACCACCCGATTGCACACATTGAACTGATCTCTCACTACCACTGCACCTAGTCTTAGGATGCAGCCACCATTACGCAAATCACACCGGCTGCATATATATTGAGTGCACCCAAGCACTGTATCCTACCCTGCCTCGACTGAACTGGACTACGGTTCCCAAGGGCGTTCAACCCACAAGCACTTTGAGATCATAATATATATATGGGATACATTACTCACCGTAATCGTATTTCTGATGCTTGTATCTGCTTAGATTCACATGCTGTGCATAGGCCGACATCTAGTGGAAGCGGCAGAGTATTACAGTTTGTTTTTCAAAACTCGAAAATGGGCGTCGACACAGGGCGTGCCAGTAATACTATCCCTAGTGTGACGTCCACTGTACCAAAGATCCCTCACGCATCTAGGATCCTCAGATTGTATTTTTTCTGACATGAGGTAGCATGAGGAGTAGCGCGAGTACAGATAATCCAAGCAGATAGACAGAAAAGGTAAGACTACAAGCAATCATGCGCCTTCCCTCAGAGGGGAGGAAGGGTGGGTCGCATGTGAATCTAAGCAGATACAAGCATCAAAAATACGATTACGGTGAGTAATGTATCCCTTCTGAGGCTTGTGGAATCTGCTTAGATCACATGCTGTGCATAGATTAGCGAGCAGTACCTGAAGAAGGAGGTGGGATGTGAGAAGGGTCATGAGCAAATAAATGTCTTAGAACCGCTTGTCCCACTTGTGCATCTGCCTTGGAATGGGTGTCAATGCAGTAATGCTGAGTAAAAGTGTGAATAGAGCTCCAAGTAGCTGCTTTGCAAATGGTGTCAAGGGATACATTTGCAATGAAAGCCAGAGAGGCCCCAATGCCTCTAGTAGAGTGGGCTCTTGGCGTGAAAGGCAGAGTTCTTTCAGAGAGTGAGTAACACAGCTGGATACAGTTAATAATCCACTTCGAGATGGCACCTTTAGAGACGCGATCCCCCTCTCTGCCTGTAGCTACGGAGACAAACAGTTGATCTGTTTTTCTTAGCGGTCTGGTTTTATTTACGTAGTAGAGGACCGCCCTACGCACATCTAGGGTGTGTAGTTTCACCTCAGCCGAGCTTTGCGGGTCCTGGAAGAAAGCCGGAAGCTCGATGGACTGGTTTACATGGAATTTTGATGTAAATTTAGGTGAGAACCTAGGGTGTGTGCGTAAAACCAGTTTGTCTTTATGAACAGTAAAGAAGGGATCCTGCACTGACAGAGCCTGAATTTCACTGACCCTTCTTATAGAAGTAATAGCTACTAAGAAGGCCGTTTTATAAGTCAGGTGTTTGAGACTGCTTTTATGAATGGGTTCGAAAGGGGGGGGCCCATGAGCGTGGCTAGCACCACATTAAGGTCCCACCCTGGTGGTGGGTTTGAAATAGGAGGGTGAAGTCTCTTTACTCCTTCCATGAAGGCTTTAACTACTGGTACTTTCCACCACGAAACTTTGCTATGGGAAGTGTTGTAAGCCGACAGGGCTGCCAGGTGTACTTTTAGTGAGTTAAAAACCAATCCTGCATCTAGCAGGTGGAGCATGTATGTAACAATAGGGGAAGGAGTGCAATCAACCGGGTTGATTTGTCTACTTTGGCACCAGATAACGAACCTCTTCCACTTGTCAAAGTAACAGTGCCTTGTGTTTGGTTTCCTAGATTCCTTTAGGATGTCCATATACCTCTGTGGCAAATTGAGATGTCCAAACTCTATGACCTCAGGAGTCATGCTGCCAGGTTCATTGAGTTGGGTTGCTGGTGCACCGTTTGACCTTGGTAGGGACAGTAGGTTGTACCAGGCTGGAAGTTTGATGGGCTCGCACACCGCCAATCTGCGTAGGTGTGGGAACCACGGTTGTCTTGCCCACATGGGAGCAACTAGGACGAGCGTCATTGATTCTCTGTTCATCTTGTTTACCACTTTCCTGATGAGAGGAGTTGGTGGAAAAGCGTACGCAAATATCCCTGACCAGTTCATCCACAGGGCGTTCCCCTGGGAGTCTGGTTGGGGGAACCTGGATGCAAATCCTGGGCATTGTCTGTTTTCGCTTGTGGCGAATAAGTCTATAGTGAGGAAACCCCACTGAGAGAAGATATCTTCTACGACCTCTCTGTGTAGAACCCATTCGTGTTCCTCTGGGAGGGAGTCTCTGCTCAGAGCATCCGCTAGGGAATTGAGCTCCCCTGGAACATGTTGTGATGACAGGAAGATGTTCCGTCTGAGTGCCCATATCCAGATTTTCTGGGCAAGCTTGGACAGATTTGGCGAGCGAGTCCCTCCTTGCTTGTTCAGGTAGAACATGGCTGTTGTGCTGTCAGTCCGGATTTGCACTGACAGGTTTAGTAGGTGGGGCTCGAACGCCTGAAGCGCTCTGAATACTGCCAGAAGCTCTAGCAGGTTGATGTGGTTCTTGGCCACTGAGTGAGACCAGAGACCCTGAGCTGTGTGGTGGAGATGGTGAGCTCCCCACCCCGTCAGTCATGCATCTGTAGTGACTACTGCCTGTACTTCGGGATCGTAAAAGGGTTTCCCCTGTGCGAGATTCTCTCTTGTCCACTAGTGAAGGCTTTGTACCAGTGTTAGCGAAATGACCACTAGATCGTCCCACTGACCACTTGCCTGAGACCACTGTTTCGCCAACCATTCCTGCATGGGACGCATGCACAGGCGCGCGTGGGGGACCAGGTAAATACAGGACGCCATCATGCCCAGTAAACGCATTGCTTTGCGTACCGTTATTTGTTGACCGGACTGATAATGCGGAATTTGCAGTAGTATATTCCGAATTCTTTCTTCTGAAGGAAAGGTCAACCCCTCCTGGGTATCTAGGATTGCTCCTAGGAACTGTTTTGAGGTGCTTGGCACCAGGCTTGACTTTTTCTCGTTGATTGAGAAGCCTAACTCGTGGAGGAGGTCGATAGTCCTTTGAATGTTTGTCCTGCAAATTCCTGGGGTTTCCCCCGTTATGAGCCAGTCGTCGAGATAAGGGTACACTGGGATTGTCTCCCTGCGTAGGTGTGCAGCCGCCACCGCCAGTACCTTGGTGAATACCCTTGGTGCTGAAGCTATCCCGAAGGGCAGTACCTTGAATTGATAGTGTCGACTGTCCACCTTGAAGCGCAAGTACTTTCTGTGCGCTGGGAACATGGAAATATGAAAATAAGCATCTTTCATATCCAAGGTTGCCATGTAATCCCCCTTTTTTAGGAGGGGGATTACCTCTTGTAGCGTGGTCATACGAAATTTTTGGGGCTTGACATACTTGTTGGCAGGCCGTAAGTCCAATACTGGGCGCATTGTCAAATCTTTCTTTGGCACAAGGAAGTAAGTTGAATAAATACCCTTGTTTACCTGGTGTCCCGGGACGAGTTCTATCGCGTCCTTTTCTAGCAGAATGGCGATCTCCTCGAGGAGAATCTTCTGATGTTCTAAGGAGTGTACTCTTTGTCGTGGAGGATGGTTCCGGGGACGCTGCAGTAGCTCTATACAATATCCTGTGGATACTGTTGACAGCACCCATCTGTCTGATGTGATCCCTTCCCAAGCCTGGGTGAAGTTGGAAATGCGTCCCCCTACTGGGGTTGCGTGAGAAGGGACCCTGAACTGAGCGTCACTGCTTTGGTGGAGGCGTGCCGCCTCCTTTGCTGGGGCTGCCTCTGCCTTTACCACGACCTCTCCTATTACCCCTGCCGTAACCCTGGGTAGACTGTTGGTTGTTGTTCCACTGTGTACCCTGCCCCTGGGAATAGTTAGATCCTCTCTGGGAATTTTGGCCGCGTGGGCAACGAAAATTACTATTCCCTCTCTGGTTAGGGGGTTTATTGGTTAACTGGCCAAGGGACTTGAGTGTTTCATATTCGTCCTTGGCATTTTTCAGTGCGTCTTCGACCGCCTTACCAAACAACAGATCGGTTTCCACTGGTTTGTCCAACAATGATGCCTGGGTTTCTGCCTTAAAACCAGACTGCCGTAACCACGCATGTCTTTTGATAACAGTGCCCTCCGCTATCAATCTGCCTGCGTTGTCCGCGGCGTCGAAGGTTGCTTTCAAAATGCAACCAGACACGGCTCTACCCTCTGCGGAAATCCAAGCTAACTGGCCCTTTAAAGGTTCAGGAGCAGAGGCTATGAGTGCCGCGACTTCTTCCCACTGATGGCAGTTGTAGCTGGCCAACAGGGTGGTGGAGTTAGCAATCCTTGCTTGATAGGCGGACGTTAAGGCTACTTTCCTGCCGAAACCGTATAGTTTTTTGCTCTCCTTGTCGGGAGGAGCTTTGAACGATGACAAGGGTGTTCCAGCCCTCTTACGAGTGTTGGTGACAACTAGGGAGTCTGGCTTCAGATGTCCTCTTATATAGAGAGGGTCAGACTGGGCCGCCCTGAAAAGTTTTTCAACCCTGGGATTGACTGCTCTGGTGAGGTTCGGGTTCACCAGGGACGGATCTATTCTCCGCTGAATGGACTTAAGGATAGGGATGGTCTGGGCAACAGGCCTCCTTTCTCCCGCTAACTCTTCTGCGAAGTCCCTTTCCTCCTGGAAACCGTGGGTGTCAATGTGGAAATGTTCTGCTGCGCGAGCGAGAACCTCATTTAGGAGGGGTTGGTTATCGACCGGGGAGTCGGTAACCGGGGCTTCGTTCTCTACCGGGGAATATACTCTGCATGTTTCAGGGTCCTCCTCTTCTTCTTCCTGGTCCTCATCATCCCCATAGTAGCCCGTCCCGGTTTGCTCTTCTATCATACCAAATTCTTGGTCCTCACCAAAGGAAGCCTCTCCTTGATACCCTGAGTATGGGCTTGCGTAAGGCTGTACCTCGAAGGGTTCTGACCTCATCGGAGTTTCAAACCGGGGCTTTCTACTCGGGGGGGATAGGATCAGTAGAGCCTGAGGGTGTGGCCCCTTGTGGATCATACGAGAGGAAATGTTCTGGATTTTTATCATAAAAATCAGCCAAAGAAGACATTCTTGACATGACCCTATCTATGTCTTCACTGGACCATTTTTTGGAACTGGGAATGACTCTCTCAGCAAGTCTATGGGATTTATCTTGAGTAGCTTTGCTGGTTGTAGACCTATCAGCAGACCTGGTTTTGTCTGTCTGTTTAGAGGGAGTGGAGTGTTTCAGAGGTGTGGAAGAATGTACATGTAGTTTCTTCTGCTGTTTTTCCCTCTCCCTGTGCGTGGAAAAATGTTTTCCCTGTCCTTTAGTGGCTCCGGAGTTTTTCGACGCCTGGCATCGAGGATCGGGCGTGGTGTCCCTATCCTTCGAGCGTGGGGCCTCGCTGGCTTTAACTGCGGGCTCCGACTCCTGGAGCGCGGCCTGGGGGTGGAAGTCGTCTTCGTCTTCCGACGATCGAACTTCTGTTAGCCTAGGGAGCGAGGCACTCTTGGCAAGAGTGGATGATTGCCTGGAGTCATGCGGCAATCTTGATCGAGAGCGCCCAGAGGACACCGAATCGGACCGTTCTGTTTGTGCCTCTTTCCGAGAGCTCGACGCCGTAGAGTCTCGGTTGGACTTAGTGTATTTAGTGTGTGTAGTATGTGAAGCGCTTGTGTCGCCGGGGGTCTTCCCCATAGCCGCCCTGCCGGACGACCTTCCGAGGTCGGGGACCTGCGCTCGGCTGTCTTTCGACGCTGTAATGCCCTCGCCGTCCGAAAGTACGGCGTCGCTGCCATCGCTGAAGGCGCCCTCCGCTGCCTTGGCCGCCTGCCTGGCGTGGTGGGCCCAACGCTTCGTCGAACGGTCCTTAAGTGTCTTAGGTTTAAACCTACTACACGCTCTGCAGTTCGCTTCGGGGTGGTCCCTCGGCAAGCAGAGATTGCACGTGGCGTGCCCGTCGACCCAAGGGTATTTGCGATTGCACTTGGGGCAGAATTGAAAAGGGGTACCCTCCATACGCACCTTAAGGCAGCGGGCAGTTAAGTGTAGGAAATGTATAAGGTGTACCTATATACCAAGAGTGTAGAGTATGTACCACCCCCCACTCTCCCTACTTGCAGGGCCGAGGCCAGAGGCCTTCCAAGGCCCGGGCCGAGGCCAGCGGCCTTCCGAAGCCCAAATCCGTTGTGCAGCAGCCGACGGTCGATTTCTTCTCCAGCCGGCGTTGAGTTGTCAAAGTTCGACGTTGGGGTGGGGAAGGATGTCAATAGATTAATCTTTTAAATTTTTAGCAAAAGTATGGCTAAGGCCAGGGGACTCCGCAAAATGCTTCTGACCAGTATGGCGAAAAAAAACAATCTGAGGATCCTAGACGCGTGAGGGATCTTGGGTACAGTGGACGTCACACTAGGGATAGTATTACTGGCACGCCCTGTGTCGACGCCCATTTTCGAGTTTCGAAAAACAAACTGTAATACTCTGCAGCTTCCACTAGATGTCGGCCTATGCACAGCTTGTGATCTAAGCAGATTCCACAAGCCTCAGAAATATATATATAGCGCTATATAAATGCCAAATAACATATCAGGACCTTCTGTGCCCAAGTCTATTTCAAGCTATCCAAAAAGTCTCTTGCTTCAGAGGGCTTGATGAATGAAACAAAAATAGTTTCTTTTGGTCACACAGTTTGTAGGGTGGCTTTTTTTCACCCGGGATCCCCCTGCATCAGGCTCTGATCCCCTTTTCACAATTCCTTCAAACAAAAAGTTATTTCTCAAACATTCCCATAGGGTGATTTGCTCTTCACCCGGGAGCCCCCTCAGCCGGGCTCCTATCCTTCTCTCAACGTTAGCCTCCCTCAGTCTGGCTCAGACCAACCACTCAACTGTGGACCTCCTTCAGTCGGGTTCACGCTTGTCGTCACAATGTTCATGGGTGCATTACTGTTCATTCTAATTCGCAGGCAACCCTCAGCCGGGTTCACATTTGCTGCAATAAAACAATTCACTTTGCTTTATCACAATGCAGGATTCACTTCCCTTAGCTTTCTCCTGGTATCCCTCCGTTGGGTTCACACTGCCACTTTAGCATAGTTCAAAAAGAAAGTAATTCTAGGCCCCCTAGGTTCTTCCCTGACCCAAGACCAGGTCTCAGCCCCCAATCAGGCTTTCCCTGAAGCCCTCAGTCAGGCTTTTTTTTTTTTTTTAAAACAGATTTTATTAATTTTCAAACCAAACACGCAGTGCATTGTACAATAGTTCAATTGTTCATTACATAATCATGTTCACTGCTTCCCCCGTCCCTCCCCCCTTATGAGCCTTTTTATACCTCGCACTCTGTATTCGCTGCCCGTGGCGGGGTGTCGCTCCCCGTGGATTCTGCCAGGTCTTGTATCGTACCAAATAATTCTGCTATTAATGATTTCCATGCCATCAGGTTTCCCGCCTCCTCCTCCCCCCCTGCGCTACTCGCCTCTTGCCATACTATCATTTCAGCCTCCGCCCACTTCTGCAACTCCTTCCACCACACCTCTATTTGTGGCTTGTGATGTTTTCCACCCCATGGCAATCCGTCTTTTTGCAAGCACGCATGCTAAATCTTTGAGCTTTCCAACATGTTTAAGTTTCTGTGATCTGGGGAACCCTCCCAGCAAGCAGGCCCAAGCTGTGTCTATGATGATCATAACCCCCTCTTCCGCTAGTTTCTGTGCCACTTCACCGCAGAAACGCCCAATTACTGGGCATGACCAAAACATATGCGTCATATCTGCCTTTTCCTCGTCGCATTTGGGACACGCCTGTGTACCAGCCTTTGCAAACCTGGATATCCTCAAAGGTGTCATGTATGCTCTGTGTGTCACATACAATTGTATTTGTTTTAATCTCGCATTCCTAGACACCTTCTTGTGGTATCCTAGGGCACGTTCCCACATCCCATCTTCCATCTTCCATCGGGGCTCCCACTTCCGCTTCCCAGTCTAATCTCAACTGTGTCAGCTCCTTCCCGACCTTATGCATAACCATCTCATATAGTCTAGAGATCTCATGCCCTCCCTCAGATATGTCATATATTGCCCCTATGATAGCATCTGGTTCTTCCTCCAATACAGTTTCAGGCCACGTGTTCCGAATTCTCTGTACAATTCTATGATATGTAATATATTGGCCCGTATGTAGCCCCGTTTCTTCCTCAAGCACTCCGAAATCCTTAAGGCTTTTACACAGTTGTATCATCACAATGTTCTCAGATGGGTTATTGATTACTCTAATTCACAGGCATCCCTCAGTCGGGTTCACATTTGCCTCCACAATTTGTCAAAGACTTTCGACTGTACAAGGGGTTTGACTTGACCCTCGAATGCCTACTGACACCTCAGACTGGCCTCCCCTGAGGACCTCAACGTTGGCCTCCCTCAGTCAGGCTCAGAACAACAACTCACTGTGGGCATCCCTCCGTTGGGTTCACACTTAACACAGTTCACAATCTCCCTGAATCACCGGCTGTGTTGACTTTGCTGCATTGGCTTTGTAGCTGGAGCCAAGGATTTCGATGAGGCGTGGGTCACCTCTTTTCGGTTCTCACGGTTCACAAAAGAAGGTTTCCCTCAGC
Source organism: Ambystoma mexicanum (assembly GCF_040938575.1). Lineage (NCBI taxonomy): Eukaryota > Metazoa > Chordata > Amphibia > Caudata > Ambystomatidae > Ambystoma > Ambystoma mexicanum. The sequence goes on along the minus strand of NC_090933.1, from coordinate 923,901,256 downwards.
TGGGTTCAAGCCTTCTCTCTTCCAGCACACTTCACTAAGAAGGCTTCCCTCAACACGGCTAGAGCCTCCTTTCGAAGTTCACAATTTAGCATAACAAGGTTTTTGGGACTTCTGGTCCCAGAATGCACTGGGGTTATTTTGCTCCCACTTCATAGCTCCCAAAATGGCTTTTTCAGGCACGGGGAGCTGCAGAAGCTCAAAGGGGATGTTAGTTGGAGTTCAGGGCCTCTCCCTCTGCCCCTCAGAGACCTGGGTTTGCCTGGCTTGCCCAGGGGAGGAGTTTTGCTTGCTGTGGTGGTGTTGCCAGGCAACCCCAGCTGACCCTGGTCTTGCCTTCTGGAAGTACAGCTCCATCCTCCAGACTGCAGTCTCCTCTCAAATAGCAGGGGCAGTGTTTGGGCGGTTTTCTCCTCCTCCAGGTCTCCCAGGGTCTCTGCAGCTCACTAGGGTTTTCTCCTTCTCTCTGGCACCTTCCTGCATCCCTGACTCACTCAAAGTGTGCTCTGCTGCTCCGCCTTTTATACTTCCTGGGAGTAGTGATTACATTCAGGTGTGCAAGGTTGTGAAGGTAAGCCTGACTTTGCCTGGCCTCATTAGTGGTACAGTCTGATCTAGAAAGGGGAGAGTGTCTTCTGTGTCCGTGGTTCTCTGTTGGTAATCCTCATCCTCCTCCCAATCTCTCTCCTCCTCGTCTGAGTGGTTTTAGGGAAAAACAGTGAGGAGGGATTATGGGAGTTGTAGTTTTTCCGAAGAATATTGGAAAAACCATGTGGATTTTCGTCAGAGTGAGCGGGGTAACTACAGTGTTGTGTACAAATGGGTTGTTGACATACGTATACCATAATGGCAGAGGGGACGTCGGGTAGGGATGTACTGGAACGGGGGAAAATACAGTCTCGCCCAAGGGCGTTCCTCCCCTGTCTTCCAGGCTCTCCTTCCCAGGTGATCCTCCCTCTCTTTTATGCCCCCAGGGTTGGGACCCCAAGAGTGATGGCCCTTCCCTGGTGACCTGAGTCAGGGATCCCCAAGAATAGCATGGGAGAAATGCCTCGGGTTTCTCACAATACCATGTGTCACCCTGCGATACCCCCCCCCCATTCCAGGTCCTGAGCTCTCTCCCTAATGATCCTCCTACAGTACACCATCCACAGGATTGGGATCAGAAAGCGTCTGTCCTGGCTGTCTGGGAGGAGATTCCAGGCAGGGTTTTAGTTGGGGATCCATAAGATTCTCCACAATACTAGTGGATATTAATAGAAGTGCGCTATTTGTTGCCCTTAACGCAAAACAAAACTTCTTCTGAATATGTTCTCTTGTTGGGCAAATCCCACCAAATATGACTCATGGACCCTATTTCACCACACACACTTAAACATTCTGCTGGGGTGGATGGGAACATTTTATACAAACTTCCCTGAAGTAAAACTAAATAAAACCACTTGTTGGAGCCACATTTTTCTGTGTCAAATTTACCATTGCTCGGCTTTCCTACAGTTGCAAGAGTACTAAAGCCCTAAAATGAAGGATAAAATGGTACATTTGAATACACAATTGTCAAATAGCGAGTGTGAGTTTAGAATAAACTATCAATATATGTCATTTTCAAACTCATAGTACGAAGGTGTGCACAGAGCCTCAAAACTTAGAGGATATGTGCTGCCAGCAGCCTTAGACAAAATGGATCCACTAAAAACTGACCACTACACTAAACCCCAAACGCAATGATGTCGGATCCACATTTTTATACCTCTGAAGGCACTAGGAGATCATGGAATTTAAAAGGAATCAGTGATCAGGTTGGGATTATTCTGCTTCAAAGGCATTTTTTCTGTTCATCTTTGATAAGAAAGAAACTCCAACAATGTCATCCCTTTTGCTATAATTATTACTGGTAAGAAAAACAGCAACAATCCTGGTTTAAAAAGGAAGGGTTACTCATTGTAGTGACTACTGTACTCCTAGTCTAGTGACTACTGTACTCCTAGACCAATGTCCCCTTTCCTCCATACTTACGCGAGTTCCTGCAGAGCGAGGACAGGAACTGACTCATAGCAAGCCCAGTGCGCTTCCCCTTTAAGAATTTAGAGAGTGTGGAGGCGGGCCACATTCACACAGCGCGACCCCGCCCATAACCCAGCCTCCTGCACTCCTTCCCCTCAGTCCCTTGATCCACAGAGAGGACGAGCTGGAGGATGGGCAAATGGACGAAAGGGGACATAGGACTAGGAGTAAAGTAGTCAGTACGGTGAGTAACTTTTCCTTACTCCTATGTCCTGTCCCCTTTCTTCCACACTTCTGTAACAATACAAAGCACTAATATTACCCACTCAGGATGTAACTAAAATGAAGCAAATATGTTCCTTAGGACTACCTGTCCAAATTGTGCATTGGATAAGGAGCAGGAATCCAGCACATGTTTGCAAAAGGCTGAAGGTAATGCCCAAGTGAAGTGGTTGGCTTTGCAGATGGTCTCCATGGGCACGTGGTGCTGAAAAGCTAACGACATGCTTTTTGCTTTAGTTAAATGTGCATGTAGAGCATGAGGGAGTGACTTGCCTTGAAATTTGTAAGCATGGGATAAGCAAGAGACAATCCATCTAACAAATGTGGTTTTAGATGTTTGTTTGCCACGATTTACTCCTCCTAATGGGGAAAATCTGTCCAATGACCTATGACGTCCAATCATCTCGAGATGGAAACTCAATGCCCTTCGATCATCCAGGTAGTGTAAGGTACCATCGTCTTTGGATTGCATATCCGGAAAGAACAAAGGCAACGCAATTTCCTGGTTTACATGAAAAGTGCAGGAGGATCACCTGGATGAGGGGTCTTTGGGGAGTGGAGGTGGGACACCGGACGGCGAGACGTGGGATCCCCTTCCCTGAAACACCTTTTCCTCATGCTACCTGGTAGGATACTTAGGAACCCAACCCCACCACCCCCCGACATGAACACATTCTCACAGACAGCTCACTGCGAGAGAAAACAAACTAAAACCCAAGCCATATACCTGACATGTCCCAACACAATGGTCAGGCAGAGACAGCCAATTACTGATCATTACACACACCTGACTTCCATCACACTTCCCACACGGATAAAAGACGGAGCACAAAATACACGCTGAGCAAGCCAAAGCACACGAGGAAGCAGCCGTTCCAAAATGGCAGTTTAATACGAGAAGAAAGACGGCAGGACCGGAAAGGGTTGCAAGGGGGGGGGTGCCCTTAACCTTTCCAGAGAAGGACTGTTACCTTCATGAGCCTTCCAGCATAAGAAACATAAGACCTTGATCTAAAGCTGGAGAAACCTGCATTGTGTGTCGGAAGTACCCGAGGCTCTCCCGCATCAATAACCAAGGTGGGGACGAGCGTTTGCCACCATGGTACTGTCCTTGGCTACTACAACAAAGCAGCGCCAGTAAAGTCAGCACAGCCGGTGAGTCGGGGAGATTGATACCAGACCCATCTGTGTTAGAGCCAAGGTTGCAAGCAGCAACATTGGATAGAGAAATCAGAAGAGAACAGTGTGAAGCGTATGTAATGAGCGACGCAAATAATTAAACAGCAGATGAGTGACTGAACTTTTGAAGCCAAGACTGATACCGTAAACAGAGTGGTCCGGCGCCACTTGGGTGCTCATTCGAAGGTCTGTTAGGTATCCAACTGAGAGGTGGCAAAGGTAAAAAGGAATTGTGAAATCGAAGGGGTCCTGCAACCGGTCAGGCTAAACCCTGTGCACATTAGAAAGTCTTCGATAGTTGATACTCACTGAAATTGGTTCGAACCTGGCTGAGGGAGACTAATTGGGTAAGAGGAAGGATCTGCGCCCGGTTGAGGGAGACTGTACAAGGAAGGATCTGAGCCTGGTGAAACTTGAGTCATGCGAGAAAGGATATTCAATGAACATTGTAAAAGGGGATCTGAGCCCGGAAGAGGGGGATCCAAAGTAACGATTGCTGTATTAAAGGGACCTGAGCCCGGCTCAGGGGTGATCCAGGGTGAAGAGTGAATCACCCAAATTGAATACTTGTAAGAGGAAAATAACTATTTGTTTTGGTACATCAGGCCCTCTGAATCAAGAGACTTTGATAAGTAAAGAGACTTGGGTACAGAAGGCCCTGATGCTAGTGATTGAACTGAATCCTTGTGTCGAAGAAGACAGAGATTGTGCTACGCTCAGGTGAACGCATTGTCCTGTTCTGAAAACGTGGGAAAGGGAGGCCAACGGCTTGAACATCCTGGCATATAATTTTTGGGAACTCTTCTTTCTTTTTCATAAACACTACCCCCACACTATTTGTATTTAGAGTTAAGGATTGGCAATAGGTTTTTTTAGTGTAGGCCCTTTTATTTTGACAAAGACACCACTAGGACTGCGTTATTATTTGATGTTCGTAGCTTGCTCCCATCTGTAGATTTAGGATTAGATAGCTCGTTCATCATACCCTTGTTGAAGTTCAATAAACACCCGTGAACTGTGGTCACTTGTGTCTGTCTTACTGCCATGCCATGCCTTCCTTAGATCCCCTTAAGTGGTGCTTGATCATTGGATTCGCCAAACAGACTAACCTATCTCTATTACAGAGGTAAGCCCCAATCACTGAGAGCTATGTCCTGTATAATGATACTGGAGTATTTGTTTGAATCAGACTAGATAAGAAGTAAAGTCCATCTGCCATAAGCAGCAGGTCTGAGAATCAATCTTTGGGGCTAATGCTGGACTTACAGAAGAAGCTCTGTTTGAGTTAAGTTTCTCAATTTCTGCAAGACCCTCAGAATCAGAGGAAGAGGGGGCAATGTGTAAGCGAAAAGGTAGTTTGTTGGTATCAATAAGAGTCCCCCAGTGACCCTGGCCCTTGTCCCTTCCGGGGAGGCATTCGCTGTTACACTCCGTTGTGAAAAGGTCCATCGGAAGGTGGCCTTTCAAAGCAAGCATCTCTCTGAAAACTTTTTTGCCGAGTTCCCATTTATGGTTGGCAGCTGTTCTCCTGCCTGAGCATTTTCTGCCCTCACCAGGTGAGCTGCCTGCACTGAGATGTTGTGACTCAGTGCCCATTTCCTAAGATGAACCGCCAGAGAGCAATGCTTCGGGAACTTGGTACCTCCCTGTTTGTTGATGTAGTACAATGTAACAACATTGTATGTCAAGATCATCAATATTGCGCCTGTAAACACTTGTGTATAGGCGCGTTATAAATGCCATATCATATCAAGTAGGAATGCATGAAGGGCTAGAAACGCTGCTTTCAGCTCCACAAAGCTCATGTGCTCCTGTGCATCCTGTGGGTTCCACTTTTTGTGAATCTGCCGCCCTTTGAGGGTCACTCCCTATCCTGAGACAGATGAGTTTCATTATGGTGAACTGTTGAGGAATGCCCTGAAAAGCCGTTCCAAACCGCATGTTGTTGATGTCAGACCATTACTGTAGGTCTTACTTCAGCTGTATGGGAATGTGTACTGGTGCCGTTAGAGGGTCTGACAGCTGTAAAGGCATCATGAAGCAAGACACAGATAATAGATTGAAAGGTTCAAATAAAAAATTGTTTATTAACTCACATGTCAGGATGGTTGAAGGCCTAACTTGCTGTATACTAAGGTGGGATTCCCCTACCTAAAGAAACGAAGGATAGCCTGAGTCAGGAGGTTCAATTTATAGGTTTGTGTGTCCAAAACCTAAACAACTAAAGTCAAACAATGTGCAGGGATGTCAGCAATAAAATAAATAGTGTTGCAAAGAAAGTTCTGAGCTTCTTCCAGTTCTGGGCTTACTTTCCAGCTCCACTTCCCCAGCTTAAAAACAGTGCCGTAAAGTCTCAAAAGGAATCTCAGGGCGAGCTTCCCAAAGACAACACAGTTCAAAAGCCGTCTCAAAATTCTCCTGTCCCAAGACACCAGTTTGCTCAGGTTGCCAACTTGCACTTAAGGTCAGTCTCTCAATATTCACAACAATTCCAGGTCACCTTTACACTCCTAGTTATGGATATTTCATACACATTGCATTCTTCTGCTTCACTTCGGCAATCTCTTTCAGGCTCTTGTAATTACTTTCTGTATATTCCTTTGGCTTTCACAGTTAGGGTATACCTAGTCTAGGCACAGTTTGTTGGACCACACTGTCCAGCCATTATATGTCACACAACCGGTCACCCTAGGCTCACTTGCCCACACAGGTTCTTCTGTAGCTGCACCCTTGTTCTGACTCGCACTCACTTGGCTCTCTCTGCCAGCTTTTTGGCCTTGTCACAACGTGTTTCACTCTTTGCCAGTCTCTTCACTTTGCCACCATGAGCTCAGTTATGCAGTTAACTTTGTGGTACTCTTTTCCCTTCATCGCGTTGCTTTCACACTCCTTAGCAATGCTCCATTCTTGCTTTACATTGCATGTCATTAGCTTCGCTCTTAACTTGCAATATATGGTGTTCGCTTTTCACACCAACTTTCCGTTTGCACATTGGTTTATTAAAAGCTTTCATTTGCTCAGCAAAAGCTTTCATTCAGTTCGGTATTCAATAGCTTCCAGTTCTTGTTTGCTCACACCTCGAAGTCATCATCAAAAAACATTTACTTTGGTTCACAGGATCTTGTACTTTAATTATCGTTTATTCAGCATTCCCTTTTTGCCACAGGAGTGCCCCAGTTCGAGTGATCCCTTTTCCTCACTCACCCGTCTCCGACGTCTCCTCTGGGTAGCTGTCACCTCCTGCTCTGATCCGCGTACATGTCCTTGGTGGACAGTGAGGCCCGCTTGCAGTTTGCGGCTCTCTCTTTCTGTTTGGGTCTCCGCCAGCTCCACTCTCGTCCCGGTGATGGTGTCTGTGACTTACAATGACTGGATCTCTTCTGCGGCTTTTGCTCTGCCCTTCCTGGCACCACAGTTTCTCACCCACTTTCACTGCCATCCTAGTTTCCCAACAGGACCACCCTTGACTGCCTAGTACTCTGCAGGGTTTCTCCATATGCAGGTCTGCCTGCTGGTCTCTGTGCATTCTGACCACCTTTTATAAACCTGAAACCGGTTAATAGGTTGTAGGTGAGAGTCTTTAGGCTCAATTGCCTGGCCCCAATAAGTGAGACATTCTGGATATGCCGGACCCTTACACCAGTCTGTAGGCCTCTTCCTCGTCTCAATACTGCAATGGTGAAAGGATCTGTTAGTGTGCATTCCTCTTAGTCGCCTCTTCTTTGTCCAAGTACTGCCAAGGGGATGTTGGTTCTCAATTGGAAAAGGGGGATAACATGTCTCGCCTGTGGATATCCCCCCCCAAACCCCATGGACCCTCCACCCAGGTGATCCTCCCTCGCATCTCCACCCCCAGGGTCCGGATGCAAAAGTGATGGCCTTTCACTGGCCATCTGAGAAGAGGATTCAAGGGGATTAGATGTGAGGACACCCTCTGGTTTCTCAAACAACCCTGAACACTGAAACATTCTGACCAATTTCAAAGCCAGAATTACACAATTTGCCAGCCAAGGAAGCCTGGACAGTCCCCTACACGTACTTTCCAAGGATTATGCAATTGCATTTTCTCTTTCAACACAGAGTCCCATTCATGTACTTCACATGGCTCCCAAAATAAAATTGGTGTCCAACCTTCGAATTGAGCCATGGCCAGCACCTATTACAGACCACATCAACGTCCATCTTTCAGGTAAGGCGTGCTGTATTAACCCTGTTACTGAAGAAATCAACAAAGGCCCCATAAGTTAATTACCAGACAATATTTCAACTTCTACTCCCAATCAAGATAATGGAGGCCCAAATCACATCCCACCGCTAAGATTGCGGAAAAGCAAATAACATCATTCTTTATGAACAGTCAGTAATCTGAGGGCCCAGAGGCCACAAAAATCGCATTTGCTGACACCAGGTAGGGTGACCTTGCATTTTTCCACTGGAGAGCCAAAAAGTCCATGAAATTCCTAAACCTGTCGACAGCATATGATAGCACCTGGCAACATGGTCTGGTGTTTCAGGCACTGACCTAGACTGAATAGGACTATTCCCGTCAACCAGAGAAGGCCGATCATCAGAATCAGTACCAATAAAATGCCAATACAAACACTGGTGGTGTACCCTTAAGTTCCTCAATATCATCACTTCTTTAAGTTGTGTGATCACTGGCTTTGATAATCGCACAGCAGTAACTGCAGTTTCAAACATATTTGGATGAAACAGAGGACCATTTCAGCCTGGGTGACAATGCAGCTAAATAAGAAAACCAAGCGCCTATTACACAAAAAACCATAGGATGAAAAACAGATTTCTGATTAAACAGCAGTGAACCAAAATAATGGTGATCGAGATCCCAGAAGAGAACACACACACACCCATTTTCATGGCCCCAGCAGCAGAGAAAAGACCCCACTCCTGCACCAAAGTGAAGAATTAGTATGTGGTGGTCTAGTGCGGCACAGATCACTACTCTCAAAATGTCACAACTATTGCGTACAACACCAACTGTCAAAATCATGATGTGAAGAAGTATCATCCCAATCTTATGGGTGAATCACAGTAAGAAACGCACTGGTGCAATCAAGACTACATTATGGCAAATATCCAGGTCAGGACTCCAACAAACGATTCAGAATCTCCAGAGACCACAAGACGAAGAGTAAACTTGAACATTAAGCAACTGGATATGGGCATGTGTTTGAAGGAAATCCAAGGACTTACATTTTTAACACTTTACACAGTCTACAAAACAAATCCCAAAACAGTCCCAAAATCACTGCAGCAGTTGGTCCCCAAATACATACCCTACAGCAGTGTGCCAGATAAGATTTTCAAGTGGGTGTATTTTACTCCCTATTTTTAGAAGTTGGTAGTAAAATGTTTTTTAGGGAGTAAAAACATGAGTTCTGTCCCCAAAGGGAGTATTTTATAAACAAGTAAAAATATGTTCAGCTGTAAAACAGAAAGATTTTTGTGAGAAATACTTCTTTGCACCTAGGTATTCATGCATATTAACAGATAAATTTGACCTCTTCTATAATTATAGTAGTTTCTTCCCGTGGTACTACACAAACTACTGGTCCAAACACAACCTTGGATCTGTTTGGGTGAGAGCAGGGGCATAAGCGCATATGTGTCCATTTGCCATTTTTTTTATTCAGAGCATTTCTACTCCCTATTTTTATTTTTGGGGAGTATTTGCCTATTTTTAGGGAGTAAAAGTGGCTGACACCCCTTATATGTAGGGCTGCCCTACAGAAATCAAAAGTTGCCAAGCACGAAACAGATCATCCAACCAGCACCAATCAATAGATGCTCAGAGACAGAATGGAATGTTTCACCCGCAGGTGGTAGGGTAAGGAATTAGTCGGAATTCTTCTTCATCTGCCAGAATAGAATACTGGAAATTCTGCTTTTCGCCCCATGCGCTGCAGGAAAGAAGGCAAGGCTTGGCTAACAGGAAGGGAATTCTTGGACAATACACAAACTGTGGTCACCCCGATCAGCAGGCAATCTCCACCCTCCATGGTTGGGTGAATCTCCAGCTGCTCTATTCAATCAGAACCTTTGGGTGACAATGGCAATTTAAGTAGGGATATGGAGTTAGAGGGGTCGAATGGTTGCCTATTCAAGGATTTCATCTGCAGTGCATCAAGTATGTTTATTTGCCCACCCATAGCAGTGATTATCAAACTCCTTAAAACTGTATATGAGGCAGCTACCAGCGCCTACAGTAAAGTCATTAAAGACAACCGAACAAGCCCCTTCTTGTGGTAAAAAGGGACCTGGCATTATCAACACTCACGCAGGACCAGTGTGACTGATATGAAGATCTGACATGGCTAATGATTTAGTTGACTCTGTGCTATACCCTTCCAACCGGAGGGCACTCATTTGGTTCTTAACAAATATTTTGAAGCACTGTGAAAAGGCACAAGGGCAAAATATCAACGTGTTATACAACATTCTAATACATTAAATAGGTCTGAGGGATAGTAAAAGAAATTCTGAAAACATACAAAGACCCTTCAATCATCACAAACCAGCCTGGCATCTCTGCTCAAATCCATTGACAACAACCTACTGAGATGAGAGCAGTAACCATGAAAGCCAGAGGGGGACTATACGAACACCCTCCTTGACTTGAACTTATAAACAAACTGAAAACTATTTTATTCACAATGGCCACCCCACAAACAAACAGATTTAGCCAATGTACACAAACTATATTTTGATTGGATTGCTTTGTACCTGTCTGGTCAATACTTCATCTCTTGGACAAACAGCACCTCCTCTACCACATCTGCTAGTATGGGGTTTTCAAAGGTCAGTCCAAGATGGTAATCTCTTCACACTTTAAAATTCACTCAGAAAACGTGTCTGTTATTTCGCCTACCAAGCACTTATTCATCAACACCCAAATTATAATTTGTGTCCACTTCCATTCCTGAACTAGCAACTTGCTGCTCCAAAAGTCGTTGGCCCACCCGTTCCCAGGTAGCACTCTGTTCCCCGCTATCCATTTCAAATGTGTCTCCCCCAGTTCCCTGTTCTATGCCTTTTCTTCCTGATGTGCACCACCCATTCCTCAAGGCTTACAAACTTTGGTCACATTTTAATAGCTACCTTAAACACCAATATTTCATCACCTCCGCTGCCACGGCAGCTCGGCTAAACCTACTAAACATTTGGAAAGTTCACCTGCACATCAGCATTCCCTCCACTAAAACCAGGATTTTAACTCTCATCCTCAGCAGGTTACACTATGGTTACGTCCTTCTGTTATTCTTTCTGTTCCCTTGAAGTACATAACTTGTCAGCCCATACTCGTCAATCTCTCACATTTTTTACCCATATATCCGCCCATCATCTCTGAAACCCTATTCACTCTTCAAATTCTGCCTTAGTCTCTATATCTGTGAACTGCCACCACACCCACCTAGCAAACTGGATCTCCCAATACTCTCCACCTTGCACTCTGCTAACTCAAACACTGCGCTACTTGCTGTTCACTACCCACCTTATATTGCCTTGTGATCCAGCTCCTTTACACCTCCTTCACTACAACAGGAACGGCCAAGACTAAAATTAAGAGTACTCATTTTGTACAGCACTTCAAGATCGTTATCACGAAGCACTGCCTATGCCAGGAAGGGGCACCCAAGATGTACAAATAGCTCATCCGACCCTCTCCCCAGTAATGCTGGACCTTATTTCCACCTGTACATCCTTTTGAAGTACGACATATAATTAAATGTGAATCTAGCTCCAGTATATGTGCAAATACTTAAATGAACAAGCAGTTCTTGAGGCGTGTTGCGAGGAAAACAGGAATACACTTAGTGGGCTAATTCTGTCAGCCTAGCTTGCCGATGCACATTCCAAACTGTGAAGCGACAAACCAGGTGGCTGACAAGTGTGTGCTAAGAATATGCATATCATGTTCACTGTGCCCCTTTTTATAGTAACCCTGTGTCATGTAATCCTGCTGGTCAATGTGTATAAATATGAAGACTTTGTGACAGAAGGCAGAGGTATGGACGAAGCATTTGCTGTCTTTTTTGCTCTCCGTTTAAACGCATTCTGAATGAATAAACCTTTGACTGCCAAATAGCGCTGTGCCGGTATCTCATTCTCTTGGTGTGTGTCCACAAGCGGGCATTGTGGATGGATTATTTCCCACAAAATGGCCCCCACACATGGGGCCTCGTCTCGGATAGGATGCAGTTGGCCAGTGTGCCACAGTCGGGGAACAAGCAGTGGATGGCGAAAGGACATGGGGCACACTGCAAGAGGTGGACAGAGGTTTCCTGCAGCCACGGATTTCCCCGCCAGCTGATTTCCTCGACACGCTGATCCTCCGTGACCGAGGTCCCCATTTGCTGGACAGAGGGAAGCCAGCACAGACAACTGGGTGAGACCGTTCTGAGTGCAGTATGTGTATGATGTGATGAGCATGCTATGATGTATTATGGATGAATCAAGAAATAAGCGTGTAATGTTGTGTTGTCTTGGGAGCATTATGTTAAATGAGCCATATAGAAATACACCTTGTGTACACAAATTGAAACCATGGGTAGTTCATGCCCTAAAATGATGTGTTGTGGGCTGAAATGTTGTACGGCTCATTCCAGTGCTCTGGAACAGCATGTTCTGACTCCCCGCAAGGTACGCCGGGGTGGGAATTGATGATTAAAAAGGGCTTAGCAGTGGTGGTGTTCTTGCTCGAATGGCATAAATACACGGCCACCAACTCAGAGCTACAGTTTCCTGTGCATGGATCTTTTGACCTCGAAAAATTGTGTACCTAAGAGAAGCATTAGCCGCTAAAGGTGATAAGGCAATTAGACCCTTGACATGGGAAACATATAGACAATGGGAAGATTATGCAAGACAAAAATGTATGCGAGAAGCACAGATTAAAAAACAAACCGCAATCAGAAAAAGACAAAGCGTGCATATATGACCATTAAGAGATGAAAAGGAATTGGGAAGAGGGAGACTGACGATATGAGTATTAAGAGTGTATGTAGCCAAGGCTTGCCCCTCAGCCCCGACACCTGAATCAAGAGTGACCTTAGAGGATGAGACAGGCCCGGTGTTAGAATGTTTAATGGTTAAAAGTTCCCCCCACCCCTTATCAGGTACTTGGTGATAAGGCGCTCTCCTCGCCACCTTGTGCCCACAGGATTACAACCCACAGCGCGGAAACCACAGAAAGGGTGGTGTTAGCATGGAGCAAAAACCAGGTAGAAGGAGTAGAACAAGCCAAAGTATACGTGCCCCAGCAACGAGATATGCTTATATTCACAATAGTGCTGGAACTAACTAGGCAAATGTGGCTGTTACATAAAAAGGTGATTGGGGAGGACGAAGTGCACCCCTCCTGAGCGATTATAAGGACATACAGCAAGTACTCCAGGAGTGAAAGCTTGATTCAGACTCCTGTCCAAAGGTTGTGTCGAAATTCCTATTTTGGATCATAAATGCCCCAACAAAGTCCATGGTAACTCAAATGTTTCCTATGAGAGAAGTGCCTGGGTTTGATGCGGATAACCCCACACCCCAGGTACACGTACCATGGAACAGAATGGAGTTACTATCTTTTACTAAAGATTACCCAGATATCAGGCAACATCCAGAGCAGTGGTATACCCAGACTGACCATGTTTTAAAGACAGGTCTGCTAACTCTTGGTGATATAGATCAACTGTTCTCATGTATACTGCTGGCAGACATACGGCACCGATGTAGAATACAAGACAGTTTAAATCCTGTCATGAAGGGGAATGAGCTGACCTTGGCAGAGAGTGACAGGGGGAAGACTGGGGAATTGTCCAAAGAAATAATAACTCTTCCAGCACTGCTGATAACGCGTATCCAGCAAGTGGTTGCCCGCTAGCAAATTAATTGGGATAAGCTGACCGCTTGCAGGCAGGAAGGTGGTGAGTCAGTTAAAAAATATTTTTCACGAAAGGAATAAAAGCTTTTACCTCGTTTAGTGGGATGGATCTGTCTACTGCAGAGGGGCAAAAGGCGTTCTGTTCCCATTTTGTTGAAGGGTTATTACCTCGCTTAAAAAATGACATTCAGACATACGAGGCAACCTGGCCAACCCAAAGTGCTACTCAAATATGGACCATGGCTAGGTATTATGCAAATTGCCATGCTAAAGACAAAGACGAAAAGGAAAATAAAATGAGGATTAGCATTAATGCAGCAGGCTTTTCCCTAAAGAGGTAGGGGAAGCATGCACATGCAGAGAGGAAGAAGCATGTACAGAGGAAGAGGAGAAATTGCACCAACAGGTGGTGCAACACTAGTGGGCACGGGTTGTCACTATCGTAAGGCTGAGGATAATTGGATCCGAGAATGTCCACTAAGGAGAAGAGGTTGTGGACGATCATGGAGTCACAGCATATCAAGGGGAGCATTTATAAAGGCTGATGGCGGCATTCAAACGAATAGTGGGGCACCTGAAGTGAATAGTGGCCAGCTCAATTATTTTGACTCACAACATGGTCAGCAGTATTTGGCTATGGAATAGTATGTGGACGACTATACTGTGGTTGACTATTTCTAATAGGGCTGCCCAGGAGAGGGAAAGGGTGTGTGTATGCCGGTAGATCCAAAGGGACCATTTGTTGAAATAGCAGTACATGGCAAGCGGGCTAAATGCCTGCGAGACACTGGTGCCTCCAACACATTGATATCCCACAAAATATTGCCTTCCATTTCCCTGTCCGGGAATATTAATACATCGGTGGGTTTCGCAAATGAACCTATTCAAAGTCCAATATCGGAACCAGTGTTAGTTACCATTGGTCCTATCTCATGTAAGGCTCTGCTGGTGGTCACGGACAAATGTGCTTTGAACTTGTTGGGCATGGAATTACTTAAGCGCTTGCATGCCGACATTTATTGCTTGCCTGATGGAGTATATTTGATGTGTTGTGCAGAGTCGTTCTCACTGAGCTCCGTTTTATAGTAACCATGTGTCATGTAATCCTGCTGGTCAATGTGTATGAATATGAAGTTTGTGACAGAAGGCAGAGGTATGGACGAAGCATTTGCTGTCTGTTTTGCTCTCAGTTTAAACGCATTCTGAATGCATAAACCTTTGACTGTCGAATAGCGCTGTGCCGGTATCTCATTCTCTTGGTGTGTGTCCACAAGCGGGCATTGTGGATGGATTATTTCCCACATAAACTGTTTGTATCGCACTCCTTTCATGTTAAAAATGTTTGCACTCCATCAGATGGTTCCACATTTCAACACTTTATGATCCGATTATAAAGTAGCCGGAAACATAAATGCTTCACCTATTGTTACTCTTGTGAAACCCTTCTGACGGAAGAACTAAGTTACTTCAATAACAATACGAACTATGTTTGTACGGTAAGGTCTATGCGCTTTTGTTAGCAGTCTCTAGTCACCCAGACTGCTATCTGGTGGGACATAAAGCACCCTTTTCCTGTACCTCCCATGATGCTAGCCATATACTAGGATGAGCAATGATCGGCATTCAAAAAGAAGATCAAATACAAGATCTACTGGAGGAGGGGTTGAAACACTAAGGGCACTTAAACATGCAACATGCTCCTTTTCGCACCAGTCACATAAATAATGAACAAATGCACATAAGTGAATGAATGGCACAATTTTTACAAAGGCATTAAAATCTATGCAACCAGATAAAATGCCACCTTTGTCCGACATTCTCAAAATGCCTTACCATCAGATGACAAGACTTGCTCTCGGGCACTCTTTGCCACGATTTAAATCAGCACTTGGATACCTAAGTGTTTACCAATGCTTGGCAAGTGTTTGAAAGAAACTTTAAACAGAATAGAATTATATAAAAGTCCTACTCAAGTTGATTCCATAGAAAGAGCAACAGACAATCAACTCCATTATTGGCACTTACATACACGTTACCAAATTCTGTGATAGCAGACGGCTCTCTCCCTGGCCGTCAGTTGCCCTACAAGCATTTAAGCAAATGGTAACCCGGTATTAGCCTCTATTTAAAAGAAAAATGGCAATTACATTAACAATGTAAGTTTTTTTTAAGACCCAGGTCTCCATAACAAGCCTGCCATCAGGCACACAAGTATCGATCAGCCTTTAACATCGCTCAGAAACATCAACATAAAATAACTTCTGGCATCAATATATGAATTGGAACCATTATGCTGATGAATTAGCAGAAACGAGGAAAATATGAAGGGTTGTTAGCCCCATAGTCATATATATGGCTGCCTTGCTCAGGCGACCGACAGCTTACCTGGTACAGTCTTCGATGCAGTCCCCGCAGTTGCCATCCTTCAGGTAGCATGCCGCTCTGTTGGAGTACAGGATGCTCAGCTCTTCCGGGATGGCCGTTCCTGAAACGATTTATAATTCATTGAGTAAAAATTAATTGGCAAATGCTCGTGTTACCAGAAAGCCACGGACGCTGCGTTTTCCGGGTTGCGCTGCAGTAATACGGTCTGCTGATGGTGCAGAGTCCTCGGGAGCCGGGGCTCCAGGAGAGCTGTGCAATGCCAACAGACATTGCCCCATAGGACCATGCAGCTGATCCCACGTCACATTGTTGCCCTCACACCCAGTTTTAAGCTGACACCCTGAGTCACCGAGCAGGAATTCGCCCGGTCATTTCCTGCCGGTTTTTCTTGCTGCTATCCAGCCGGTCGGCTCATATACACACACAAGTAGAGCAAGGCAGCAGCACTCACCCGGGTTTCGCAGGCTCTCGATGGCCTCCGAGTACTTGGCCACAGCCGCTCCGAATTGTCCGTGCTTGAAGAGCTCGTTGCCCTGGTCCTTGAGGGTGGCAGCTGTGGGGGGCAGCAGGCTGGTCGGGCCGTTCACGGCTGGCGGCGCTGCCCCGGCACCTGGGGCGGCAGGGCTCTGCTCCGGCCGCCTCTGGCAGGCGTTCCTCGCGTTGTCTGCCTCCTTTGGCGAGCCGCCTTTGTTCCCCCGGCCCGGCACATCCTTCCTGGGCCCGCTATCCCCGTCGTCTCTTTTTTTCCAAGCCGTGGGCTCCTCTTCCCGGCCGGGAAACTTTTTCTGAGCGTTGCCCATTGCACTCCTCTCCTCCTCCTCTGCGGTCTCTCCGCCCACTGGCACTCCGTCTCCTACGAGGAAGTAGAGCAGCTCAGTTAGTGTCTGCATCATCAGGAGCAACCAATGCTGCGAGGGGGAGGGGGAAGCAGCCGGTCAGACCTGCCCGGGGATCACTCAGCTCAGAGGGGCATACATCTACCACGGAAGCATTAATTATTACAGAAAATACCCCCCAGCGCCCACTCATCCTGTCTGTCTTACATTCAGAAGGGAGGCCGGTGAGCTGCACGAGTGTCTCTCACACTCCAATGCACTGTGTGCGCCAGCATTTCAGTCAACCTTGGGGATGTTGCATTGCGTGAGAAGCAAGCACCGGAAAACAAACATGCCGCACACTAAACACGAGCATATTATTCAATGTGTTTGTACTTAAAACATACGACTGTGTATAGTCAGGGAATTACTGTGACAATGTGTGTTTCAGTGATGCACTGTATCCTTGCCTAATGCCACAGGCGACGTTGATTCTGCAAGGATGCGCCACCACCTGCCCTTGGGTGAACTGCCCCTCCTTTGGCCACATATGTGTAGAGCACGATATATTCCTACGTACGAGGTGGTGCCTACCAATTGTCTTTGTTTCATGTATCAAGACCATATCTATGAGCATGTTTGTTAAAGCTTTATTTTCGGTTATATTAAATAAGAATTCACGATATATTAAAGTGTGAACAGATTGCACAATTCCTATTTTTTTGGATACGTTTCTCCAACGCAGACTTTCGTAAGATAATGTTGGGATGAATGGAGTTTATCCTAAAAGAAAGGATAGGTTCACAATGCATGCACCATGTTAATGTTATGATGAAGCAAGAATGCATGTGATATTGTTACAACGTTGCAGTTTCCTATGTATCTAGAATAGTTAATTGAGGTTGCTTGTTAAATGTTACTTTTAGTGTTACTTTGTCTCTAGTATGATACATTAAAATTTGCATAAAACTAGCAGCATAATAATGGAGCACGTTGTGCAACTTGCCGCAATGAGATTTAAAGTGCAGAGCTTCATACAAAGTGTGAAAATGCTCTTGAATGGGAAACCCATTATGAGAGGATGCAGTAGTTTTGAACACATGCTTATATGTATAAACATGCACACATGGGGAGATTGGATGCCATATATTTGAGCTGTGTATACTGAGGCCTGGTGTCCTGAAGGAACAGAAGGCCGTACAAAGGTGGGTCTGCTTCACATACGTTTATTTAAAACGCAGGCTCATCCACATGGATGTCTGCGAGGAACTGTCCGTTAACAGTCGCAAGGACCAACTGTCAAAGAGAGCAGGTGCACGCGATGGCATTCTAAAATAGAACGTGGATTGCCAATGCGTGCTAACCATGAGGATACCACTTATGTTCTGTCTTGCACATAGCAGGTGATAAAACATGAAACCGATAGTACATTATGCAATCATAGATGTATGCAATTCCAATACATGAAACTGGGAAGAAAATAATAAATGCATGGATGAGAATATAGAATAAATGACTATGTAAGTGAAACATAAGGAGAAAACACAAGGCTACCATAGGATGTGTATCAATATATCACAATCTCCTAGCTTTGAAGGTTTCCTCCTCACCCAACCAGTTGTGCTACTAGAACTCCTTCCTTCATTCATTCCCAACATCATTCTGGAACTTTCATTTTATCCACCCTGTATATCTTCCCATATACCATCTTGACTGCCACATGCATCTCCATCTCTGGGCGAAGCAGTGATTTCCTCACCACGGCCCATGTCCCCATGAACAGAATTGCACCCCTTGTACCATTTATTTATTTATTGGACATTTGTATGGCACCTGTACACAGGTGTTTCCAGGCACCACAAGACAAGAGGGGGGTTGGAGGGGGTAACATGGTAATCATAAGAATACAACAAGAACTAAAGAAAACGGTTATATTGGCCTTGTAACAATCCTACAATACAAGTGCATAACAAAGGTAATAAGTGGGAGGGGGCAAGTGGGAGAGGAGCAGGAGAATGGGTACGCCCACTGACGGGGCAGGTAAGTGCTGGTAAGGCCATGGAGGCAAGTGTCAGGGGAAAGAGGTGGGGAGGGCAGGAAGAGTGCAGTGGAGGGGGAACTGGGTTGGGAAAGTCTGGGAAAGGGAGCCCGAAGGCAAGTGCTGTCAAAGGAAGCTGGGGGGGGACTCTGGTGGGGTAGGTGGGTGGCCTGTTCCCTAAAAGAATCAGAAGGGACCTGGCCCCAGTCACAGCAGCAGGTGGAGGGTTTAGCATGGGAACTGGGAGGGACTCGGGAGGGGGGTGGCCTGTTCCCTAAAAGAATCAGAAGGGACCTGGCCCCACTCACAGCGGCAGGTGGATGATTTAGCATGGCTGAGGGAAGGAAGAGGAGAAAGGGAAGGGTCTTGTGAAGTTTCCGGAACTTAAGAAGATCCGGCTCAAGTATGAGGTTGCTCCAGAGGGAGGCGCCAACTGAGGAGAGGGAGCTACCTCCCATTCTCTACTTGGAGAAACGTTGGACCTGCAGAGAGTTGGAGCCAGAGGACCGAAGGATTCTGCCTGGGAGGTATTTCGGGGGAGAAATCTGGATGTAGAGAGGTCCCAGGCCCCAGACAGCCTTGTGGATGATGCAAAGGGTTTTGAATTTGATCCTTGCATTCACCGGGAGCCAGCGGAGAGATTTAGTTGCTGCAGAGATGCAGTCCCTGGGTTTGAGACCAAGGATAAGTCTTGCAGTACTATTCTGGATTAGTTGTAGGGGGTGAAGGGAGGAAAGAGGAAGGTTTAGGAAGAAGCTTTTGCAGTAGTACAGCCTAGAGAGAACCAGGGCTCTGGAGACATTGAACATCTGGGGGAAGGTGAGGAAAGGTAGGATGCCCCTGAGGGGACAAAGCTGAAAATTGGACTTCTTGGCAAGGTCTGTGATGTGTGGAGAGAAGGAGAGAGAAGTCAAAGATTATCCCAAGGCTTTTTGCCTCACAAGTGGGTGAGGGGATGGGACCAAAGGAGTCTTGTCAGAGAGTGAGGAGGAAACTAGGAGCAGGCGTCCCAATGAGAAGGATCTCTGTCTTGCTCGCATTGAGGCAGAGATCATTGGCAGAGCACCATACCTGAATAGCAGTCGGGCAGTCTGTTATAAGGCAGGAAGACGAGGAAGTGTTTGGAGTGTGCATAACATTTTTGGCAGAAGGCTGTGTCTGCGTGAATTGCCTTAATTGGGTGCTTACTGCTTTATGCACTTGTGCATATAACCCCTCCTCCCAGCGAAGTGAGGAGGAAGTGTTTGGAGTGTTCGGAGGGGGTGGAACTGTATTAACTCTCTATCCCGCTTGCCGCTGTAGCAGGGAGGCCATATGACCCTCTATACTGCAAAGAAATGGGCTGGGAGTGACTGCAGGCTGGCGGCATTCTTTTTACCATACCGTCCTACCTGGCAAAGGATTGCCAAAGGAACCGGCGGTAAGCGGCTAAGAGCGTAATGCATTTGTACTATATGCAGTGATTGGTAGGAGCAGAGTTTGGTCCCGGCCTTCTGCCTGACGGCATCCTCGCTGCTTCTTTAATGGTCTCTGCCCCCCTCCTATTAACTCTGAACTGAGAATCATTACGAAACGATGACGGCAGCAAATTAGCTCGTGGAGGGATATGAAATCTTGTTGCCGAGGTGAAGTAGATGAGACTGCCCCTCCCTGAAACTAAAATTAACACTAAATCGCTAAAACGATAATGCCTCCAGTTTAATAGCCACATTATATTACAGTCTCATATTTCAGGATTACATTTGTTTTTGCAAAGTGTTAATTTTAATTTCAGTTATATTGAAATTGTTTTAAAGATTTTTGATTCATTTTTACATTTTTAAATATTTTTATTCCGAGTAGCACTGCACTTGTGATACAACGGGCAAATAATGATTTGCTTTTGATGGCCCTCCTAGGCCTTCGATCCTTTTGCTAGAGGGCTAAGTCAGGCCATGTGAGGTCTACGGAGTGAGCAGAAGAGTATGATTTGTGTAATACTGCTAGGGGCGACTGCAGGCTTTGGCCTTTGATCCCCTTCACTGGCTGGGTAAAATGTTGGCAAAGCAACTCTGGTGGAATTTGACAGCCCAGAGGCCTTTGCTCAACAATAGTAAAGAGTATCCTCTAGTGACTAATTTGACAATGGTGGCATACGGAGTATGGGGTTGGCACCTGGTTCCACACAGAGTAAATAAAGGTTCCAGCTAATACGGATGTAGGTGGAGATAAAGATACATTAAGGGGTCAGCTCACCCCAATTTCTGTAATGCTTGCTGCAATAGGAAATTCAGGGCAACAGGCAAGATCTTGAGGAGTCGGTCGAAGCAATAAGTGCATCAGTCAATTCACTGATGGAGACAATGGGAAACGTTGCTCAAGCACTACCCCGGATTGAGGAGAACATAGGTACTATGGTGGACAGGGATTTCATACCAGGAGTGGACCTGGTGTCGGATGCATCTATATTGGCTCCTGTTATATCACATGAGCTTGTAAAGCGAGTAAGATTATCATTGGATTTTAAGACCAAACAGTGGGCTCGGCCTGAATCGCCAGCACGGGCGCAGGGTCTAACAGAAATTATGTTGTGGAGTTGATGCCCCCTGCTTACATCCCCCGAGGAATTGTATTGCTGGGAGGGCAGGGTCAGTAGAGTGTATACAGGGGGAGGGCAGGGTCGGAAGCTCTGCAGACAACTCAGATACCTTCCAACTATGATGTATCCCCACATGTATGGTATATGCACTTTCTGCATTGTGTAGTTCTTATGCTTAGCATGTTTAATACCTTATTTGCATTCAAATGTGTCCGTTATTCGCCTCAAGAGGCCACCCGACCATAATCTAAACAAGTTGTTTTAAGCTACATTATGCAAATGTCCTGTGGCCCTCTATATGCTCTGCATCTGTACAGGATCATACTCTTGATCGAAAGGCCTAGACCCTTTTTTGAATCCAGATGTGTCCCTAAATCTGCTCAACAGGCCACACAGACGCAAACTAATCTAGGAGTACTCTCTCAGTTTTGACAACCCAAAGCCAAATGTCATATGATAACTTAATTGTTTTATCTTGCTCAGCAATCCTCGGAATATAGGTGTACCTCCACCCTGCCTAGTAGGTCCCGGGGCCTTTAAGCCATTCGAAATCTGTCTTACTATACTTAACAGTCCATGTAGCCATACTCTGACTCAGGCACCACACCCAATAAGCCCTCCAGCGTCACAACACCATACTCAGACTATACCTAGGTAACTCTGACCAGCCTTGAAGACACTGCTAGTACTTTAAGGGTCTGCTATTAGGAAAGATTTCCATTTATGTGTAATTTTCCCTCCAGTTGTGAACCCCCTCCAACTTTTTGCTTTGTTTTAACACCATAGTCTGACTTTGCCAGAGGAGCACAGCCTTCTGCTGCACTCCCCTGGGCTTTTCACTCCCTTTGTTATGGGGAAACTGACATCCCCTTAAAGACAGTCAGTACTGGGAGACTTTGTTTCCCTTATTTCTCGTCCATGTTGCAACTTTTCTGCAACATGTAACAAGTGTACAATGTACCTTACAATACAGTGCACTTGGGTCGAATAGTCATTTCCAAAGGCCCTAGATACTCTTGAAGGATTTTTTGGGAGAAGTGCAGATGTGCCTCGGACAGGGCTGGTGGCAGCTTATCTTTTCATGTAATATTAACCCATTCCTGCCAGGTAAACCGCATGAACTGCGTTTGGCACAAATAGGTGGTCTGGCTCCAGAATGGCCATGCCACAAGGTTCTTTGTACTGTCCTTTGGCCATCTTGCCCCTTCACCTTCGCCAGGTTGAGTCGACCCGGGTGAGTCCTTATTTGGGCATGCATTCTCCCGCGAAACACCAAGCTTTCACGGGCTTCTCCATGCCTTGTGTGTGTGCTTCCAGGATGTGGGCTGGAAGGTCTGGTTCCATTACACATCCTGGGTGCCAGAGATTCTGAGGTGCTATGAATGCCTGGGACCACTGTGGTCCGTGATTGGCTATGGTGTGCCTGAATGTGAGCAGATCTTCCATTGGATCCTCTTCATTTTGGCGAGAGGAGATTCTGGATAAGAGAAGGGCCCACACAGCCATACCATGTTGATCTCTGAAGTTCTCACTGAACAAAGGATAGGATCTAAGCATCCTGAAACGAACAAGCCGAGGAACCGCTGGTGACACACTGGAAGGTTTGGCACCCTGAGCTCATTGTCGTCCTGCTGGAACCCTCTGCATCTGGTCGTCCTAGAAGGTCTGCGAAGATGCTTCGACCCATTGGAATAGTGGGACCAACTATTCTCGGCACCTTCATCAAACCCTGCAAGTAAGCCTTCTCGGAAGTGTCCCTGGGTCAACCAGTGGGCTGACCAGCTTACACAGGCCCTTCGCCGCTGTTTTAGTGAGACCCTCGAAACTTGGTACATTGCTAGCTCCGTGTTCAAGGCAATCTCATACCGAATTTCCTACACTTGACATACCCAAGTCTGGAGTAAAGAGAGAGAGCCTGATCCGGAGTGAACCCGGTTACTGTGTCGGCCGGCCCTGGCAACAAACTTTGCAGATGTGCTGCTTTTGTGCCCCTCTTGTCCCTGAAGCCTGCTGCTGTGAAACTGGCCTGATCCATACACTAGGAGCGGAGAAAAGGCTACTGTCCTATTTGGGAATCATCGCTGTAACGTCGTGGCTGAAAGCCGCAGAGCTGCAGAAATTGTTGCATTTGAACCTGCAACCGAATTGGCTCGACTGCTGAAGTTTGGTCCTGAGTGCGCCTGGGGTCGGTAAGTACCAGGAACCCTTACTAGTGGCCCCTAGCACATCCAACTCCTTTTTGTATATATGAGTGGCCCCTGAGTGTCCCTATCCTTTCCACTGCTGGTGCAAACTGGCAAACTATTCCTGAGTCTTGTAAACTGCTCTGCCTTGTTGTGGAGACCCTCCTCGAATAGTGTGAAGTTATTCTGCATCACCTCACCTGCCTTCCTGAATTTCTACAGACCCCTGAAAAGACCGCGGGTCGCCCATCTGCACTACCACGTGCGCTACCATTGCAAGTACATTTGAGCAATAGGCTCCCCTCATTTTAGGGATTGGACTGCCTTTCAGTTAGGATTGTATTTGATACAGAATTGCCTAAAGACTCTTTGCAGTGCCTGCTTCCTCTCCTTTTAGGTTGTGGACCCTTTTCCTGCATTAACCCTTTAGGCCACTTGGTCTTGTATATATGTATTTAGATAGGATTGTATTGATCTAAAGTATTACTATGATTAATATTGTGTGGTTTCAAAGGACTTGAAATAAATGTATATGTGATTTTTATATATACACCTGACTGGGAGTGATTTTTAATGCAGTATTGAAACAAACATCTAGCTTCCCGCCTAACGTGTGATTAACTACCTCGACACAACCCTACACTGACTATTACTAGGAGAAATTAGCACCTTAACTGAAGAACGAAAACCTCTCCACAATTGAGTTATAGACTCACTGGGACAAGAACAAGCTCCCCACCTTCCCAACATGACTACTCAAGGATCGCCTGGCCCATAGATGCCATCACTAAAGTACTCAAGATCAAGATCGGCAACCAATCTGCCCCCCCAAGAACCCTCATTTGATTGGCTTGCAGACTGCAACTGCCACACAGACATCTTAGCCAACAACCCATGCCCCTGGTCTGACTGAATTCTTATCCTCTTCTCCATCAACACCACCACTCAGTTGAACACTCCGCCCAACTCACCCCAGCAACATTAACAAGAAACTCACGAAACATCACCTCAGACAACATACTCCCCTTACTACTCCCACTAACTACATGCCATCACACCCACACCGACCCCTTGAACACGGTAACATTGTATAACCACACCCTCCTTGATGCCATCAACAAAATCTGCCCATTGGGCATCCGCAAGCCAAAATCAACTGCCCACCTAAACTCCTGGTACAAACCTAGTATCAAAGACATACAAACAGCAAAAAGAACTGCGGAATGTACTTGGAAGGAAACCCCCCCCCCCCTCTAACGAACAAACAACAGTTCAACACATTCAATGCAAAGTATACAAACAAGCCATTACCCAATATAAAGAGAACGAGGGAACTAGTGACAACTTTAAGGACAGCCTGGTGCTTCATAAGGAAGACAATGCGAAGGTTTCTATAAATACCTGCCCATTGTGCACTGATAATAACATCAAAAACAAATCAGTGAATGCAGCTCGACGAGAGAGGGAACATGTGAAAATAACACAGAGGACAAATCAGTATATGCAGTTCGTGACTTAATGAGAGAGGGAATTGGTGCGATGAACGTGGGATGGTCTAAAGCTGTAGGAAGAATACGTCAGAATAGGGAGTGGGAGGATGGTTATATGGAGAATAGAAATGGGGAAATTGGATGATTTGATGTTACACAAAGGGAGGCAAGAAATCAGATCACAATCCATAAAAATTCAAGTGAAGCAGTGATGTTGAGCCTCATTTTACAGATGACCCTAGTGTTACTTTAAACTACATGTTTCCAGATGGAGGACCCAACTCCCTTACTCGTGGAAGGATCCTGTTCCTCTTCAATGAGATTCCCCGCCTATCTCTTAAATCATCTGGGGACATCAAGTTAATCGATTTTATTCACCCTGCTAGACTCCATTTAGTCAGGATTGTATTTCATTTGCGAGCTATTTATGAGCTTGTACTCTCAGAGGGTGAATCATTTAACAGATCTAGCTATGATTTGTCCCCTAGAATCATGTGGAGGAGATCAGAGAGAAATCCCTGGAAGCATGTTAAATCCAACAGCTGAGAAAATTGAGGAAACCACCAAGCCTGCTGGATCTTCTAGAGAAGCGGAATTGAGATGGCTGGCTTTGACCTTAAGAGAATCTATCTCCAAAATCCAGGGGCTTGAGGAGAACTCTTAGCATCACATGAGGCCTGCCTGATCTCCTGAAACTCAGGGGATCCTGGTTTAAAAAAAACTCCACTGAAATGTGCAATATACTCTCAACCTGTTGCTTTGTCTGTATACAAGAAACCTGGGCTACTTCTCCGCTCTCTCTGGATGGTTATATGATGTTTCAGGAACTTGCTACCAAGAGATCAAAAGGCAGACCTTCAGTTGGGCTCCAGATCGCTGTCAGAAATGATCTCCAAGGGAAAATGTTGATAAATGTTAACATAACTAGAGGGATCATTGCTGTCTTTTTTGAGTTTAGTAAACCGAAGTTTAAAGTACATCTACTGATTGTCAATATATACTGGGCCCCAGACTCTGATTTGAAAGACTATAGGAAGTATAGATCTGGTTATTCTTGAAAGTCAAGAACTTTGCTCCGAATTGAATATTATTATTTCAGGTGATCTTAATTCGGAAATGGGAACTAAAGTAGGGAATTGCTCTAGTGTGGGTATTTCTACTAAGTATAATAAACGGGTGGACAAGGCGGATACACATAGGGGCGGTACCACAAAACGTATCCAGGGTGAGATATGGTTTCAATTCTTTGAAGATTGGGCAATGTACTGTGTGAATGATTTGTTAGACTCCACCAGTGATTGCCACACTTGGACCAATGGAAATTCTCACTCAACTATCGACTACCCTTTTTCTACCGAGGGATTTGTCAATCTTGTCAAAGAATTTATTTTGATTCCTATGCAGAAAAGTGATCACAAAGTTCTTACAGTGACCCTTCTTTTGGATCTTATTAATTCCACTGGTGGGCATTTCCTACTTAGGTTGGATATTAACAATCCCTGCAATCGTATCACATGGCATAAAGGGAACGTTGAGATTTTCAGAATATTGAATTTAGCAATAAATTGACTTTATACACACACACAACGCCTTTGAACACTATGTTGAAACTGCAGTGAGGGATACGTTTGGAGGTAAGCAACTTGGCATGCTCAGCAGGAATCATCCACATTCCTTCTGTGAAGCAATGAGAGATCTTAAGAAAGGAAGGAACAGGGAATTAAGAACAATTTGCAACACCTCCCTTCAGAAAGACTCCATTCTGGCTCTAGCTAAAAAATAAAAGGAAAACTAGAGCAAAATAATTACGCGCAAAATTGTATCAGAACAATGGTGAAGTAATGTTGTCTTCCTTATCTGACTTCAGTGCACATAAATTCTGCGCCTTGATAAATAGACAAGCAGAACTTCAAACAACAGCACAAAGAGTATCTGTCAGACCAGAGGTATAGGAAGGACATTTTGGACAACTTTATGTTCCCTCTGCATCGGAGTGGCTAGTTCCTCTGAACATCCGCTGTTGCCCCTGGAACATTGTCTTTGGGCAGGCAGAAATTAGAAATCTAATCTTGCGTAGCTTCCCATCCCGTGGCCCAGGCCCTAACATGCTTTCAAATGTGGTACTAAAGGGAAATAATGATCTCTGGTCAAAAATTCTCTACGTATTTTTCAAGGATATATTGTTTGTAAGGACTATTCTTGATAGCTGGCACCTCTCCTATATTGTTCCAATTTACAAGAGGGGCGATATGGCCTGTCCTCGTAATTACAGGCCTATCGCCCTCTTGGACACCGAGTCTAAGGTCTTTGCCGGCATCATTTTGGGACACATTCAGGAGTGGATGGATTCACACTGCATTCTGTCTGCTTTCCAGTTTAGATTCAGGCGGAATGTAGGTACTGATGCTGGAGGCCTCTTGATCTCTATCATGCAAGAGAATGCATGGAAATCAGGAAATCTGCCGATATATGTGGCCTATATTGATCTTATGTCAGCATTTGATCTTGGTGATAGAACTACCTTGTGGTCCAAGTTATACCAGTTTTAGATGCCATCACCTTTACTCTCTATACTATATTTTCATGAAGGTACGAGAATTAAAATTTGTTTAAACTCTGATGGTGTTATCTAAAGACATCAAAGTTTGTAATGGACTGCAGGGTATTTTTGCGCCGACTGTCTTTAATCTTTACATCTCGGACATGGGAATCGCTTTGGAAACAACGGCTTTTGCTTCACCCAAAGTTGAAGGAAAGAGTGTGTGTTGGACTGCTTATGCTGATGTCACTCCTCTTGGCCTACAACGACTTCTTAGTGTATTTAAGCAATATACTGTGTTGAATTCACTGCTAATCAATTACCAAAAAAACATAATTGTATGATTATCTTATAGGAAAAGCCCTATTAAATTCTCATGGTTTTTAATAATGAAAAGTTACCTGTGAGACCAGTAATAAGGTATTTGGGATATCCTGTTTTTGGTGATAACAAAGTCAAATTTTCATGAATATCTTGAGAAGAAGGCTGATCCTCTTGTATAGAATTGAACTTGCAAAATATGAGTCTAGAATTTTAAAAGCTATTTTTAAATGTTTGCCAAAATGTGTTCCACTTTCAGCCCTCCGCTATGAGCTCGGGCTCATGTCTATTAGAAGTGTTGTAGAATGGCGACAATTTTATAGAAAGTTGATTACTTGCAAAAATTCCACCTTTTATGCTATTATGGGTCATGGCCTCCTCAATGGCTCTGCTGTTTCACTGTATTTGCGTGAAATGGATGCAGAAGTGCATGAAGTTTTAGACGGATTGGAAATTCCGTATGATCTCCTTATATCCAATCCTCTGAAATTAAAGAATCTGTTACAACATTTCGAATGGAATCAGACTGTAGAAGATGTATCCAAATATAAATTGTACAAACATCTTGTGTCACATTACAGTAAAAAAATTTGGAACCATTGAACCATACTTTTAGAAATGTCCGGATAGGATATGGAGACAAGATTTCATGCGCTTTCGGTTTAATGTGATGAAAACTGGTGAAATCATTGACTTTAGAGAGGGTAATAGTAGCAATCGCTCCATATGCAGATACTGTAAGCAAGCAGAATTTCTGGAAACATTGACGCACATCTTAATTGAGTAAGATGGTCTAAGAATGGAACGTATAAATAGTTTTAGCCATTTTGTCCCTAATACAGCAAATGTGGATCTTGAAATCTTGTGGCTAGAGATGCTTCATGGCAAGAGACTCACATTGCAGTTGGCAGTAGTACATTCTCTAAGGGATACTTGCAGATTGAAAGTGCAGGCTGAGTTACTATAACTTCAAAGTATGGCCATTTCGTATTTTTTAGCTTATTAGTGCCTATTAGTGCTTTAGGTCAGAGGCATAGGAATATTTAAAAGGAAGATAGGATTAATCAATATCATCTCGAAGAAAGTGCCTTGGGATTTTGGCACCGAACATTGCAATGCAAGAGTGGTCAATCTGATTCTATATGAAAGCTTTTCAGTCTGGTCCTAGTGGTTGCGGTATAGGATTGGAAATATTTAACCTAATTTTTGTTTGTTATGCATTTCTTATATGGTGAAATGATTTGTTATGGAGTGATTTTAAGGAAAATGTTGTAAAATGCTGGAAAATATGGATGTATGAATAAAGTTTTTATGATTCTTTCATATAAAATGTTGTAAAGGTTACTGTGTAACCATAAACAAAAAATATATATATAAAGCCAATTCCTACAATGAAAGAATCATACGTGCTAACTCGGGCACAAGAGAACTCTTCTTGATCCTGCGGTAACTAGAGTCTCCGGCCCCTGCACCTGATTACTGCAACAAAGACCTATCCTGGTGTGAAAACAAAAACAAAAGGCCCTCCTTGAGAAAATCTCTTTACTACAAAATAAAATCACCATAAAAAAATCCAAACTTGCTGTAGTTACTCCATCACACATCGAGCACCCTGCTTCACCTACCTCATTGCCTAGATTTGAATTCACCCCTGCAACCTCAACAGAAACAATACAAATCATCAATGGCCTGAAACCCTCAATATGTCAAGGAGACGCCTGTCCAGCCTCACTTATCAAAGAGTGTGCTGAAGAGCTTGCTCCTTTCATCACAGCTGTAATTAACAAATGGTTCTCATCTAGTCCGGTACCAGCAAACCTCAAAGAAGCATGGGTACTCCCACTTTTGATAAAACCTACACTCGACTCTAACATCCCCACCAACTATCGCCCTATTACTACAGTACCCTTCCTTCTCTAAATCCTGGGCAGAGTCTCATATGGGCAAATACAAAAAGACCTGGAATCACACAACCTCCTCGGCCTCCGAAAATTAGGATTTCGCCCTGGTCATGAAACCGAAACTGCCCTCCTGGATCTCAAAACCCAAATGGATGAGACCAAAGACAATAACAATATGGCTATACTACTCCTACGTGACTTGTCAGCAGCATTCAACCTGGTAAACCACACCATACTGTGCAAACACCTGGCCACAGCTACTCTCTTCTTGGACAACACCATAAAATGCATCCAGTCATTTCTCTCGAGTGGCACTATGAGAACATTCTCAACCTCAGCAGCACCTCCTGCCCCAGTCACCTGCAGAGTCCCAACACTTGTGTCTCGTCAACACTTTACAATATATTCACTAAGTCATTGTTTGAACTTCTAGACAAATTGGGCGTCATGTACACCAACTACGCGGACGATACTCAAATACTCCTTCCCATCACCGGCATCTGCATCACAGACTCTAAGGCCTTAAACAAAATGTACCTTACCATCCAAGAATAGAATGGCGCAAAATGAGCTCTGCCTGAATGATGAGAAGACTGAACTGCTCATCATAGGCAATCGATCATCCCTAAAAAACCTCTCTGATTCCTACAAAACATTCTCCATAGATGGCAAGATAATCACCACAGCAAAAGAGGTAAAAACCCTAGATGTCTACCTCGACTCCTCTTTGTCCACGACCAAACAAGTCAACACAATTGCGTCATCAGCAGCTTATACAGCAAAACTCATCACTGCTAGCAGGCCCTGACCACTGAAAACTGCATCACCTTGGCCAGAGCACTCATATCGTCTAGGATTGACTACTGTAACTGCCTTTTTGCAGGATCTAACTCAAAGATCATCAACAAACTGCAAATTATTCAGAATAACGCTGTAAGAGCGGCACTTAACATTCCTAAAAA
The DNA here is from genome assembly GCF_040938575.1 of Ambystoma mexicanum. Classification (NCBI taxonomy): domain Eukaryota; kingdom Metazoa; phylum Chordata; class Amphibia; order Caudata; family Ambystomatidae; genus Ambystoma; species Ambystoma mexicanum. Next base: position 923,870,687 of record NC_090933.1, on the reverse strand, counting down.
GGGTCATATATATACAGCCAGACGTAAGGTCCATTGGCTCGCAGTCCGGGAATGCATCCCATTTAAAACACTCTCCCTAACACATAAAGGTCTATCAAACAGTGCCCCAATCTATCTCGCTAACCAAATCACTAAAGCCCAATCCAACAGACCTACCTGGTCTGCTTATTCCTCCCGCCTCTATATCCCTCGCTACAGATGTGAAAAAGCAGGAGGCAGCAGTTTTCCAGTGATCGCGGCTAAACAATAGAACTCCATGCCATTAGCACTGAGATCAGACCCCTCCCTCTGGTCATTCTGCAAAGGCCTCAAAACATGGCTCTTCAGCCAAGGCAAATAGCCAGTAGCGGAAATCTAACGGCAATGACAGCAACCTTAGACAATTTGTAAGTACTGTAGCTATATGACATAGCAACCTAACTTAATTGCTTCTAGCGCACCTAGCGACAACAAGCAATTGCTGGAAGCACTGACAATGTGTAAGTACTGTAAATGTCGTAGATAGCTACCCTATTTAACATGTAATTACTATACTGTGTTAAAGTCAACATACAACTACTGTAACCGACTAATGTAATGTGACTAAGAAACCTTATGTAACAAGCGCCCTGATGCCTCTGGGTTTGGTGCGCTCTACAAATGCCTAAATAAATAACACGCTGGTGCCTGAAGAAGACCAACTCCCCGACATTGAGTGCCAAACCAGGGGTGTGGAGGGTACAACATGTGTGATTTATGAATTGTCATTTGCCATTTTAGCACGACAGTTGGATTCAATGGCTAGGGAGTACTCTTTGAATTTTGAGCTCTGTGAGATAAGACAATCTCTAAAAGGATCTTGTAGGAAAAGTAAGTTTCCTGGAAGGGTTTATTGTTGGATCAACTATGGCCCATGGGCCACATGTAAGCCCTAAGGGACAACATTTTCCACCTAAAACCCGATATGGAAATGGTGGTCAACTTGGGGCCCTGTGCAGCGGTAAATCAAAATCAGGTTATAGTCCCTAAAGAGGAACCTCTGCCATCAGTGTCATGCTTACGGAAGGCCTTAGATGATGTAGAAGCAATGTTGTGCAGTAGCCTAATAGAGGCGCCCCTGCCAGTTAGATGCCCAAAAAATATAGGAAAAACTGTCAGAAAAGAAATTAAAAAAACGTAAACTTCTTCCTAAACAGAATAATAGTGGTTCACGTACATTTCTGATAAAATTAAGGAATGAGGTGGATAGGGGAATGACCCTTGAAAGAGAAGCCGTAGATCAGAAAAAAGAATTTCTTTAAAAGTAGGAAGACAAAGGGAATAAGTGAGTCGTCTAACTTCCTAGCGATAACTGAGCCAAAGAAGACGTAAGAAAGAGAACTGATTAAAGCCATACAAGTTGGAGATAGCACATCCTTTGATTTAAGTAATATCTCAGTTTACCCAGTGGAGGACGACATTATAGATGGGGGTGAAGAAAGGGGCACCCAGGAAATCCCAGTAAAGATGGAGCCAAAGTATGTGTCATGAGGAACCAAGCAAGTAAGGAAAGTGGGGGATGAGGCGGCGGTGGTCAACTTGCGACCTACATCAGGGGATCAAAAATTGTATTAAATTTTCTCAAGACCCGTGGTAGTAAATTAAGTAACGCCAGCCCTTGACTCGCAGGGAATCTTATGTGTAATCCCTGTGCCACCGTCACATACCATCGAAGAAAAAAGGTCAGGGTTGCCAAAAAGTAAACAACTTCCTGTAAGAAGAAAAAGTTACTTACCCCTAGTAACGTTCTTTCGACTGGATTTCTTCAAATAGATTGTGTCCTCTCACGTATTCCTCATCTTTGACAGACTTCCAAACAGTATTGTTTTGCGGGAGGGAGTAGAATTGGAATTCATACATTTTCATGAATAGAATGAAGGACTGCTTTGCCAAAAGAACCATCCTGGCCAATTGAGTAATCCAGGGAATAATGTTTAGTAAATGTGTGTATGGAGGACCATGTTGCCGCTTTACAAATTGTTTTTATAGGTATACCCCTCTGAAGGGCTGTAGAGGTAGCCCTGTCCCTGGTAGAATGAGCTTTTAAACCTTCAGGAGGGTCTTTACCAGCAAGCCTGTAACATTCTGATTTAGTGAGAATTATCCACCTAGACAAGGTCTGGTTGGAAACAGCCTGACCTAGCTTATGTCTCGTATATCCGATAAGTTGGTCATCAACTCTCAACTTAGACATTCTGGAGATGTAAAAGCTTAACGCTCTCTGAGGGTCAAACCTATGGAGTTGTTCCTCTTCCTTAAAAGGATGAGGAGGGGGATAGAAAGAAGGATGATTTTCTGATTTAAATGAAATTCCAAATTGATCTTGGGAAAAAAGGAGGGTTTGACCCAACACAACCCTTTCCTTGTAGAAGGTGGTAAAAGGTGGCTTGTATGAAAGTGCTTGCAACTCGCTCACTGTATAGGCTGATGTCAGAGCTACCAATAGGATTGTTTTAAAGGTTAATAACCTTAACGAACCTGAGTGCACAGGTTCAAATGGAGCACACGAAGAATTTTAAAACCGGATTAAGGACCCAAACCACAACCTGGAAAGGAGATGGAAGGAACACATTAGTGAGCATTAGTGAGCCCCTTTAGGAATTGAGTCACCAGTGGTATTTTAAAATAGGAGCATTCCTCTGATGATCGCTTAAAGATGGATAGCGCTGCTAAGTAGCCATTAATGGTACCGATCTGAAGGCCCAAATTAGCTAAAATAGAAGAAAGGATAAAACATCCGAAGTCTTACATAGAAAAGGAACAACATTTTTTTCCCTGCACCAGTTGCAAAATGTATTCCAACGGCAACGGTACAAAGATTTTGTTGCAGGTCTTCTGTCCTAAAGCAACACCTCCATTACAACATCTGGGAGGTCCCAATCCTTATATATCAGCCTTTCAGAAACCAAGCGTTAAGGTTGAGAGTCTTGACCTATGGATGGAGACCCCCGAGAACCCGACCCTCCTCTTGCGAGAGAAGGTCCTCTCTTGTGGAAGATGCATCGGAGGACAGATAGACATACCCAGAAGGTCTGGTACCACGTCCTCCTGGCCCAATCCGTAGCAATCAGGATTATGTGTTTCCCGAATCTTCTCAACCTCCTGATTACATGAGGAATGACGGGGACCAGATGAAACGCATACAGGAGTGGAAACTCCCAGTCCACTACGAACGTGTCTCCTAGAGCTCCTCTTGGAGGAAATTCCCTGGAACAATATCTTTCGCACTTCTGGTTGATCCCAGTCATAAATATATCTACCTGAGGGGTTCCCCAAAGGGTGATATCTCTGGAAGGACCTCCTGAGCTAGTTCCCACTCGTGGGAAACTGTGCTCTGTCTGCTCAGAGCATCCGCCACCGTGTTCGCCTCTCCAGCCAGGTGAACTGCAGATAGGGCGATTCCTTCTTGAATTGCCCAGTATCAGAGCTGCATTGCCTCTCTGCACAGTGGTAGTGACCCTACACCACCTCTTTTGTTGAGGTAATGCATGGCCACTGTGTTGTCCGTCATTATCAAGACATTCTTTCCCTGTACACAAGGTAGAAAAGCCTTCAGCGCAAGTCTGACTGCTCTCAGCTCCAAAAGATTGATGTGTACTTTGGACGCCGATGGAGATCATTGGCATGGGCTCCCCACCCTGTGAGTGAGGCGTCCGTTACTACTGTAATCTCTGGCCATGGTTGCCAAAAAGGTTCGACCTTCAGAATATTTCCCTCGCAAGCCCACCACAAAAGATCCTGTGAGACTCTAGTTGGAATCTGAAGTCGGTTGAACATCTTTCCTGAGAACTGGGACCATTGTGTTCTTAGAGCCGATTGGAGGGATCTCATTCTCAGGCGAGCCTCTGGCACCAGAAAAATGCAGGATGCCATGAGGCCGAACAACCTCAATAAATCGACGGCCGAAAGATTCTGGGCACTCTGAAATTTGGTAAACATCTGAAGAATGTCTAAAGCCCTAACATCGGGTGGCAAGCTCTTTCCCAAGGATGTATTTAGCACAGCTCTGATGTATTGGAGCCTTTGTGAAGGTGGCATATGGGACTTCTTGTAATTGAGGGAGAAGCCCAGTCTGTGATAAGAGTGGCAGGTGATCTAGGGCTTGTTCGAGAGAACGCGCCCTGATCAGCCAATCGTCCAGGTAGGGGTAGACGTGAATCCCCACTCTCCTGAGATTCGCTGCCACTACCGCCATCAGCTTGGTGAAAAACCTTGGGGCGAGGTCAGCCCGAATGGCAGGACTCGAAATTGATAATGCAAACCTTAGGTATTTCCTGTGCTTGAGATGGATTGGCACATGAAAATAAGCACCCTGAAGGTCCAATGACACCAACCAATCCTGGAGTTGGAGGGCCTGAAGAATCTGAGAAAGTGTGACCATCTTGAACTTGTCCTTCCTGAGGAACTTGTTCAAGTATCTCAAGTCCAAGATGGGTCTCAGTCCTCTGTTCTTTTTGGGGATCAAAAAATATAGGGAGTACCATTCCTTGCTGTTCCTCTCTGCTACAGGTGCTGGTTCTATAGTACCTTTCTCTAGCAGGGTTACAATCTCCTGCACAAGGCATGGATCCAGATTCCTCAAAGAGTGGTTCACCGGTGGATTGTTCCGAGGTCTTCTTACAAAAGGAAGGAAGTAACCGTGGGGTACAATTTCCAAAGCCCAAGCATCCAAAGTAATATCTCCCCATTCTGGCAGATGCTGAGACAGTCTGCCCCCCACTGGTGAACTGTGACTCATGACCTCAGAGTGGTTTTGTGGCAGCAACTGCAGAGGCCGATGGTAAGGAGGCTGCTGCTTGAGCTGGCTTTGCACCTCTACCTCGTCCACCATGAGGAAATCTTCTCTGGCCTCTTTGACTGGCCATTCCTCCCGCCCTTCCAACTGAGGAGTAGTAGCGAAAAGATCTACCCTTCCAAGGTTGTGCACTAGGATGAAAAGGCTGAGGTTGCCTAATGGTGGCGCCTAAAGACTTGGTAGCCACTGTTGAGCTCTGCAACTTCTCAAGGCTCTCGTCAGCCTTGTTGCCAAAAAGATGAGACCTGTCAAAATTTGGGGCAAAACCTGACTTCAACAACGCAAATCTGCACATAACAGTGCTGGTAGCCATGGAACTGCTGATGCTATCCGCAGAATCCAATCCTGATTGAAAGGACTCGCACATCGCTTCTAAGCCATCCTTAACAATAGCTAAGCAGCCGTGCCTTTCATCCCCCCTTCGGGAATGCGCTCTGCCACCATGGAGATACAGCCCCGTACAGTATACGAAAACATAACGAGGGCACAAGTGGAGTTGGCAGACTTTAGTGCCATGCTCCCTGGAGAAAATACCTTCCTTGCCCATCCATCGACCCGTTGTTGTCCCTATCAGGAGGGATGGTAGGGAACGCTGCCTGTTTAGAAGTAGCCGTAGCTGCCTGCACCACCAGACTCTCCGGAGTGGGGTGTTTCGACAGATAGTCGGGGTCACTACTGGAGGGGCAGTATTTTTTGGCCAAGTTCTTGTCGACTGCCAGATTAGATTCCAGAGTCTCCCAATTCCTAGCCACCCTTTTGTTGCAGTGCCACATGAAAAGGCAAAATGGGATCAGTTTGTGGACCCTTGTCCACAAGGTCTGTGAGGTAGTCTTGGTCATAGGGCAAAGGGGGTCTGCTCCAGGCCAAATATTCGAACACCTTTGCAATGAGCTGTCTATAAGAAGAGTGTGCATGTTCCCCTGGTTCTGGCTTTCCAAATTCAAGTTCTGGGGAGGTATCAACCCCACTTGCTGTTTGCAAGTTCTCATATAGGTCTTGTATTCTACTTTCCTCAGAGATAAAGCTCTCTGGTACATTGGGTGTACCATACTGCAAGCCAAATGGGCCTTCATCATTGTCAGAATGCTCTTCCTCTTCAGAAATAGAAGAGACTTAAAGAACTCTTTTTTTAGGGAGTGGAGCATAAATCTTATCAGGTTTTGTGCCAGTAGGCTTCGAAGTCGTCGATTTTTTCTTTATCAGCGCCGATTTAGGAGGGGCGCTTGGCAGTGACGCGTAGCTGGCAAGTGTGGGCAGCTAGCGTTGAAGTCTTCAACGTCAATGCAGACGCCGATGTCAAGGGCTTGAAGGGTGTTGGGGGCCTTGCGGTCGTCGAAGGCACTGCTGGCGTCGAAGGTGTCAGTGTCGACGACCTCGACTTCTCACTATGACTTGTGAGATCCTTCGATTTTTGGGATTTAACCTCAATGGCTCTCGATGCTGATCATACTTTTTACCTAGGCTCGAGGGCGCACAGGTTTCTGAACAAGACCTTTCCTGTCCGCCTTCTTTCGAAGGATCTGTAGGAGCACGGCATTGTTTCTCGAATATTTGTAACATTTCCAACCTGAAGGCTTCCCATTCAGCCGGTGTTGATCTTATTGTAGGGCAAGCAACCCTCTTGGGGGAAGTGTCAAACAAAGAAGTTGACGAAGGCGGCCGTCGGTGCCTTCTCTTCGATTTTCGACGAAGAAGAGTGGGGGGAACCACTCCTCGACCTAGATCGCTTGGCCTTCTTCCTGCGAGGAGAGTTGCCTCTCGACTCGTCAGTCGAAGGCCTAGCGGGTCGGGTAGTTGATTTATTTGGGGACTTTTCCTACCTTAAGTTTCCCCTTCCGTTCCCTCAAGGCTTTTCCCGTCATGGATTGGCACTTGGAACAATTGAAGGTATTGTGGCCCACACCGAGGCACCACAGGCAGATACAATGCGCCGCAGCATTTCTTGAAACCGGACTTCGGCATAGACGGTCTCAAAGAATAAAACATAATTATCGAGGTTTGTAATGTCACTAGATAAGGCACGCAAAATTTCACTCCAAGCAAACACTGTTCACAGAATAACGGAACTGAGGCCAACGGGCACTGCGTGTGCTATATATGCCCTTTGATTACATCATCCTCGACGGAGGCCTTCGAGGTACATTGACTCGACGCCATCGACGCACAGGGCCCTCTGCCGAAATCTTTTTCTGAAGCAGGACAAGTGTACGAAGCAGCTGAAGCTGGACAACAAGTGTCAAAGATGAGGAATACCTGGGAGGACACAATCCATTCGAATGGTACAACATAAAGATTACCAAAATAGAAGTAGGAACCAGAACGACCAAAGAAGGGTTTCAACTATTAGGAAAAAGCCAGTAGAAGGTGTTCTATCTGCATCTTAGTCGCCTCTTCGAAAGGTCTAATAGAATTCCCTTAATCCGTAGCCAGAGGTTGATAACCACTGGTGACATTGGGTTAGTGGAGTTTCTCCATGACGACTGTTTGGACATTGTTAAACTACACTTACGCTCGCAAATTGTTAAAAATTTAATTTTGGTAGAAAATGAATCTTTTCTTTCACTACGGTTCGAAGTTGCTGATGTGGCGACCTCTATTATAACCAGGTGTGTATCCGGTGAAATCGGGGCTGGATATAGCAAAGAATAGTGAGCAAGGGCCCCACGTCTGGATTTGCCTAGTAACTGAAGTCCCCTTGTTTTTTGCATATTTGAGTAACTTTGGGTCTCACCCTAAGTTACTAGGGGAATCCAGACGTGGACCCTTTGCTCACTATTCTTAGCAAGCTCCACCCTACTGATGAGGTCCAACAAGACTGTTCCGAGGAGAATTGCCTAGCATTTCGGTGCTGGACTGCCCTAGGGCAGGACAAAGACCGATATGTTTTGGATATTTTTCCTCTGTGAAATATAGTGAGCTAAAAACTCTGGGTAAGGCTCTCGTAACCTGGACTAATGTCCGGCAGAGCGACTCCCAGGACGCCCGTTTATTTTGCATTTTTAACAGAGGAGACAGACTGTCACCAAGGCAACATAGGCCCATTTCCTTGCTGAATGCCTCTAATAAAAAGTTCGCCAATTTGATTCAGAAAGAAGTTCACATCTGGACTAGGGGCGCCGACTGTCTGGACCCTAACTAAGCATGCTTCAAAAAGGGAGTAAGAACTGCCCTAGTCTTGTCCCAGTACTTGTGTCTAGGCAAGCTAAGGAACAGTGGAGGCCAGCTAATCTGGCCTTCCTGGATGTTAGTAAGGCGTTCTATCACGTGAACAGGGCAACGCTTTGGAAGAGCCTGCAGGTTAGTGGCTGTCCCCAAGCATTAATTGGTATCTTGGAGGCATTATCCAGGGAACTAAAATCAAAGTCAGACTGAACTCACATGGTTCCTTTTCTGACATTTTCAGAAAAAATGACACAGATGACTGGCCCAATAACCCCCCCACCCCCTCACCCTCCCCAAACAGACCCTCCCCACCAAAAAACTTAGTCCCAGCTGAACCTTCTTTTTTGGGGAGATGCGTTGAAGGCTCTATATATCCAGAGCTCTAGAAAGAGCCTGAGCTTTGACTACTTATATGGCTGTGTATCGTCCGCCGTCCCCCGGGCAGTGGTCGCCCGTTCCCTCCATGTTGCCACCCTGTAGCTCAGTGAACGTCCCAGCCCCAGGTCTGCTGTACCCCGTACCAGTTTGCTTGGAATGTGCCCAAATCATTGTTCATCATTGCCGTTAGTTTGTCCATCAGGAACATATTTTTAACCTTTTTCAGCCAGACCTCCTTCGAAGGGGTCTCCGGGCTCTTCCATTTTTGGGCCAGGGCCACCCTCCCCGCTCCCAACATAGTTTCCCACATTCTTGGGTATCTGGCTATGTCCGCGTCCTCTGGGGGGAGGCCCAGCAGCATTGTCAGAGGGTTCTGGGGGAGTAGTTCCTCCGAAACTTCAGCGATCCAGCCCCTCACCTCCTCCCAATATGCCTGAGCTTTCGGGCAGTGCCACCACATGTGTCCTCTCGTACCGACCTGGTCACATCCCCTTGGGCATGCGGGGGACACTCCCGTGAACATTTTCGACAACTTTGCAGGATCTCTATGCCACCCCTGTAAGACCTTGAAGTTGTGTTCCATGTCCGCTGTAAATAAGTTCCCATGGAAAGCTATTTTAAATATCCTTGCCCAGGCGTCCTCGGAGATCTCCTCCCCGCCAAGTCATTCCAAAACGTACGGAACCTCCTCCTCTCCCCCAGGTTAACAGTGTTCAGTATTCTATACATCCCTGATACCGCCCCCCACCTGGAGGTTGCTGTGTCCAGTAGTTTCTCAAATGGGGTCAGCTGTCTTTTCAAGTTCTGGCCCCAGGATTGGTCGCATAGGATTCCCTTCAAGCGGAGATATTCAAATATGGAGAGGGACCCCTGCCCGAGGGCATCTCTCAATTCCTCGTAAGGCAGAAATTCCTCTTCCCTAAACATTTGCCCCGCCCACTCCATCCCCGAATCGGACCAGGACTGTGCATTGCGGAACCCCCCGCTTCCCAGTTTGAGGGAGTGGCCCCAGAGCGATGACATCGGTGACGGCCACAACATTAGGTGTGCCGTCTGGGGGCTTTCCCTCCAGAACGTCCAGAGGACTCCCAAAGTTGGGTGAGATTTGAGTCTGTTCGGGATGAATTTGCTTGGGGCCCATAGGAGGTCCCAAACCTTAAGTGGGTGAGCGTCCATGTCCTCCAGGTACGACCAGTATGTACCCATCCCCTCTTTCATGTGTTCCAGGAGTACGCGCAACTGGGCAGCGCGGAAGTAGAGTTGAAAGTCTGGCAGCCCAAACCCTCCCTCCTCCCTCGGTAGGGTCAAGATAGCCTTCGCGGTCCTCGGGGTCCTACCCTGCCATATGAACTCACGCACCGCATTCTGAAGGACCCTGAAGGTTTGGGCGGGGACACTAGTTGGGAGGGCGGTGAAGAGTAGTAAACGCGGAAGTATGTTCATCTTCACAGCCGTCATGCGGCCGTACCAGGACAGAATCATTGACCCCCATCTCCTTAGATCTGCAGTGACCCTCGACACAACGGGATCATAGTTGGCTGGGGCGAGGTTGGATAGGTCCCGGGTGAGAAGGACTCCCAGGTATCGGATGGAGGCTTTCCCTACTGTTATCCCTTCCAGGCTGTCCAGGGCCCGGGTCCCGTGCTCTCATGGGGAGCAGGACTGATTTGGATGCATTTATCTTGAGACCCGAGAGGCGCCCAAATGTGGCCATAAGGGATAGGAGGGGGGGGGAGTGAGGATCCCGGGTCCACCAGGTAAACCAGAATATCATCCGCGAACAGGGAGAGTTTAAATTCTACTTTGCCTCTCCTAATCTCCTTGATGTCAGGGTGAGCTCTAACCGCTATGGCCAGGGGTTCCATGGAGAGGACATGAATCAGAGGGGAGAGTGGACATCCCTGCCTTGTCCCCCGCGAAAGAGGGAAAGATTCTGACAACCTGCCATTCACTTGGACCCTGGCCTTTGGGGCCCTGTATAGCGCCGCCACCCAATCCCTGATGTGTGTCCCAAAACCCATTTTCTAGAGGGTGAGTTCCATGAATCTCCAATCAACCCTGTTGAACGCCCGGGTTGGGTCCAGGACCATGTTGAAGTCCCCCCCCACCACTACCGTGCCGTGAACGAAGTGCTTGAGTTTATCCCTCACCTGCTCCCAAAATTGAGTTTGGCCTTCATTTGGGCCATAGATGACGGCCAGGGTGAGTGGGGCCCCCTGCAGGGACCCCCGCACTAGCAGGTAACGGCCCCCTGGGTCTTTCAGCGTGGCCTCATTCTCAAAGCCCACATTTCTCGCTACTAAGATGGCAACCCCTCTCTTTTTGCATTTGTGGGAAGCACTGAAGACCTCCCCAATTCCTCCTCCCCGCAGTTTGGGCTCCTTCCCCCGTGGCCGGTGAGTCTCTTGCACAAAGAGAAAGTCGAGGTTGGCCCTTCTGAATTCCCTGCAGACCAGGGATCTCTTTGTGGGGGTGTTTAAGCCCCGTACGTTAAGGGAACCCACCCCAAGGGCGGGCAGACTGTCAGCCATGATCTAGAATTTCCTCTCTCTCGGTCAACGTCGTCACAATGCCCTTCCGTGCGTGCTCCCTTGGTTCAGCTTTGTGTTCCCCTACTCCCCCCCTCCCTTTTCCCCCGGGTGGGCCAAGAACAGATCCCCCAACTGCCCCCCTTCCCCAAACCATAACCGAACTACCCCAACTTCCGAGTTCCCCCCGCCCCCCACCCTGGCGTCCAGCCAAGTAGTTCCGCCATCGCTGGCTTTTGGCCGAACCACCAGCCTGCTCACCTCGTCCAGGCAATCCCCGTAAGAAGCTCATCACCTTGAGCCCCCAAAGACCCTGCGCGGCTGCGTCACATCTATGAGCCCCTCATACTTGCTGTTCGTTGGGACGGTGTTAGTAGTGAATTCTCTGACTCTGCGCCCATCTGTCCAGAACACTACGGATCGTCCCAGTTATCAGTCCTCGGAGTCATTCCGTTCTCAGTCCTTCGATGGGGAGGGGGTGTTCATTTTCCTGAATTTCCTTGCACCAGTGTGCCTTCTTCTTTCTCTGGACGGGCCAGGGCCATTAAGTCTGCCATGCTCCGGCCCCGATGGACCCCTCCTGGGGTTCGTGTCCACTGTGTACTCTTGAATAGCTCCCTTATGTCTTCTTCCATAATCAGCGTCGATCGTTGGCCCATGTATTCAAAAGTCAGGGAAAACGGGTAGCCCCATCTGTAGCGCACGCCCTTCCCCTTGAGCAGCTGTGTAAGGGGGCGGCACATTCTACGCTTGGTCAGCGTGTAGGCAGAGAGGTCCTGGTATATGGAGACCTGGGCGTTATTGTAGGTGATTTCTCTGGCCTTTCTGGCCTCCTCCAGCAGGTTCGTCTTCTCTGAGTAGTAGTGGAACCGGACCAAGATCAACCGGGGGGCCCCCGCCCTGCCCCCTGCCCTGTGCACCCTGTCGAATGTGAGTTCAGTTGTCATCTCTTCTGCAAACAGGAGGGTGATGATATCGCGCACCGCCCGGTTGACGTCCCTCTCCGTTTCCCCTTCCATTTCAGGCACTCCGAAGATTCTAAGGTTGTTCCTCCTCTCCCTGTTCTCGAAATCGTCCATCTGCCGGGCCCTTTCCTCGTCCCTCTTCTCCAAGGCCCCCAGCCTCATGCATATTTGTGCGTCCTGGGCTGCTGTTGACGATTGATTGGTCTCAGACCAACAGTCTGTCCTCGACCTTGTCCACCCTTTGGTCCATTTTCTCGAATTTCTGGGCAATGTCGGAGCGCATGTCTCTGATTTCCTGTAAGATCGAGGCGAAGCCCCTTTCCATTGCAGCCGAGGAGGGAGCTGCGTCTTCCGATTGGGCCATGGTCCTCTTGAGGCTCGTGCCTTAGCTACCCCTTGCAATCTCCTGGAAGCGGTATCCCTGCAAGGCTTCCCTCCAGCTCATCTGGTGCTTCCCTATGCCCTGCCGTCCAGACCCCCGCGAACCCGAAAGGGGGCAGAGGGGAACCCCTCCGGGCCAGTCCTCGGCCACCTACCCGGGGGTTGTTGTATTTCCAGTGGGGGCGGGCACACGCCCCGCCTGTCCCCAGGCGGGGGCCTCACACCCTGTCCAAACTCGTCGTCCCAGTCAGGGGCCTCCTCTGGCCTCCCCGAGAGGGGATGTTGTTAACTGGGGGGCCCTTATGGCCAGGTCAGGAGGGCCTTGCCCTTTGAGCGGGGGGGGGGGAAAGAGGGCGACGAGGCTCTCACACTCAGCCTGTGGGCTCTCGTCTCGAAGAAAGGGGGGAAAAAAGAGGGGGGCCACCTCCGGGCGGGCACACGCCCCACCCAACAGCAGGTGGGGGCCTCACACCCCGGTAGCCCCCGCGTCTGGCTGTGCCACCTCTGTGTCACTGGGGGGGGCTGGAGCATCCAACTGGTCCCTCTTGGCGTTTGCCTGTGTGCTCTAGGGCCCCCTCGCTGCCCGGGTAGGGATCTAGGAGGCTAACTCCATGCCGCTTGCTCACCTGTGGGGGGTGACTCCTGGACCCTCCGTATCTCTGCCGCTTTCTTTCCCAGGGGGATTGTCAGGAATCAGGGTTGGCATAGGCGTGGAGTACTAAAATACACCCTTTGAGACATTAGGTGCTGGAAGGACAAGGAAACTACAGTTCCCAGCATCCTTTGTGTTATTTTGTAGTTAGGCCCGTGCGCGCCTTGCCAGATGTACTGCATCAAGAATCAAGGCAGCTTAAAGGCAGGCAACGGCGGTGGGCAGGTGTGGCTTATTGTTGATTTGGAGCAGGAGGCAGGCGGCCAGGTTCGGCAACAGGAGGAAGGCGTCCACGTGCGACGAAACGAGATGCAGAGGAGAAACGCTTGATCGCACGCGTTCACAGTGCGGTAGGAGCAGGAGGGGCGCTGAGTAGCCGGCAGAGACAACGCTTGCTATTCTTCGTCTGGGAAGTCCCACGGGGCTCCCCAGACTCAAGATAAGTACTTGTGGGGGTAATATATTTCTGAACTGCTTGGAATGATTTACCGCTGTTTCAATATTTGTCTGGGAAGTCCCGCGGGCTCCCCAGACCTGAGATAAGTAACGCCCTAATCTCTTTGAATTCAATCGGTGTGAAAAACCAAAGTGTGTTTGTTACTCGTATGTTACAAGAACTTTGCCAATCTTGTGTTGGGTTAATGCAGTAAGTACTGCATATGGACAACAACATTTCACTAGTGCCAGGAACTAAAGGAAATGCATTTATGTTGTATGTTTCCAACGCTGCCGGAAGGGCCATGTGTATTGTCTAATCATTTTGGGAAGCTTTCCCTTATGTGTTGTCATATTGCTTGCTAATGTGTTGTAAGAGAATGATATGTCAGAGCAGGATACAGTACACGTACTAAGGTGTGCTATTCAGGAATCAGGAACATGTTAATAGTGCAGGTGATATTTCTGTTCATTCTATGTGAGATAGAGTAGGGTTTTTCCTGGTGTTTCCCCAGTCCCATCCACATTAGGAGTTTCCTTACCCTCTTTCTGGTGTTCCTAACTCCTCCTCCCTCCCCCTCCCTATTCACAACCTCTCCCTAACCCCTCTTCCCCCCATTGGCTGCCACGTGGCGACCTGTTTCCTAAATCAGGCGCCTGTGCCAACCACGGTGGGAGGGTCGAGTTCATTCGGCTTCCGTGGTTCGGGGGAGAGTGTTGATCTCTCTTCCTTCCAGTTAGTGTGATTGTGACAGGGATGCGGGTGCCCACGCTGAAGATTCCCGGGCCTGCTCTGCTCCCTCCGCTCTGTCTGGGGGGGGCGCCGGGACTCCAGCGGCGCCGTCCCGATCCTCCGGGTGTCGGGCGTGCTCCCGCCTCCTGGCGCGCGGGGATCCCAGCGCGTTGTTCTCCAGCTTGGGGTGTAGGGGGAAGGGCAGTGGAAGCCGTCTCCCGCTCCGCCGCCGCCCCCTCGTTCCGCTGGGGGTACGGACCACAGAGGGGGGGTGGCCAGTCGAGGGGGGGAGGGGGGCAGGACGGGCAGAAAGTCTGTGTGAGCACGGGGGGGGGTGACGCCTCTCCCCCGGCTCCAAGATCGCCCAGGCCCTGCTGCGTATCCCGCCCAGGAGTCCAGGGTCTCGTTCTCCAGCTCCATGGGGTTCTTGAACTCCGCTCTTTCGGTCGCTGGGGGACGGGGGGCAGCAAGTCGGTCCACCACGGTGTGCCTGTCTGGGGATGTCAGGGGGTGGGGGTTCAATCCCCTCGGATCTCCGGGCGTCGGCGGGAGCTGTGCACTCAGGCAGCCATTGCCTGTGCGCCCCCTGGTGGCCCCCAGTTGCTGATTTTTTGAGTGAAATGGACTTATCAATTAACAGCACGAAATCTAAAATCCTGGTGCTGAATAGGGGGGGGGCTGTAAATAGAAAAAATGTGGTTGGTTTATGTTAGGTAGAATTCTCAGAAATGTGCTAATTCCTCTCTACCTTAGAGACCCCGAGCAACTTTGCTGGATTTTGAGGACTTGAATTTTTAACCTGGAGAGAGTGAGACCCTTTTTCCCCACTCTGAGGTGAATTCTAAAAAAATATTTTTTTAAACTATTTTATTTCATTTTTAGAGCATCATAGACCTGTGTATATCGATAAACAGTTAATGCCAAACATACAGTGTTCTGTTCATGTCAACTCATTCTTGCCCCAATTTCAATACAATTCATTTTCTTTGCTCATATAAAAAGAAGAAGCAAAAGAAAGAAAAGAAGTCATATGTAATAACCTTCAAATTAACCCCCCACACCCCAAACGTAACCCCAACTTATGGGTGAAAAAGTGTTCTGTTCTATTTTATTATGAGTTCAAAAGGTTGGATCGCTTTCAACGTGAAGTTCGAGTTTATCAAATGATAGGTATAGCTTGGAGTAATCTTGGCTTAAAGAGCATCTGTTCCGTTCAACAGGTTGGATCGCTTTCCCAGCTTAAAGTTCGAGTTTATCAAATGATAGATATTGCAAGGAGCAATCTTGGCTTAAAGAACATCTGTTCCTTATCGTCTATAAATTCGTGTAGTTGTAGCCAAGTGTTCAAATACCTGGAGTAAGAGCCGTGGGCTATTGCCGTCACCTTTTCCATGGCCATTGCTCCCCACAGTCTTACCCACCACATGGCTATTATTGGTCCTTCCTTAGTCTTCCATGCTTGTGCTAGCGTAATCTTGGCCGCACTCAACATGTGGGTTATGGGCGTGGCTGTAGGCCCTGAGTTCGCATAGCATCCTTCAACCGCCTCTCCCAGGAGTACCACAAGCGGGTCGAAGGGTAGTCCCATACCAGTTAATCCTTTTATATGGCTTAAAATCTCTTTCCAATAAGTCTCTGCTAGTGGGCAGGTCCACGACATATGGATAAGATCCCCGAGCTGTCCACAATTCCTCCAACAGGCTGCAGGGTATTCTGGGTTGATGGAGTGCATGCGTACGGGTGTTATACCATTGGAGGCAGAGTTTGTATGCTGCTTCCTTGATTGAGGTGCATTTGGAACCTTTAGTAGTTCTATGCCAGATGCGGCCCCAAGTTTCGCCAGAGATTGGTTTCCCTAGATCTGTCTCCCACTTTTGCATATATGTGAGGTTTTCTTCAGAGTCCAACCCCCCCAGCAGACGGTATAATCTAGTTATTCCTTTGTCTGTTTGACCTTCTTGTATTGTTAGCGCCACTCCCTTTGGGTTTCTAGTTGCCCTTTCTTTCACCTTTGCGTTTGAGACCCAATGCCTAAGCTAAACATAATGATATTGTTCCT
Source organism: Ambystoma mexicanum (assembly GCF_040938575.1). Classification (NCBI taxonomy): domain Eukaryota; kingdom Metazoa; phylum Chordata; class Amphibia; order Caudata; family Ambystomatidae; genus Ambystoma; species Ambystoma mexicanum. Next base: position 923,854,581 of record NC_090933.1, on the reverse strand, counting down.
GCTCTGGTATGTTGAACCTGGCCTTATAGTCTTCAAACGTCAAGGGCGACCCATCTGTGTAGAGGTCTTTTAGCACCATATTACTTTCCCTGCCCTGCCCCCAATGTGTCCAGAAGTTGGTCTGCATTCCTGGGGTAAAATCTGGGTTACAGGCGATCGGAGTGAGCGGACCCCCCCCGCACTTTAATCTTCTTATTTCTCAATACCTTATCCCAATACCACAGGGTAGTATTAATTGATTCCAGTGGCATACCTCCGTTTTCCCTATGACGTGTGGCGAGGAAGCCAAGGTTCCCCATGGGTGTCTTTGTCGCTGTTCTTTCTACCGTTACCCATTGGTTTTGGCCTTCTCCAGATGACCATTGTAGCATCAGGGCTACTTGTGCCGCCCATAGGTACCTACGAAATTCTGGGACCCCCAGATCCCCCAAGGTTTGTGGTCTGAATAGTACCTTTTTTCGGATTCTCGGTTTCTTCCCTCCCCAGATAAAGGTCATCTCTTCTTTCTGCAATGTTTGGATAGCTGGGCCCAGGATTTTTATTGGGAGGGCGCCTACCACATATAGAAATTTAAGGAGTAGAGTCATTTTAACCGCTATAATGCGTGCCAGCCAGGATAGTTCCTGTAGTTCCCAACGTTTTAGATCGGTTGTTAGAGTTTTGAGGAGATCTGGGATGTTAGCCCGATTTAGTCTGTTGTATCTGGGAGTTAATTGTACCCCAAGGTATTTTACTGCCTTACATTCCCATTTTAAGGGGTATTGGTTCTGGGTTTCGGGCTGCCTCCTCAGTAATGTTAAGGGCTTTGGATTTTGGGTAATTGATATGGAAGCCTGAGACCTGCGCAAATTCCTCTAATAGTTGTATGGCCACTGGTAGGGAGTTCGCAGTGTCCCTAAAAAACATGAGAATATCATCCGCATAGAGTGCTACCTTTTTCGGTCCTGCAGTGCCCACCTCATCCCCCCGGATGGCTACGGACCCTACATGCAAATGGCTCCATTGCCATGGCGAAAATCAGGGGCGATAGTGGGAATCCCTGTCTTGTGCCTTTCCGAATGGGGATGTCCCTTGTGAGTTTCCCATTAACCATTAACCTTGTGGATGGCTATGTAAAGTTGGCCATTACCATGCGAGTGAAGATTGGCCCGCATCCAAATCTTTCTAGAGTTAGCTGTAGAAAACCCCAGTGTAGGCTATCAAAGGCTCTGGAAGCGTCCAGCGCCGCCACTGAACATCTTTGACCCGTCCTCCGTCCCCAGTCTATCGTGTCTATGGCTCTGCGAATATTATCGTATGTATGCCGCCCCTTCACAAAGCCTGCTTGATCTGAATGGATTATCTCCGGGAGTATTACTGCCAGTCTTCTCGCCAGTACCATGGAATAAATCTTCGCATCCCCATTTAATAAGGAGATCTGTTGGGTCCCTATCTGGTTTCAGCAGTAATACCGTGGTTGCTGGGCACATGTCCCGGGAAACTCGCCCTTTATCCCTGATGAAGTTAAATAGGTGTGTTAGGGAGCCTGTTAAGATGGTTCTGAATGTTTTGTAATATGCGTTGCTTAACCCATCTGGGCCTGTTTTCTGTCCTTTTAATGCTCCTATTGCCTCCCCCACTTCTTCCTCTGTTATGGGAGCTTCCAGCAGTTGCCTGTCTGCCTCCTTAATTTGCATTAACTCCATTTGATTTAAGAAGGCAACCTGTGCTTCCCCCCATCTAAATTTTCTTTTCCCAGATTGTTGGTGTGGTATGAGAACATTGCCTCTTCTATTTCCTTTTCCCCCCTCATTATATCTCCATTCCTATTATGAAGTTGAGTTATACGGTTCCGGAGTTTCTGGTGTCTCAGTTTAGCAGCAAGGGGTCGGTTGGCTTTACCCCCATGTATATAGTAAAACTGTTATGTTTGCACCAGAAGGCGTGCTGCGTCATCTGTTAGGTGGGTTTCTAAAATCGTCCTGGCCTTTTTAAGTTCCCGCCATGCCTTTTGTGAGCCCCTGTTTTTGTATTCCACCTCCGCTTTGTGTATGTTGGCCTCCATGTTATGTCTCACACTCTCCCGACTCTTGACGTAGTTTGATATTTGCGCGATAAACTCCCCCCGTACTTCTGCTTTGCTTGCATCCCAAATAGTCGATCAATCAACCCTGGGTGTTATATTTTCCCAGAAGTAGTTCTGTAAGGTTTGTTATATGCCTATTCAAACCGTTAGATCTTTCAGTATTACCTCGTTTAGGAGCCAAGGTTTGTGAGATTGCTGTTGCGGGTAGTTTGGTTCTATTTTTAGAAGTACCGGGGCGTGATCCGATAGGCATCGCACTCCAATTTCTAAGCCCGTAACCTGTGGGACCATTGTTTCTGGGATAAGTACCATATCAATATGGGAGTAACCCCTGTGTACTGCTGAGTAATGGGTGTATGTTCTGTCTTGTGGATGAAAGAATCAGCATGTTTCCAGCAGGTGTAGTTCCCTCAGAAATTTGGCCACGCCTTGTCTGAATGTGTGGTCATGGGAGGTGGCTGGGAGGGATTTATCCATGACTGCGTCCATCACCCCATTAAAATCGCCCCCAATTAGAATTTCCCCTACTCCCCATTGTGCAATTTTGGGTAATAGGCTCAATAGGAAGAGGTCTTGTTTCGCATTAGGGGCATAAATTGAAATCAATGTGACCAATTGGCCCATCAGTTTCCCCCCAGCATCAGGTAACGACCTTCTGGGTCTTTTTTAACAAAACGTTTCTCAAAGTTGATACCCTTTGCTAGTAGGATGCCCACGCCCTGTTTTTTAGTCCCACTAGAGGCCAGGTATTGTATTGGGAAGGCCCTGTGTCTCAGCCTCTGTTCATCAAAGAACAGCGACAAAGACACCCATGGGGAACCTTGGCTTCCTCGCCACACATCATAGGGAAAACTGAGGTATGCCACTGGAATCAATTAAGACTACCCTGTGGTATTGGGATAAGGTATTGAGAAATAAGAAGATTAAAGTGCGGGGGGGGTCCGCTCACTCCGATCGCCTGTAACCCAGATTTTACCCCAGGAATGCAGACCAACTTCTGGACACATTGGGAGTAAGTGTGTTAGGCAGAAACCTGTGCAGCTCCCTCTGGGACCACTGCAAAAGATTTAAGACTACAGGTGTTGGCAGTAAACCCACTTGGTAGCAGTCTGCACCGCACAGATTCACTGTGGTAGCTGTGGCTGAGCAGTCAGACTTCCCTCAAGAAGAATTAGGCAGTATACAGAGGATACATAAATAGGTACAGAGTTACAATAGCACAAGCAAACACTGACCAGAGCTAGGTGTCAAAGTATAAACTTATTTATTAAAGATACACTCGTAAACTACACTAGCACATTAGAAAAGATAAGAAAGTCAAACACAGTTACTATTACTCATCTGTACATCCCTAATCGTTTGTTGGACAATTCTAAGTTAACACCACTTATTTCCAACCAGAGGTGAGCGCTTAACATTAGATGGTACTCCAACAAGTATTACCAAAAGGGAGGGAAAAGGCAGAAATAAAGAGAGCAGTCAGGTAAAACACTTTTCACACAAGGTTGGCAAAGACAGTCAATAGTGGAACAAGGGGAATTGGTTCGGGGCCCGCGTGAGAGGGAGCCAGGCGAAAATGTGCCCAAGATCACACAATGCCACAAGTCTTTGCAGGTGAGTAGAAAATGGTTTTACTAGGGTTCTGAAAAGTTTAGTTAGGGTGTCCCAGACCTACCCAGGTTCGAGAGCCGAGGACTAAATCTACCCCGTACAATCGGTGGCAAGGGAGGCCGGGCGGATCACAGTACCTTTAAAAGTGGAAAGATTCCTCCAGCGGTGGTAGTCGTTCCTGGTAGTGGGTGTAAGTCGCGGCGTCGTCCCGAGGAAGAGGTGGTCTCGACGGGGAGGGAGGCTGCAGGTTGTTGCACTACCAGGGATGAGGCCAGCCGTGGAGTTCTCCGGTCACAAAGGATTTTTACCCCTCTTTCGCGGTTGAGGTAAAAAGTGGTATCCCGGTTGCCGGGGTGCTTGGCACAGGCAAGGCGGCCACGAGATGCTTCGGGACGGCGAAAAGAAGGCAGCAACTGGTTGTCCCCACCAGTTAAGGGAAGAAGACTCTCCGGCGGGAGATCTCCTCTGTCGTCGGGAAAAGTGGTGAGACGATTCTGCAGGGCTTCACCGGTGGTGTCGTCTTGGCAGGTCGGCTCGGCTTCTCCCTCTTCGGCTTCTTAGGTCCTGTGGCGACTTCTGAAGAACCAGTCCCAAAAACCCTGCTTTTATGCAGCAAACCCCCATTCATACAGCCTAGCTGTCACTCAAACATGCTAAGTGGTGAGCGGGGTGGCTCACCACTTGGGCCAATCACACTAGAGTGCGACCTGAGTTGGCAAGGCAACTCGGTCCAGGGTGCCTAAACCCCCTCCCACACCCCCTGTGGTACCCAGACAGAATGGCACCACTTTGGAGGGCTTCTGTGCAGAAGCCCGCCAAAAGTGGAACAAAGGCTCGACTCGGGTTCAGGGTTACTGAAGTGAACCTAGACGCCATTTTGGCGGCGAGTTCCGGCAAAAAATCCCAACCGGTGAATTTATATTAAATAAATAAACCGGCGGTATCTTTAACATTGCACCAAAAAGTGGTGCATCAAAAACCAATGGGAAATTCCATTGGGAAATATTCCGGTGGAATATTTCCGTGGTATCCACTGCCACCAGCCAGAACTCGGCGAGGGGGGACGGGACAGTACCCCCTCGACAACAGACCCAGGGGCAATCTAATTGCCCCTACCAGTACTTCCACAGTAAGATGGTTTGTACTGGTTAAGTTCCTAAGTTAAGACTAGTAAAGTCAATGGTAACTTTACAGACCCAGGGAGACAGTAGTCAGTCCCAGGGTGTGGAGTCTATGTTTGGGGGTCTCTAAGACACCCCTGTGCTACTGCACCGAGGGTGCTGTGTAACACACATTTCAAAAACCAATGATGGCCTATGGGGAAAATTACCCCCCCAGCCCATAAGCACATAGTAAGTCACAGAGAACACTCTCAAGTCATGTCCAAGAGTGAGGATAAAAGAGTCTCACTCTTGGCAGGAGAAAAAAATAAACCCCACGAAATCCAGCAAAGCTGCTGGGGGACTCACTAGGTTAGGAAATTCAGCCTAAACAGAGAATTCTTCCTAACAAAGTGTGTCTCTTGTAACCATCCACCGAGGCATACACATCCCTCAACCTGTTTAACATGGATTTACGCTTAACTGGGGAGTTAAGTCCCTGAACATTTAATGAAACAAATGTTAGTTCAGTCATTCTTATACTTTTAAGACAATTTTCCCCCTCATTGTGTTCCAACTCAAGTGTATTTTTAGGTACTATATTTATGTTTTGTACTTTTCCACTCAAAACAGGAAAAATGTAACTTTCTCCCCCCACCCACAACTTTTGGATTAAAACTTCCAAATTGCATTTTCAACAAGATATGTTCACAGTAGGTCACCGGGTACTTTACTCACCCGGGAAATTTGGGATCCAGTCTTCCTCTTCCACCTCCCCGCCCCCACCTTTTGCCATTTTCTTTGCCGCATGACGGCTTGTATGATTACTTCTTGTGCTTCAACTTAACTTGGGATTACTTTCCAGGTGCAGGTTTCCCCCTTTTTCCCGCCCCCCTATTGTCGACACTATATTCTTGCTTTGCAGAGGTTGTCCCAATTTTCCAGATACTCAGTGATTTTTCTGGTGGGATCTGTGGGTGGAGATTCCTTGTTACGCCCCCGTGGTCGTGGTCGTCCTGGCCGCCCTTGGCCTCTTCCAGGACCACCCTTTATCTCCTCGCCCCGGGACGGGGATCCTCCTCTGTCAGTAAGGTTGCATCCTTCGTCTTCCTGCATAACTTCTGCCATTTCCTCTTCTTTGGCAACCGAATACCTCTGGCCCTTCCACTCGAAGCAGAGGCATGTTGGGTGTCCCCATTGATACCGCACCTTTCTAGTTCTCAACCAGTCTGTGACTACCTTCAGTTTTTTCCCTCCTGGCAAGTGTAGCTTGGGCAAGATCTTAGGAATTGGTGTGGAGTGGAATCTGATAGGTTCTTTCTTACGAGTGGCTCGCATGATGTCCTTTTCAGTTGATACATGTGAATCCTGGTTAGCACATCTGGGGTCAGGTTCTTGTTAATTTGATATGTGGAGTATGCTCTGTGCGTCCGGTCTAACATGATTTCTTTGTTCTCTTCTGCATTCAGGATGTGTCGAAACAGGTCCATCACGTATTGCTGCAAGTCAGGGTCCATTACTGATTTCGGGATTCCACGAATTCGAATATTATTACGCCTGGACCTATTTTCAGCATCTTCTTGTTTATTTTGCACTCGTTCCATTTGCTGTTCCAGTTCATAAACTCTGTTTGCCAGGATGTCGTGCTCGTGGCTCTGCTCCGTTACTACCGTTTCGACCTCATCGATCCTTTTTTCTACTGCCAAGACTCCCTTATTGAGATCAGAGATGAATTTGGCCAGGTCATTTGCACTTTCTTTGATGTCCTTCTTAAGCTCCTGTAGCATTTCCAACAGGTCCGACTTTCGGATAGGTGGGTCTTCGAGGCGTCCTGCCCCCTCTGGAGGGGGAGTATGTGTCACAAGTCTCTCCCCTTCTCACCTGTTTTTCCTGTTTGCTTGCGACCTTCTTTTGTGACTTCTATCGTACGGTCTGGGATTTGTATAAGCCTTTGCGTGGGTCTTCGGATTCCAGCATGCTTCGTTCAGATTGTCCAGGTCGGAACCAGGAAGGAACAATGTCCATGCGCGGAAACACGGAAGCCGTGACTCGAGCGCGAGCGATATCCAGGAAAGTTCGGTAAAGATTGAAGGGTGAAAGGAAAGGAGGTGGAGTCAAGGAACCGGGATATAGAATTCAGGAGATTAGCCCCGAGCGAACTCGGAAGTACACGTCCAGCTACGGCGAGCAGTAGTGATGAGACGCGCAGAGCCGCGGGGGTGTGTCTGTTTAGTAGTGTGCCGAACGTGTAACGTAAAGGCTGGCAAGCTGCAATTCATATTCGACTGCCATGTTGGGAGGGTTACTGCACTCTATGGGTCAGGGACCATGAGGTCCAAAAGGGACGCAGGCGACGGTTCATGACAGTATGTACCTGGGCTAGCGCTTGTATCTGGTTGCGTTTCTGAGTGTCTGCTGTTTGCAACAGGGCTTTAATGTCGCCAGAGCCTTGGCCTTTAGCTTTCGTTGTTTGTTTGAGATCTTGGTCGATATTCAATAGTATTGTCACTTTAGATCAGGTTTGATGAGTTAGAGTCAGTGTTGTCCACCACTGCTGACCCCCAGGAAGGCTTTCTCACATCCACTGCTTTGGGATGTCTTTGTAAGGCCGGGTGTAGCTATTTAACTACGATTCATTTGTGCTTTGGGCTGTGGTTTATTCTGTTCTTCCAGATTTAGCCTTTCTTCTTACAGCTCTTTCTGGATTGTACGCCTCAATTTGTTGTATTATGGGAGTGCCTGTACTTTCTGTCTCCGCATGGTCATAACCACTTGTTTTGGTTCATGCCTGGTTGTTTTATGGATCAGCCGCTTATAAGCCTCATTACTGATAAGTGAGGAGGCGGAACCACTCAACATGCAACTGAGCTCAGCATTTTGGTTATTGTTGTTGTCATTGATCCTTATTATTGCTTTAAAAGCATTCTGGCGAGCCGTTAGGGAATCATTCTTCACTTCACCCCATATATTCTGCTTGATGGGAGCTTCAAGTGTCTATTGGTGGTTCAGCCAGAGCCGGCAACCGCCACCGTATCAGGCTTCCTCTGCATCACCTAGCCACTCAGGCTCGCTTGGGGGCTGCGTCATAACCACACCCACAACCCCACTGGATTTCATCACCCCCTCAATCTCCTTACCTCTTCCCAGGTCAGGAGCTTTCTTACAGAGGTGTTGGGGGAGGTGGGAAGGGGGGGTCGGGGCAGGCCACCTCGGCGCAGCTATTCCACCTTTCGGCTCCAGTTTTAGGCAGGCCCGCTGTTGAATTTGCCCAGGAGTGGCGCTGCAGCCACAACAGCGACCCCACAGGGTTATGGTGCCCCCACAGCCTCTTACTGCATCCCAGGCTGGGGGTTCTCCCTCAGATATGCTGGTATTCGAGCAGCGCTCGTGCGGGTCACAAAGATGTGAGGGGAGGAGATTAGCTGTCCCAGCGTGGCTCATCCAACTTTCGGGCTCTCAGCTGCTGGCAGACCACCTGTTCTATCTGCCTAGGAGTGGCGCCGCAGCCACAACAGCGACACCGCTGGGTTTTGATGTCCCCACAGCCTTACCGCTTCCCGAATCGAGGGCTCTCCCTCAGATGTGTTGATACTCGAGCGGCGCTCGAGCGGATCCCAGCGATGTGGAGGGAAGGGGTAGGTTGTCTCGGCGCGGCTCCTCCTTCTTTCCCGCTCCCAGCCGTGGGCAGACCCGCTTGTTTTCTTCACTCCAGAATAGAGCCGCAGCCACTGTAGCAACCCAACTGGGTCTCGGTACCCCTACAGCTGCCTCCCCGCCCCACGGGACGGGGGCTTCACGTTGGGTCAGTTGATGTTCAAGCTGCGCCCAAACAGATCATAGAGGTACGGGGAGGGGGTGGGGTAGGCTGTCACGGTACGGCGTCTCCGATTTCAGAGTTGCGTCATAGTCATGTTCTCCGGATCAAGCGGGACCATTACAAATGTTCCTGGCGTGTACTCGGGGACTCCCAGCTTGGTTCACTACCTCGCAGGGCACCGTCTTCATGGTTGCAGTCGGGTCGCAGGTCCCCTAGGGAAGGCACTCGGTCCCGTCCGCCATTTTGACTGCAGGAGGACCGATTCACAGAAGTTTGTATAACTTCACCTTATAAGTTCAAACATTCACCCAAATCTCCTTCTTTGAGCTCCAGAACTTCTGACACCTGTTGAAGTGTTTCACTGGCTCTGGTGCATATTTTACGGTTTCGGGGGGTCTAGGAAGGGGTAGAAGGCACAGAGCTTACCAAGGAGGCATCCGACAGAATCCTCGACTGGCCACGCTCCCCCTCTCGTGAATTTTTAATGTGATTTGAACTCTGTGTTTCTTTTGTTTGTGGAGTCTGACAAACTCCATAGGCATTATCTTTTACATGGTGTCACACAGCACCTTCAGTGCAGTGACACAGGGAGGTCTTTCAGATTTCCCCAAGGTTTAAATCCCTTCTCTTGGATAAACTACTGTTTCCAAGAGCAGTGAAGTGAAAGTGACTTTACTTGCATTGTAATATTCTAAACACAGCACACACTATCTTACAATTGGGTGCTGGAGGGGTTACTTAGTATCCCCTTTGTCTAGCTTCTCATGTAACATTTTTATGTTACCCTTTGCGCGATGAATGGCTGGTGGCAGTGGTTTACTTTTAACTACTGTGGTGTGCATTTACCGCAGGCTGCGTTCGCAGCTGCAGTAAAGCACCCAAGGGTGCCATTTTTGTCAAAATGGCCCCGGTCTTTTTTTTTCGCCATTTCTTTGTGGAAAGGTCCTTCTTGGATTTACTCTGTGTGCCAAACCAGGTTTGGTCCCTTTCTTAATTTTTCCTTTGGCGGGATTCACGAGTGAAGCCCGCCTCTGGCTCTAGGGTGTCTGGCAGGGGCAGGAAGCGAGGGAGGTACCCAAAACTCCCTGTGCTTAGTCTCCTAGGAGACAAGAATGCATTCTTAGGTGATTGGCAGGCTGGCTGTCCGGCAAGGACAGCCACCCTGCTGGGTGACTAACAGTTAGGCTGGAATGAATGGAAGAAACCTGCATAAAAGACAAGGTTTTGGCTTGGAAGGCAGAGTCGACCACTGGATGAAGGAATCTGAAGCAGAACTTGGAAGAGACGCCTGCTGCAACTCCTGGACCATTGGTTTGCCTGGTGAAGCCCTGCTGCTGTGCTGAAACTCCAAATTCGTTTCGACTAGAGGAGCCCTGTAACGACGACTTCTCCCTTTGAGTTGGTGGGACCAATCAACGCCAAAGCAAGCCACCTGGACATCCTCTCGGAGCTGGTTGAATTTCCACTGCAGTTGCTGCTGGAACCAAATAGCCAGGGAAAGGAACACCAGATCGTGTGCGTTGCTTTTAAGTTGGCCAAGAGCTCCAGGAAGATTCTCTGGACTCCCAGGAAGCAGGACTGACCGAGCCTCACCCAACTCAACAGAGTGCTTGACCAAAGATGCAAGGAAAGCCCATCTGAACAGCAAAGAGTCTGCGGTGGTGCTATTTGCTTAGACGCGAGGAGCTAAAACCGCATAGTGCCACTGAATAGAAGTTGATCCTTTTCTGTCGCCGACCATCCCCTTGCAGTGCAGGAGTCCTCCAGATGTCCTCCCTCTTGTCCCCACAACTGAGGCCCAGGAACACTGGATCTGCAGAGCTGCATAGGAACAGAAGCCAGCCAAAGCCCTTTTCTTCTAACCAAAGGTACAGTACAATCTAAGAGAACATACCTCTTGTTGTGTAACCTCACTTGTTCTCTGCTGAGACCGGTCTTGGTTGCTCTGTAGAGTTGCCATCAGCTTCTTTACTTCCCAAGCCTTAACAGCTGTGACCCTAGTTTGATTTGTTCTTTTCTACAAAGACTTCTAAAACATTGTGCAAGACTTTTACCTACCTTTAAGAAGTGCTTCAGTTCACCTAGACTTTTGCCGAATTGACTTCGGTCTAACCTGGGTCCCTGAATGATTCTTCTTCCCTCTGACATTGTTTTCAGTCTTCCTCCCAGGAAGGGGTTAACTAAATTTGCATTGAGGGGGGGGTGGATGTACAAACGTACTTGCCTGTTTTCAGACTATTTGTGAGATCTCTTGTTCTGTTCTTATAATCTTTTTCTTTGACAAAGTCTTAAGTTTGCTTCTAAATGCTAACAGTGATATATTATTGTCCACAGTATCCCAATTACTGAAGTCACCTGAAGGTGTAGGAAGTGTCTTTGTGCCATCCCAAAAGGGTATTTACTGATTTACAAATATTAAGAGGTTGTATTTTGGAGTGTATTTGTGTGTTACTATTATATTGCCCCCTTCTGAAGAAGGCTTATTCAAACTGACTGTTAAATACATTAATAATTGTTTAATTAAGAAACCTTGTGTGTAAGAGTTTATTTGAATACTTGTCACTGTGAATCCCTGTGTAACTCTGCTACCGCTCACATTGATCCCTCTTGAGATGATCCTGGCTGCTCAATCGCTACCAACCTGTGTAGTATATATAGACTTATACCAAAGGTTGGGTTACTATTGCCAGGAGTTCAGGGTTGTTGTAGTGCACCCAAAGGATACTACATACAATCTTGCCTAACAGTTTATGAGAAGTCAAGCTCTGGTGGTGGTAAAAAGGTACAAATATTTGGGCTCATCTATCAATGATGGTAAGGATGGTAATGCCCCAGAAGTGAAAGTAAACGGCATGTTATTGGCAGCAACTGGCCAGCTTGTCCAATTCGACTATACATTTGGGAGGTTTTTGTGTCTTCCTGTAATCAAGTTGTTTAAACAGAAAATCGTTCCTAAATTGGCTTTTGGGGCACAAACTAGAGAAGATGAGTAATTTGGGCTAGGTTGGAGGCCAAACTGTGGAGAAAGGTGCTGCATTTACTGGCTTCAGTCCCAATAGGCGGAATACCATTCGATCTGGGACAATTACCAATTCAGATGATAATTGATTGGGGAAAGCTGCAATTATATGCTGGTATTGTTTCTCGTCCAAAGCCTAATTTTTCGTCCATCTTAATATTTGGACAAAGGGTAATTGCAGGCTCCTGGTGGACTGGGCCACATGGTGTACGTAGACCCTTGTGAAAATCGATTCCTCAATGCATGTCTTCTAACCCAAATAAAGTGAAGCAAACGAGGTTTAGACGCACATGGACCCAGTTTAGAGCTAGTTTGTTGGAGTATCAGTGTTTTAATTACCATTTTGCTTGGACGATAAATCACTATAATACTCTAGCCCCATATCTGAAGAAACACCAGTCTAGAGAGTTTAAGTTTCAAATGATAAGAGTAGAATTAAATTTGGTTCCCCCGATGGAGGTGTTGGGGATAAGGAAAAAGATTGTAGGGGGAAAGACAATGTCGTTATTGTGTCATTGAGGACGAAACCTTAAAGCACTTGTGTGTGCATTGTCCGGTCTTGCGCATTCTGTGGTGGAGAATAACCGAGTTGTGCACTAGTATAGCAGAGGAGGATTTTTTTTTTTTTACATCTTTATTTGTAATTTTCAATCAAGCATATGCTAAGATATTACAGCATACATTTAAATAGTACAAGTGAATTATTGTTTATCCTAGCACATGCAATTTCTAAACATCAAACATGCCCCATAAAAAAATTCATTAATTTATTACATATTCATCAGGGCGATAATTACCATTCCTAATAACACCAAATTAACTGCAAAAATATTATCAAGTTTCCCCCACTTAGACAAAAAGCACAAAACAGACACTTAAACACACACTAACAACAAAAACAATACTTCTCAATTTAAAAAATCTGACCGCTTAGACTAATGAGTTACTAAATCTGACGTTACTCTACCATATTATGATGTAATAATGTGTGTGAAAAGTTCAAATCTGTACTAAACCACACAAATAAAAAATAAATAAGGAAGGAAGAGGAGGGGGTGGCAGCGGAAGGCAGCAGGGAAAAAGAGTAGTGTGACATCTGTTTAACATTGGAAATAAGGGGAGTAGGTGGAGATCAGGTGGGCTTTAGGGGCCAGATAGATGTTGTGGAGCCATGGCGATAGGATAGAACCCTGAGGGACCGCACAGCTAGAGAGGTAGGTGGAGGAGAGAAAAGGACCCATTTGGACTTGGGAAGGTCTGTTATAGAGGAAAGAGGTGTGGTACGCCAGTGCCCTGTTTGTGATGCCAAGGGTGTCACAGACGGTTTATGATGATGTAGTGGTTGAATAGCAGTCAGACGGAGATGATTTAGAAGCATGGAATAGCAGTCAGGCAGTCTCCACTCTCCCCAAGGTCATCTACACACCTTTCATCACACACAGATTTTCTCAACACAGGTTTCTGCAGAATAGCCACACAACCAATACTCCGCCGCCTTCCATCACTGGTCCCCACATGTCTACTACCCACCTTCACCACCTTGATAGGGTCAAAATAGCGCGAACAACCTTTCGGTACACTAAATGGTTTCTTTATATGCACTATATCATCAGCACGTACCCCCCCCCATCCACAAGCTATTGCTCAATTCAGGTGTGTTGATCCTCAACTAACCAATGTGGAACAGCTTTGACTGCCATCTTCCTGCCCCTCAACTTCTCAAATGGAGTTATTCCTGTCAACCCCTGTGGCGTATCTCTCAACGCTCTCATCATTTCCTTTACGTTATTGCTCCAGTCCCCCAAATTATGAGCCTAGAATAATCTTCTCTAGAGAACAACTTTTCCATAAAATCAATCATGGTCTAAATGCTCTCGACAAACTCCACCTCAAACCATCTTGAGGCATAGTCTACAACTACAATGGCAAATCTATGTTGCTGTCCTAACAGACTCATGGGACCCATGAAATCTATAGCTACTTTCTCCCATGCCAGCTTTGGAACCAATACACAACCAATGTCCACCTTCTGAGTCTTAAACGACTTATCACTAGCCCCAAAAGTAACACAGACACCCACTACCTCATCCACCATGTCATCCATACCAGGCGACCAAAACATGGCCCTCAATCTGCGTTTGGTTAGGCTCTTGCCAAGATGGCATCTGTGAGCATGCTTTACCAATTCTCTCCGAAGTGACGCTGGTGGAACCAACCTTTCACCTCTCGCCAAACCCCACACCGAACCCCTCAATACGTCTCTGACTTTGTAAAACAGATACCTCATCTCCACTCCAGCATGCCACCCCTGCTCAGTTTTAGCCACAACCTCCTTCAATTCCATATCTCCTTTAATCCCCTCCAACCAGACCGCCTTAGAAAATGCACAATCCACTGTGTTAACCACCTGCGCAATCTACTTGTCATACTCCTCCACCTCAGGAAAATTAGGCCTGGGAGACCTCGACAAACAATGTGCTATTGGATTACAGTGACCCGATACAACATTCACCACAAAGTTGAACCCTTGCAATGCAGACAACCATCGTGCTATCCTCAGTGTTGCTAAACCCAATCCCCTAATGGAAAGAAAATGTGCCAAAAAGGCTTGTGATCGATTCTCATTACATATGTTATGTTACATGTATTTATACAGCGCACATACACCCAAGGGCATCTTGGTTTGAAACAGTCGAGGAGAAGCAATGATTAAGCAGAGTAGAACCTAAAAAAGGAGGGTCTTCAAGGACCGCCGAAAAGCCAGATGGTTAGTAGCAGCACAGAGAGCCCAGGGCAGCTGATTGCATGCCCTCGCAGCCACCACAGAAAAGGCACGACCACCAATCCGTGGCCTTCGGACCAGAGGTACTAATAGTAGAAGGGCATTCTGAGAACACAGAGGTTGAGAAGAAACATAGTGGACAAATATTTCCTGAAGGTACTCAGCTCCAAACTTGTCGAAGGCTTGATGTACCAGGCACATTGATTTTAACAAAATCTGTTTCTCAATCGGAAGCCAGTGCAACTGTCTCAACAGAGATGACATATGTGCATATGGAGGGGGGCACATAATTACTCTGGCCACTGCCTTTTGGAGCAGCTGGATGCGATTTACCAGGCAATGTGGTTGGCAATAGTACAGTGAGTACTAAGAACAAGGGCATCAACTACTGGGGCATGGGGATTGCAGAAAATAAAAGGAAGAACCTTCCTCAGGGTGCGCAACTTGAGACAGCCAGATTTGCAGACTGCACCAACCTGCTCTGCCATAGAAAGGGAAGCTGAGAACTTCATCCTCAAGTTTCTCACCGAGAGGGATGGGAGAGGGAACGGGCCAAAAGAGACCGGCCAAAACTCTTGAGTCCAAAAGGAGAGAGGACAAGTCGTGCCTACCACAAGGACCTCAGTTTTGCTGCCATTGAGTTTTAGCGAGTTACTAGCCATCCAGGTGCACAGATCCTCTAAACAGCTTCTAAGCCGGGAGGCAGTTTCAGGGCATGAGAGATCAAGGCGAACTAGGATCTGTGTATCGTCCGCGTAAGAATAGAAGAGGAAACCATGTGACAAGATAAGAAGCAAAAGTGGGAGAATGTAAATGTTAAACAGAAAAGGCGTCAGGGCCGAGCCCTGTGGGACTCCGCAGAACAGATGGATAGATTGTGAGCAAAAAGGAGGCAGAAAGACAGATTGAGATTGATCCACCAGGAAGGCGGTAAACCAGCTCAGTACTTGGCGCTCGACAAACGGGAGAACAGAATGGAATGATCCACAGTGTCGAACCCTGCCGACAGGTCCAGCAGGAGAAGTGCTCCCACCCCACCCTGATCAACTAGGCGGGTTAAATCGTCAAGTACAGAGTTGAGTACTGATTCGGTCCAACTCCCTGCCGAAAGCTGTACTGAAATGTGTCAAAGAACCTTCAAGTTTCCAAAAAGGATGTCAAAAGTGGAGAGACTAGAGCTTCCAGAACCTTCATCAGAGAAGGGAGATGAGAGATGGCCCGGAAGTTAGCAAGTACGCCAGGGTCTAGGGAAGGCTTCTTCAGAAGGGGTAGTACACAGGCATGCTTCAGTGTCCTGGGAATGAACCCCTCTTGGAAGGACAGAGTCACTGCTGTAGTAATATATAGAATCAGATCTCCAGAGATATCTTTGAGCACAGACAGCGGTATGGTATCAGAAGGCGAGGCTGATTTAAGTCTCTGAATAGCTGTGGAGATGTCCTGCTCACAAAAGACAGGGAATGATATCCTTAAGGTGTTAGGGACTGGCAATTCAGTGGAAGCCAGAACAGATGCACTCCTGACAGAGTTTTCTCTGATATCTTTAAGAATAGATTACATTTTTGAGTGGAAAAAATAGGAGAGGGAGTCACAAAGATCTTGTGAGGGATCAAAACAGGTATCAGCTTTCGTGGGTCTAGAAAGAGATTGAACTAATTCAAATAATGCTTTGAGCCTAGTTACAGCACATTCAACTTTACCACTAAAATAAGATTTTTTAGCAGCCGAAATTGCCTTCTGGTATGTTGATAGGGCAAGGCGAAAGGCAGCTCTGTCAGCGATCATATAGGCTGCGCGCCATTTCCTTTCACCCTGCTGGCAGACAACTTTTAAGGGTCTGAGTTCAGGGTTCGGACACATGAATTCTTACCTTACAGAGCCTAGCCGGTGCCAATATATCGGCCACAATCCGGAAAGATTCATCTAGGACAGCTAGAGTACAACGGCTATGTTGTACACAATGGGAAAGAAGTGAGGCAGACAGAGCAGGAAGTTCCACATCGCACATATGGAATGCCCCATGGAATCATGGAATATCTAGACTCCGTTGCGTCAAGGTGAGCGGCACAAACGCTAAAGGCACTCCCCCCATTTTCTAGACTATCGCACCCAGACCACAAGCACATATATCCAATATAATTATTGTCTCTGCCAAAAGATCGAACCTATGCTATGTGGGCACAATAGCCACTTCCTGTTTCCTCTTCTTTTCTCTCCCACACAAACTCCACCCTCCCCTTCAACAAATCCCTCAAGACTACACACTTTGCTGAAACATTTTCCACAAATTTGGCATAAAATTCCATCAAACATAGAAATAACCTAAATGTATCCCTATTTGATGATGATTTGATTTCCAAAAGGGCATCCATCATCTCCGGGCGAGTTTCCAAACCATTGCCAGTTAATCTGTGACCGAAAATAGACACCTGGTGTACTTTAAATTGGCATTTTTCTTTTTTTACAGTCAACCCTGCTACCTCCAATCTCCTCAGCACTTCGTGCACCCTAGCATTATGTTCCAATTCAGATTTTGCTCCCACCAGAATACCATCCTGGAAGCATCTTGCCCCAGTAACATCGCCTAATAAATCTTCCATGATCTTCTGAAAGACAGCAAACGCTGACGCCAGACCAAAAGGCAATCTTTTAAACTGATCCACCCCATAGGTGTCATAAAGGCCATCAGCGCTCAGACGTGTGATGCAGATCCACTTGGTGGTAGGTTGACGACAGGTCAAGCGTGGAGTACCACTCCGCCTCCTCCATAGTAGTTAACATCTCATTCACCCAGGTTGAGGGAAGATGGCTCAGGGGCAACGCATTTGTCTTGGAAGCAAGACAAGGCAGCGCAACACCAGTTTGAATCCCGATCCCGCACTTGGAAACCTATCTCTGGTATTAAGCGTGTTATAAAAGCACAATTATAATTATAAATAATTATATTTCACAAAGGGTAAAAGGATTGCTGTTGATCAAAATAGTGCGATTCAAGTCACTTAAATTGACGCATAACTGTAAGGATGACATGGTATCGAGAATAGATAGAAACGTGATCACAGTTCAAGGGTGTTTATTAAACTGTATAGGTAGGATGGAAAAACGGCTAATCTAAACCTAAATCTAAGATGTGAGCAAGCTACGACCATCAAAGGACAAATAAGGCAGTCCTAGTGGCGTCTTGTGAAATAAAAGGGGCCTATACAAAGAAAAACCTATTGCCAATCCTTACGCTAAATACAAAAAGAGTGTGGGATAGTGTTGACAAGAAAGAAACAAATGTTCATAAATAAAAAGTGAGGATGTGGTAGCCGGGGGTCTCCCTTCCCTACATTTCGAGCATGGGAAAAGGTAGGACTCCTGAGCACAGCACAATCTCGAGCTTTCCCAGCATGAGATGACAGTTCGGCTTCACATATCAGGCCCTTCGGTGGTTAAGTCTCTTTTCTACAAAAAGTCTCATGCCTCCAAGGACCTCATGGGTTCCAAAAATAACAAACAAAAATAGGTTCTGTTCCAAATGTACAATGGGTGATGACTTCACCCCTGCGCCCCCCTCTTCCGGGCGCAGACCCCTCACGAACATCAGCCTCCCTTCATCTGGTTTACTATGGCTTTTCAGAAAAATCCCCCCTGTAACATTCACGATTCTTAATGTATTTTAAAACAGTTCACCGTGGACATCCCTCTGCCTGTTTCACTTTTGTCAACACCCTGTTTGTTGGGACCTTAAACGTCGCCCCTCTTTATTGGCATCTATATCAGGACCTTCGGTGGTTGACTTTCTTGCTTCTGAGGGCCTAATAGGTTCAACTATTACAAACAAAAAGTTCCTTTCAGATTACACTTGCGGTGAGGATTCTTCAACCCTGGGTCCCCCTCTTCCGGGCACAGTCCCCTCGAATATAAGCTTCCCTCCCGTCGGGTTCACTCCGGCTTATATTCACAATGATTTCTCAATTGCATTGATATGTCATTGGGGTGATGGCTTCTCAACCCTGGATCCCCCCTCTACCGGGCTCGGAACCCTTCAAACATTTGCGTCCCTCCATCAGGTTCACTATGGCCTTTTGCAAAGATATTTTCATGTTGGCGTTCACAAATCTTAATGTCCTTTTGCTTTCTCTTGATGTGGGATTCACTTCCCTTGCGTTTCTAAAAGGTTTTTCGGTCAAAGTCCTTAAACTGTACAGGGATTTTGCTAGACCCCTGTATGACCACTTTGACCTTTCTTGGAAACTCTCGTACGGCCTTCAGGTATCAGTAGTTTCCTTCAAACATGGGATGGACCAGAGTCTCTCGAGTGAGCACCCTCGTGGTGCCGGACTCCTCTGCAGCTGGTCTTTCCTAAACAATGTATAGTTCTTTGAACTTTTCTCAATGTGCCACTTTTTGACTTTCAATCAACACAGTTCATTTCTATATCGGTTCTCCCCTCGAGTCACCAGCCGTGATGAACCGCTTGGCTTAATTTCATATCGGGAGTCAAAGCCGGTACCACGGTAGCAGGCGTCTCCCTCAGTCCTGCTTATCAGCGTAGGCATGCTCTGTGTACCGTTGACATCTGCTGAAACACACTTGGGCTATTGTTCGCGGTCTTACGTTTCCTTCCATGGAGGTCTTGCGGTGTCTGGGTCGGAAAGGGCAACGGAGCTTCCCTCCTGGTCAACTTTTCGGTTCTCGCCTTGCTCGTATTGTGCTCTCGTGCTCCACCTTTTATCCCTGTGGGGAAGGAAAAGGACTGTCAGGTGTGTGCGATTCTGGTCAATTGCTTGACTTTGCCTGACCCTTGTATTGAGACTTTCCGGGTAAATGGCTCTGGTGTTAGTCTCTTGTCTTTCGTGGTGTGCAAAAGTGTTTGTGTCAGGTGGGTAGTGTTACTGAATGTCCTACGTTGTAGGATGGGGAAGAGGTATTAGAAGAAGGGGGATAATGCGTCTCACCCGTCGGTGTCCCACTTCCACTCCCCGAGAACCCTCCATCCAGGTGATCCCCCCCTCACTAATCCACCCCCAGGAACTGGATACAATAGCGATGGATGTGTGCTGGCCACCTGGATGGCAGATCCCCGAGACTAGCCGGGGAGACACCTTCAGGTTTCTCACATAACCTAATCTGTCCATCCAGACATTGAGTTACAACAATGGGAGATAGGGAACAAGTTACTTACCTGTAACTATTGTTGTCCAGTATGGGTCTGGCATGGATTCACATGCTCATGAATTCCCTGTTGTCAGGCTGGGAATCTTTGGTAAAAGAAAAAACTGTTTCACTTTCACTTACAAACTGTATTTCTCCTCTAAACCAATCACTGTACTCTGGGTCATACTGTCCCCAGCAAATGACTGCCCTCTCCCTAAGCCCCTCCTCTGGCAGCCATCTTCAGATTTGGTAGCACGTAAAGTGGCAGTATGATCAAGAAGAGCCGCAGAGGGGCAGGAGGGAGGGTTTGCATGTGAATCCATACCAGACCCATGCTGGAGCAGAACAAGTTACTTACCCAAGGTAACGTTCTTTCGACTGGATGTTCCTCCCACGTATTCCTTATCATTGATATTTCCTAATATCCAGCTTACTGCAGAAATTTCATTTTCTGTAGAGGGCGCTGTGAGTCGATGCCTGTCGAGTCGATGTCCCTTGAAGGCCTCTGTACCGATGTCGACGTCATCACAGGTATAAGTAGCGCGCGCAGCGTCCGTTGCTCAGTTACATTTTGAAGCAAAGCATTGTCCTGAGTTAGACGCTTACTACCCTTGAGGAAGCGCAGACTGTAACCACAAGGGATGTTTTACTGTGGGGTAAAATGGGAGTGGCGATAAGGAATACGTGGGAGGAACATCCAGTGGAAAGAACATTACCATGGGTAAATAACTTGTTCTTCGAATGGATTGTGTCCTCCCACATATTCCTCATATTTGATACTCTCCCAAAGCAGTAATATAATCAGGAGGAGGGAGTACAATTTGAGTCATTAAGTATGCACAGAGTGCAGTGCTGCCTTTCCAAATTTAGATTCTTGACTAGTGGAGGAATCCAGACTATAGTATCTTGTAAAGGTGTGTGCAGACGACCATGTGGCAGCTGCACAAATATCCTTTATTGGAACTCCTCTTTGAAGAGATGACGAAGCTGCAATACCCCTGGGTGAATGAGCCCTTATATGTTCTGGAGGGTCTTTACCGGCCAATTAGTAACATTCTGCAATTGTTAAAATAATCCACATAGAGATGGTTTGTTTGGTGATGGCTATGCCCAATTTATGACCTGTGTAACCCACAAACAATTGGTCAGTTTGTCTCAATTTCGCAAGTCTGCTAATGTAAAAGCTCAAAGCACGCTTTGGATCAAGTATGTGCAGCCTTTCTTCCTCTTTCCCCGGATGTGGAGGAGGGTAAAAAGATGTCAAGGTTATTTTCTGAGTGATGTGAAATTCACATACTAACTTGGGGAGGAAGTTAGGCTTCACCTTTAATACCACTCTGTCCTTGTGAAAGACAGTGTGAGGAGGCTTGCAAGACAAAGCCTGTAGCTCACTCACCCTTCGAGCAGATGTTATTGCCACTAAAAAGACTGTTTTAAGGGTAAGAAGTCTTAAGGGGCACGAATGAAGAGGTTCAAAGGGAGTACCCATTAAAAAATGTAAGACTAAATTTAGATCCCACAGGGGGACTTGAAAAGGAGTTGGGGGATAAACATTAGTTAACCCCTTCAAGAATTGTATTACCAGAGGTATTTTAAAGTAAAAGACTTCCTCAGCAGTGCTCTTGAAAATGGAAAGCGCAGCCAGGTAACCTTTGATTTTACCAATCTGGAGTCCCAGATTTGCTAAATGCAACAGGAAAGATAACACCATCGGTGTATTGCATGAAAAAGGGTAAACATCATTATCTCTACACCTGCTGCAAAACTTATTACAACAGCAGTGGTATAAAGATTTGGTTGCTGGCCTTCTGGCCGAAAGCAAAACCTCCATTATGTCGTCTGGGAGGTCCCAATCTTTGTATCTCAGCCTCTCAGAAAGCATGCGTGAAGGCTGAAAGTCCCGATATCCGGATGGAGAACCCGACCCTCCTCTCGGGAGAGAAGAACCTCTCGTTGTGGAAGACTAATGTGAGGGCAGATCAACATGTCCAGACTGTCCGGGTACCACATTCTTCTGGCCTATCTGGGGCAATTAAGATCATGGTTTTCCTGAACCTTCTCAACCTCCTTATTATGTGAGGAATGACGGGGACTGGAGGAAACGTGTAGAGGAGTGGAAATTCGTAGTCCACCATGAACGCATCTCCTAGAGCTCCTCTCAGGGGAAACTCCATGGAGCAGTACAGTTTGCATTTCCGGTTGGCATTGGTCGCGAACAGATCTACTTGAGGGGTTCCCCAAAGGGTGAAGATCTCTTGAAGGACTTCCTGAGCTAGTTCCCACTCATGAGAAACTGTGCTCTGCCTGCTTAGAGCATCCACTGTTGTGTTCTTCTCCCCAGCTAGATGAACTGCTGACAGAGAGATTCCTTCTTTTATCACCCAGAGCTGCATTGCCTCTCTGCACAGTGGTAGTGACCCTACACCTCTTTTGTTGAGGTAGTACATGGCCACTGGGATGTCCATCATTATCAGGACATTCTTTCCCTGTACAGACGGCAGGAAGGCCATCAGCGCTAGTCTGATTGACCTCAGCTCTAAAAGGTTGATATGTAGTTTGGACTACCATGGAGACCAACGACCGCTGATGGTCAAATCGTTGGTATGGGCTACCCACCCGGTGAGTGAGGCGTCCGTCACTATTGTTATCTCCAGCCATAGTTGCCAAAAAGGTTCTCCTTTCAAGATGTTTTCCCGACAGGCCCACAACTGAAGGTCCAGTGATACTCTGTATGGGATTTGTAGGAGATCTGACATCCTTCACGATAACAGTGACCACTGGGTCCTGAGAGCCCATTGGAGAGATCTCATTCACAGGCGAGCCTCTGGCACCAGAAAATTGCAGGATGCCATTAGGCCTCGCAACCTCAGATAATTGTAGGCTGGTAGATGTTGGCCATTTTGGAATTTTGTCACCATCTGTAGAATGTCAAGCGCCCTCACCTCTGGTGGCGAGGCTTTTCCCAGGGATGCATCCAGGACTGCACCGATAAACTGGAGTCTTTGTGATGGTATGATGTGGGACCTCTTGAAGTTGAGGGAGAAGCCCAGTCTGTGGAGGGAGTGGAAAGCGTAACTTAGATGATCTAGGGCTTGTTCTGGGGAATTGGCCCTGATACACCAATCGTCTAGGTAGGGGTAGATGTGAATCCCCCCTCTCGTGAGACTCGCTGCCACAACCACCATTAACTTGGTGAAAACACTGGGGACGGAGGGTAGCCCAAATGGCCGAACCCAAAACTGATAGTGAGAGTTACCAATGGCGAACCCCAGGTACTTTCTTTGCTTGTGATGAATTTGCACATGAAAGTAAGCATCCTGAAGGTCCAATAATACCAGCCAATCCTGAAGCTGCAGCTGGAGGGCCTGAAGGATCTGAGAAAGGGTTACCATTTTAAACTTGTTCAAGTCTCTTAAGTCCAAGATGGGTCTCAATCCTCTGTCCTTTTTCCGGAATTAGAAATTACGGGGAGTACCAACCCTTGTTCCTCTCTGATACAGCTACTGGTTCTATAGCACCTTTCTCTAGCAGGGTTAAAATCTCCTGCATAAGGAGCGGATCCGGAACCTTCAAAGAGTTGTCCCACGGTGGATGACTCTGGGGTGTTTGTAAGAAAGGCAGGCAGTAACCTTGGGCAATTGTCTCCAATGCCCAAGCATCTGAAGTAATAGCCTGCCATTATGTCAGATGTGGTGTTAACCTGCCTCCTACTGCTGTCTTGTGATGTAAGGCCTCAGAGAGGTTTTGGGGCGGCTGAGGCAGATGCAGAGGGTAAAGTAGCACCTGCTGTTGTGGTCTTGATACCTCTACCCCATTCACCACGGGGGAATCATCTTTGACCTCTGTGAGCTGGCTGTACGCTGTCTATTCCGAATGCGGAATAATAGCGAAAGGACCTATCCCTCCAGGGCGCACCCGTGGGGCGGTTTGGAGTTTGCCTTCTCGCAGACCCAAGGGATTTGGCTGCCGGCTTGGGAGTTTGCTGCTTCTCCAAAACTCTCATCAGCTTTACTTCCAAATAGATGTGTGCCGTCAAAGGGCATGTTGAGAAGTCTGGACTGTACGTCTGGGGCAAATCCTGACTTCCGCAACCACGCAAATCTGCGGATTACAGTTCTAGCCGCCAGAGTCAACAGAGTCGTGACCGGTCTGGAGGGATTCGCACATAGTGTCCTTTCCATCCTTGATAAGGTTCAAGAAACCGTCCCTTTCCTCCCCTTCGGGGATATGGTCAGCCACCATTGAAATACAATCATAAAGGGTGTGGGTAAACCTAGCCAGCGTGCATGTGGCATTAGCAGACTTTTCACGCCATACTACCGGCCGAGAAAACCTTCTTGGCCATGGCATCATATTTCTTGTCATCACGATCTTGCGGGATTGTGTGATAGGCATTTTGTTTGCCAGAAGAAGTTGCAGTCTGTACTACCAGGCTTTCTGGTGTTGGGTACTTCGAAAGATATAGAGGGTCCAAAGCTGATGCTCTATATTTAGCTGATCATCTTTTGTTAACCGCAGGGATAACCTCAGGTGTTTCCTAGTTGGAGGATACCCTCCTATGTAGAGCTTTGTGAAATGGGACAATATGGTCTTCCTGTGGTCCTTTGTCGAGTATACCAGGCCATCCTGCTCAAAAACAGGTATGGGTCTAGACCATAGCATGTACTCCATCACTCTAGTCTTTAGCAGTCTATAATTGCCTTCAGCATGATCTCCTGGATCAGCTTTCCTGAATTTAACTTCAGGGGAAGTGTCAATGCCACTTGCCTTATGCAGAGAGTCCTGCAGATGTTTAATTTGGGATTCTTCTGACACAAGTTCTTCTGGAACAGAAGGTGTCCCATATTCAAGGCCAAAAGGTCTTTCCTCTTCAGATGTTTCTGCATTCTCAGATTGAGGAGAGGGTTTTAAAATATTCTGAACAAGGTTGTGGTGTGTAATTTTCCTCAAAAGTGGAAGAAGGCGCTATAGATGTCATAATTGGAGCCGAAATAGATTACGTAAACGGCTTTGACGAAATTGTCAACGGATTTCTCCAAAGACGTCGGTGGGATCGACACCAAAGTCGATGTCTTCGCCGAAAGCATCCAAGGCATTGTCTTGTACTGCGTTGAAGTCGACACGCGAGGCATTGATGGCTTCTCCTTCAATGGGGGCAATGAGGGCGTTGTTGACGCACTCTTCGGCTTTGCCATATGGGTCGATAGTGACTACTTCTTGTGCTTTCTCTTGACTCAAGGGTTTTTCACGCTCTCGAGGAGTTTCCACAACCAAGGTCGAGGACTCATGGCTCCTGTGCTTCCCAGGTGTGTCACCTGGGGTATTGCCTCTAGGTGTCTTCGAGGGGGGCAAGGCTGCATTCGCAAACACCTTTAACATACTTTTTTCGGAATTCCTCCCACTGTGCCGGGGTACTGTGTTTCGCGAGACAAATGACCCTCTCTGGCGAACTAGAGGATGAGGTGGATAGCAACCTATGTCGCCTTTTCTTGCCATGCCTCGAAGAAGAGAAATGACGTGATCTACTTTGAGAACGTGATCAGGAATGTTTTTCATGACAAGGAGACGAAGGCCTTGACTCGTCAGAAGATTTGCGCTTGGACGGAGTAATGGATTTCTGAGGCTTACCTCTCTCCAACTTCCCTCTGCACTCCCTCATGGCCTTGGCCGTCATTGACATGCACTTGTCGCATTCGCACCACAGACAGACCCTGTGTGGATCTGTCATTGACATCTTAGCCGGCCGGCTCACCACTTGGGCCAATCACACAAGAGTGCGACTTGAGTTACCAAGGTAACTCAGTCCAGGGTGCCTAAACCCCCTCCCACACCCACTGTGGTACCCAGACAGAGTGGCACCACTTTTGGAGGCTTCTGTGGAGAAGCCCGCCAAAAAGTGGAACAAAGGGCTCGACTCGGGTTGGAGTCACAGAAGAGAACACAAACGCCATTTTAGAATAGAGTTCTGGCAAAAAATACCAACCGGTTAATATTGAATAAATAAACCGGTGGTATGTTCGAGGCTATAAGAATTAAATAATTAAAGTTGGTAGCCTCGAACAATGGGAAAATCCCAAAGAGATATATTCGCGGTCGAATATAAAAAGTAGTATCCCCTGCCACCAGCCAAAACTCGATCAGGGGGGATGGAGACGTGCCCCCTCGAACAACAGATCCCGGGGCAATCAAATTGCCCCGACCAGTACGTCCACAATATGATGGTTTGTACTGGTTTCTGTTCATAATTTGGGACTAGTAAAGACAATGATGACTTTACATGCCCTGGGAGACGGTAGTCAGTCCCAGGGTATGGAGTCTATGTTGGGGGGTCGCTACGACACCCCTGGGTTATGGCACAGAGGGTGCTGTGTAACCCACATAAAAAAAAACACATGCGACCCTAAGGAGTAAAAGACCCCAAAGCCCATAAAACACATGGAAAGTGAAAGGAACACCTCAAATCATGTCTAAGAGCGGGAGCAAAAGAATCTCACTCTTAGCAGGAGAGAAAAAAATAAACCCCAAAAATACAGCAAAGCTGCTGAGGGACTCACTAGGTTTGGGAAATTAGCCTTACAGAGAATTCTCCCTAACATCCAGCAGGGGTACACCAGACAGGAACACCTTCATTTTTTTTTTGTTTTTTTTTTGATGTCTTAGTTTAGTGATAAACTTTTGCATCATTGTGAATCTTATACGATAGCAAAGAAAATGTAAGAAGGGCTTTACAGTTTTCTTTGCTTGAGATCCAGAATGTTAGTCAGAAAAAGGACAACTGTGAATATGTATTTGTTATTTGTTCCGCTGAGGATAGTATTCCATCTTTCATCTTCGTCCAATTCTTGTGAAGCCAGATCGAAATGGGAACCAAATTGCCTGCGTTGAGCTGCCAGCGCCGGACACTCCATGACTAGGTGGAATATGGTCTCCGGTATGGTTTCAATTTCGCAAAACCGACAGTAGTTCCTTGCTTTGGGGATCTGGTTTGTTATGGCTAAATAGTAGTTTGTCGGCAGGATATTCAATCTGATTCTCAAAAATATTGATCTAATCACTGGATCTGGAAATAATCGCAGGTATGGTTGTGGTTCATTTAGTTTTCTGTTGTCCTTGTTACAGTATAGTGTCCGCTTATAGGAGTTTTTCTGTTCGATGGTTTTGATCCAGTCATTTTGTAGGAGTTTGACTTTGGCATGTTGGGGACGCTTCGTTAAAAGTTCTTGAGATATTTCTTCTTGTTCCATTTCCTTGGTGATAGATTTTTTCCATTTTGATAGAACTGTGGTATTTAAGGTCGCCGTTTTAGTTTTGAGGATGTTGATTGCCGGTGTCTTGTCGTCGGACAGGAGTTTACGATAGATGTCCAGACGTTTCCATCGTAATATGGAGCCGATAGATTGAGTTGCACCTTCATTGCAACGATCGTTCTGGTTAAATGGGCTCTCGGACGGCCGAGCAGCGGTCAGTTCGCCAACTGATGACAGTGATTGATGCAGCCGGAAAGCCACCCTGAGATGGAAGCCTTGTACAAGGCCTTCCCACGGTTCACAGGACCAAAGTTCACGAACAGTATTTCCGGGGATTTGACATTTGAATTTCCCTGATCATCACCGGTGGGGTCCATTTGTGGGCTCTCCCATAATTGTGTCTGTGTGACTTGTTTGCTGAGAATACCATAGACTCCTTTGGCAGAGTTTCTGACAGGTTTGCGTTTGTCACGATTTTCCCCTCGCATCAAATTCCTTGCTTCATTAACTGCAATATAACCTTCCTGAAATAAGAGTTTAGAATGCATCGTGGCAATCAGAGTGGTATGATCTTTTAGAGTGTCATTTATTGACTCGTAAAGTTTGGTAAATAGCGCCAATGTGATGGTTAAAGACAACATTATGGCTAATAAATCAGGTTTCTTCTGTTTCCTTTCTCTTTACGAATGCAAGACCGAGTGCTCCAGTCTTGAGATATAGGGTCTCATTACAAGCATGCCGGTCCGGAAACAACGGTGCCAGTAAGCTTACCGGCACCGTTGTTTCCGGACCGACACACTACAACTCTGCCCAGCGGGTGCCCTCCCTTCCAGCAGGTCTGACCTGCCGGGCGGACCGCCACCCGCCCCCAGATTTTCATGGAGGCACTGTTATTACCGGTGCTGGTGTTTCCGTGGTCCCCACTCCCATATTGTCCTATCGGACTCTATAGGAATGGGGAACAATATTTTACAGGTGCCAAAGTTCCCGGCCACCGTGGTTTTAATCCCCCGATGTTACCGGCAAGTCAGGTGCTGGTAAATGTTTACAGGTCCGGTATCACCGGCAGTGTTACCGCCTGACCCGTAATGAGGCCCATAGTCTTTGTGATGGTCTGAATGCAAGTCATGTGATGAATCAAATAAGGACGAGACGTGTTTGGATGAATTCGGCTTTTGTGATGCCCCTTCTGGCAGGACTCATAAGAGTACAAGGTTCTTTGAGGGATGGTGATTGCTGGACCCTCATGGGCTCTTTAGGCTTAATAGCCAGAGATATTGGTCTCCTCTCTTCATTTAGATGTTCTAGGGTATATTTGCCCCCCCCCCCCCAACCTTCTTGTTGGATCTAGTGCTGGGACTAACGACAGACGTAACATGTAACTTGTTCAGCAGTACTGCATCATCGCTACCAAGGTAAAAAATGGTTTGAGTCGAGGAAGGGACCTTGTCGCCGGCCATTTCTTTCTGGGGCTCCACCCTTCCCCGGTTTGTTCTGTCAGGAGAGTCTACTGCTGGAGAGGGGGCAAGAGGCTTTGAGATCACGGAGGGGGGGCTTGAGTTGATGCTTCTCTAAAGCAAGGTGCCATCTTTCGCACCAAGGGTTTAGGATGAAGTGTTTTTGTGGTCTTATGTTGAAAGAAGGCGGCCAAGTTTAAAACTGGGTGGGTTCCTCTTTTGTTCGCATTTCGGTATATTCTCTGTGGGTCTGTTTCCCCCGCCTCGGATGGAATAGGTTGGATGCGTTGGTCACCAGTGGAGTGGGGCCTTTAGCTTTATTTTTGTTAACCTTTTTACTTTGTGATGGCACATAATCTAAGGTTTTTGGTGCATTCCCAGGGGACTTTCCTAGACTTTCATCTTACAAGTGTGGAGTTATGCAGTTGCTCAAATTTGAGGTATCATGATCAGATTGTAGTTTGGCTGGAAAGTCAGCCTCGAGATCTGAACAAGGCTGTGGGACAACAATTCCTCACGATCCCGCTTGGGCGATGATCCACCTAGAGGGGGAAAGAGAAATTATTTCTCGGGCTGCACGCACGGTTACGTCCTGAGCGAGATCAAAAGCATGGGCAGGACTGCTATGTATGCACTTCCGCCTGTACAAAAGTCCAGCATTCTGGCCACTCTGAAGTAATTGAAGTCAGCGGGCTCCAAGTAGCCCGAGAACATTACATGGAGAGCCCAAGGAGGTTAAGATTGGATCCAAGTTAGAGTTTATGATGTCATCAGACTAAGGTGGAGTTTCCCCCATTTCACGGCGCCTCAGGCCCTCATTTGCCTTGCTATGTTGTAGAGCAGAATAATTTGGTGCTTTAGATGGTTCGGTAGCAGACTTTAAAATATTTTTGTCGCTGTGGAGGAGCACCAAATGCTCACGATCGAGCTGCATCCACGCATGGGTCACGATTTGGCTATTGTCCTTGCCAAAAGTAAAAGTATCTAGGGGTATCGGGAGGCCTGCAGGCTCCACATCCAGCTGGCAATCAGAATCTGTTGTATCTGCTGTAGTAAATAATGGGGGAAGGGGTGGGTTGTGAACACAGAGAGATGAGGAGGGAGCAGTTGTTAGTGTTTGAAGGTCGGACAGGGGGGAGTACGGGTTAAGGACAGTGAAATGTTCAAAGACAGTTCTGGTGCTTTGCTTACCCATAAGGTGGGGCGCCTCACATCTAGGATGGTGTGATGTGGGTGGCTGTAGGCATGATGGATTGGTGTTGTTTTCCCCCTCTCGTCTTTGCTTAGAAATTCGTAGAGTGCGACCTTCTTCCATTCTAGAGGATTACTCAGAGTTTCAGGGTCTCTTTGGTCTTCCGGTCTACGCAGACTGCAAGAAAATCTGCGTGAAACTCTGCTGCCGCTCTGCGGCAAAACCAGGGTTTAAAAAGCAGCTCCTCCACCTTGATAGGCAGGGAAAACAGACTAGCAGAATGAGTTGCAGATACAGGCTGCAAGAAACTCTGCGTTAAACTCCAGTTTAATACAAGGAGAAAGATGGCAAGACCAGAGAGTCGCAAGGAGGAAAGTACCCATGACCTCTAAAGACTGTTACCTTTGTGAGACTTGTTAAGTAAGAAACTGAAGACCAGGAAATAAGGCTGATCAAACCTGCACAGTGTGTCAGAGGTACCCGGGGCTCTCCTGCGTCGATAACCAAGGCAGGGAGGAGCGATTGCCGCCGTGGTACTGTCCTTGGCTCCTACAACAAAGCAGCATCAGAAAAGACAACACAGCCGGTGAGTCAGAGAGACTGATATCAAACCAGCTTGTGTTTTGAACCAAGGTTGCAAGCGGCAACATTGTACAAAGAGAACAGTGTGTGAGGCGTTTGCAAAGAGCAACACAAGTATAATTGGAACCAAAGAAATAGTTGAACTTTATAATTGAACTTTGGGAGGCATAGTAAAAGACACCATACACAGAGTGGTCCGGCGCCTCGTGGGTGCTCATTCTAAAGTCTCTGGTAGGTATCCGACTGATGCAGAGTGTGAAAAAAAGGAATATTGAGATCAAAGTGGACATGCAACTGGTCAAGCTAAACCCTGTGCACATTTGAAAGTCTTCGATAGTTTAAAGTACATCACAATTGGTCCGAGCCCGGCTGAGGGAGACTAATTGAGTGAAAGAAAGGGGATCTGAGGTGGGCTGAGGGGATCTGGGGTGAACCGCGAATCACCCAAGAAGGAATTATTTGAACTTTTGTTTGAAAGGGGTCTGAGCCCAACTGAAGGGGATCGAGGGTGAACACCCACATTGAATGCTGGAAAAAGAAAATAACATTTTGTGTTGTTTTTGTATACCAGGCCCACTGAGCCAAGAGACTTGCAAGAAGGCTTGGACACAAGTCTTGAGCTGTGTAAATTAAAATGTATCCTCATGCCGCAGAGGCCAGAGTGTGTGCTTTGCTCGAGTTAACTACCTTGCCCCATGCTGAAATTGTGGGGAAAGGAGGCCAACAGCCCGAGCATCCTAATGTATCATTTTGTGGAAACTTCTTTCTTTTTCATGAACATCACCCCACATTATTTGTAAAGTAGTAGTATGGATTGGCAATAGGTTTTTTAGAATAGGCCCTTTTAATTTGACAAGACTCCACTAGGACTGCATTATTATTATTTGATGGTCGTAGCTATCTCCCATCTGTAGATTTCGGTTTAGATGGGTGTTTATCTCACCCTTGTGAAAGTTACTGTTGATACCATGCCTTTCTTACACTCCACTCCATACCCGGTGGAAACTGGGAGTTTTGAAAGAGCGGTGTCAGTGGGGAGTGGAATGAGGTTAACCTTCTGTTTAATCTGCTCGTCCCATACTTCCTCCACCAGGGCCGTAATTGCGCTTTTATGCATGTTCCCCGGGGATCTGCGCGCGGTAGCCTTAAGACTGCGTCTAGCTGCTTTCCAACCACTGCCCTAGCCATTCTGATCCAAACTTTATCGGGAATACCCCTGAACCACTCCCTCATGACCTGGAGTTGGGTAGCCACGTAGTACGTGCAGAGGTTTGGGAGGGCCATTCCCCCACTTTCACAGAAGGCTCTAAGCACTTTTAGGGAAACCCTGGGTTTACACTTGTCCCATATAAATGTCGACATTAATTTCTCAAGGGACTGAAAAAAGGAATGTGTTTGCTTAATTGGGAGGACTTGGAATAGATATAACACTTTCGAGAAAATCACCATTTTTACTGTAGTTATCATACCGAGCCACGAGATCGTCAATGGGCCCCATTTGCAAAATAGTTATTTCACTTTCTCTAAGCGGGGAATGTAGTTTGCGGTATATAACGAGGATAGTGATGTAGTAATCTGCATTCCTAGATAGGTTAGTTGGGTGTCTACCACTGTGAAAGGGACCCTTTGTCATAGCAGGGCTACCAGTGTTGTGTCCAGAGATAGGTTTAACATTTCTGATTTCTTTGTGTTCATTTTTAATCTGGCTACTGCCCCGAATTGTTCTTTCTCCTGGGCGTTCCCTGGGACTGATACCTCAGGGGTCCCTATTGGAAAGAATTTAGTTGTCGGCCAACGCCATGATTTTGTGTTCCTCCCCCCCAAATGGTATACCCCTTATTTGGTCCGACATCCGGATCTTTTGTAGGAGGGGCACAAGGTAGATTGCATACAGCAGTGGGGATAACAGGCACCCCTGTTTTGTACCTCTTCTTATCTGTATGGGCTGCGAGAGGAAGCTATTTATTTTTAATCTTATTCTCTGGTTGATGTAGTTAGCCTGAATCTTTCTAGTAAACCCCGGGCCCGAACATCATATGTTCCATGGTATTAACAAGAAACAACCATTCCACCCGGTAGAACGCTTTCTCTGCATCCAGTGATAAGGCACCCGGGAGGCTTTTCTTGGAAACCTTTTCTATCAGATGTCCGATTCTCCTGACATTATCTGATATCGGTCGATTTTTTATAAATCCGGATTGGTCTGTTCAATCAGGCCAGGGAGTATGGAATCGGGCCTATTGGCCACTAAAGTGTAGATCTTGCCATCCAAGTTGATCAACGCTATTGTTCGGTATGATCCACATTGTGTAGGATTCCTTTTTGGGTTTTTGGAAGAGCACCATCCTGGCTTCCTCCATAGTCGGGGAGATATTTCCCCTGCTCCTTATCCGGTTGAACACTAAGGTGAACTGTGGAGCTACAATGGCCCTTGGTGTTTTAAAGAAGATTGCAGTGTACCCATCTGGGCCTGGAGCTTTGTTCACGGGTAGGGACTTCACAGCTTGGGATACCGCTTTTCAATGGCTACACGAAGGGAGGTAAACTGATGTTGCACACCCATCCAGTTGGAACAGAATGTGAAATGGGACCAGCCCCCCAGCTATATTGGATGCTTTTGTCGGTCAACCAGCTGTTGAGTGGTCTCATCAACCTGCATCTCTGAATAGTTCCTTGTGACAAGTTCTGAAACAGTTGCAGCGACATACCTTTATATAGCACTCGTTGCTGCACTCTGGTCTTTTAAAATATAAGGTCCTTGGTTTTGTAGAAGTGGCTCTTCGTCAGGACAGCTGGAAGAGGGTTCTGCCGCAGTTAGAAGTTTGAATATACTCTGTATGCGATCCAGGTTAAGGTTTACCTCAGCCTCCCCCAATATTTCCTGGAACAAGCCCCAAACAAATGATTCCAATTCTTGGTCCGTAACCTCCTTCCGGACCCCCCTAATGAGAATATTGTTCCTGCAGGATCGGTTCTCAGCATCCTCTTGCTTCTCTTCCGTGGAACCTTTGTAAGCTTCTAATGCCCCAACCCTTCATTCCAGCTGGTCCTGCAAGTTCACCTGGTCGCAAAAGGCTGTCTCCAACTTTTCTAGCATGGATTCATTCTGCTGAACGTTATGCAACAACTTCTGGAATTATCAGTTCCTGCAGTTTAGCAGTAATTTCTTTCTGGATAGACTGAACAGGCAGGTAATATCACCCTTTGTGGCCGGTTGTGCAGCCGAGTGCAAAGTAAGGGTCGATTTGGGGACTCCAGGGCCAGCAGATGTAGATTTCGTCTGCTGGAGCATGTCTTTATGGAGGTCGCTGGTCTGTAATTAGCCTGGCCTGACTTCATAGTGCGGTCGATGAGGACAAGTTCACTGTGCCAGCTGTCACTTGCACCAACCATCTGTGCAGAAGCACTACTACCAGAGAGGCTATATGGTGTAGGTTGTACTAGTGACCAACGCTCAAAATAGTACTTGTCAGGGATCTTTCTGCTCTTAAGGTGACTCCCACCAGCTACATGAGGTGCACCCCCAACCTTCACCTGTATTTCCGTTTGGGACCGCACCGCTCAAGAGGGCAGGGGGAAACTTGCAGGATCAGTCCAAACAAACAGCGCCCCTCAGAGATAGAACCCTGCCACAGAAATACTTGCGGAATGCACTGTGCTGGAGAATAGACTCCTGGCGAGGCTTAGGTCTTGTGCAGGCTGTACTATGCCCAATACAACTCATTAGTGGGGATCAATCCATCCCGGAACCGTATAACCACATAGTTTCGGCTGCTGCCTAGAACTATCTCTGCTGCACGGCGAGAGAAGCTGGAAGGCTGCGGATAGCATTACGGCCCATCAGGGATGCTGATACGCCGGACTGAGCAGCGCTCAGTCTGCAAGAGAGTAGATGAAGGTAGTCCGCATTCTCAGACTCCTCAGCATGGGTAGTTGATGCCAGCAGCGATTAGATGCAGGATCTCGCTAGGTGTAGCACGTCCATGAGCCCTTTCCCACAGTAATATTCATGGTGGCCATGTTGACGTGCCTGGGTCCTGGGGAGCGCGGGCTTCTCAACAAAGCTGGATCAAAGCCTCATGCCCACTCTGTATCCTCTGAAATTCAAACTGCATGCCTGAAGGGTTCCGACACTGTTTCCCGGATATCAGCGCCATGGCAGTCATGTGAGAGACTCCATACGCGGTTCATTTTCCCCAGGGCTGCGGAGCTCACAAGGCTACACCACCATTAGCCTCCAGCCAAGCCACACCACCTCCAAATATTGTTCTCATTCTTGAATGTTTAAACACAGCGCAGTAGCAACCAGGAAAGTTCTGACGCGTGGCTTCCCCGTTACATGCAGCTTTTGGTTGTGGACAGTTTCAAGCCCCGCCTTGTGAAATGTGCTGTGACGTGTTGAATGTCGGGGCAATCTTGTGGTTGGCGGATGTTGGAAAAGTGGATGATTTGTCTCCTGGTTGGCAACAGACGAGTCTTCAGTTTACATCTCTCCCAAAGGGACCAGGGCCAAAGACGGAGTCGGACACAGCTTAGATTACAGAGTCTGTCCACTTCTCAGAATAACCACCTCATGCAAAGTCAAAATGTATCCTTCTATTGTGACGGCTGAAGGATCAAAAGACAACTCCAAGCCAAACTACAGGTTTGCCCTTTTCTTTATTGGGTATAACAGAAAATCAGCAGATTGGTTTTAACCGGTTATGACT
Organism: Ambystoma mexicanum; assembly: GCF_040938575.1. Classification (NCBI taxonomy): domain Eukaryota; kingdom Metazoa; phylum Chordata; class Amphibia; order Caudata; family Ambystomatidae; genus Ambystoma; species Ambystoma mexicanum. The sequence goes on along the minus strand of NC_090933.1, from coordinate 923,819,858 downwards.
TCCGTTAATTCATCAATCACTGTCATATAGCCAGTGACAAGCTTATGAATAATCCTATCCAGAAATATTCCAACTTTTGGGATGACATGGTGTTAGGGAGGATTCTCTCTTTAGGCTGAATTTCCTAACCTAGTGAGTCCCCCAGCAGCTTTGCTGGATTTCTGGAGTTTGTTTTTTTCTCCTGCCAAGAGTGAGACTCTTTTTTCTCCCACTCTTGGACATGATTTATGGTGTTCCTTTGACTGTTAATGTCTTTTATGGGCTATGGGGTCCTTTACTCCATAGGGTCTCATGTGTTTTACTATGTGTGTTACACAGCACCCTCCGTGCCGTAACACAGGGGTGTCATAGTGACACCCCACCATAGACTCCATACCCTGGGACTGACTACCGTCTCCCAGGGCGTCTCCATTGGCTTTACTAGTCCCAAATTATTAACAGAAACCAGTACAAACCATCATATTGTGGACGTACTGGTCGGGGCAATTCGATTACCCCGGGGTCCGTTAGTCGGCCGGCTCACCACTTAGCATGTTTGATTGACAGCTAGGCTAAGTGAATGGGGGTATGCTGCATAAAAGCAGGGCTTTGGGGACTGGAACTTCAGAAGTCGCCACAGGACCTGAGAATCCGACGAGGGAGAAGCTGAGCCGACCTACCACGACGACACCACTGGTGGAGCCCTGCGGAACCGACTCACCACTTCCCGACGACAGAGAAGATCTCCCAGCTGGAGAGGCTTCTTCCCCTGACTGGTGGGCACAACCAGTTTACCTTCTTTCTTCGCACCCCAGACCGGTTTGTGGTCGAACTGCCCGTGCCAAGCACCCCGGCAGCCAGATAGCCACTCACCACTGAACCGCAAATCAACGGACCGCTCCTTGTACCTGAGAAACTCCGCGGCCGGTTTCTTCCCTGGCAGTGCAACGGACTCCTGTCTTCCTCCCTGACGAGATCGTCTCTTCCCCCGGACGGAAGCACCCACTTGCATCCGCTGCCAGGAACAACTGCCCCCGCTGGAGTGTTCTCACCACTTTAAGGTACTGTGTCCGCCAGGCCTCCCCCTTTCTAAAGATTGCTACAAGGTAATAATAACCCCTTAACCTTCTGGACTGGGCTGGCCACCCTGACCCTCTAACTGGTCCGTCTCTTTGATCCAACTCCTTTTTGAACCGTTACAAGACTTTTTGTGCACTGCAACTGTGTGACCTTGGACACATTTCGTTTGGATCCTCTTAAGCGGATCCGGCCTACTGACTATGAATTCCTAGTGTTACTTTGCCTTCCTCCCTTGTTGTGTTCGTGAAAAAGTGTTGGGATCTGTTTCAATTTATTCTCTGCTTTTCTCTCCCTTTAAAAACGAATTATTAGAGTGCCAACTACGTTAAGCGCTCACCGCTGTCTGAAAATAAGTGGGACTTTACTTAAGACTTGTCTAATATTCTTTTAAGGGAGTATATATCTTTTAGTGACCGTGTTTTTGAATTGCTTACTATTAGTGCCTGTGTGTTTTTCTAGATGTGGTTTTAAATAAATAATGATATCTCTTTTACACCAAGCCCTGGTCAGTGTTTACTTGTTCTATTATGTTCTATTGACCTATTGTGAATACTCTGTATACTGCCTAACTCTTGCTGAGGGAAGTCTGACTGCTCAGCCACAGCTACCAAGTGAATCTGTGTGGGACAGACTGCTACCAAGTGGGTTTACTGCCAAACACCTGTAGTCCTAAATCTTTTGCGGTGGTCCCAGAGGGAACTGCACAGGTTACTGCCTAACACATGGGTCTGTAGTGCTTTCTGAATCACCACAATGTTTGGGCAGGAGTGGGGCGAGGGCTTCTCTGTCTTGGCCACCTTGGTCATGGGAGTGTTCTCAGCATCCGTGAAAGCAGAAGTTTCACTGCTTTCCTGGTTGGTAGGTAAGGCCTCACCCAGACAAGATATATGCAGGGTCAGTGGGTTTAGGACATACTAACCCTCCCAGATCGTCTTGAGACCAGTTCCTTGTCACTAAGCCAAAGGAATCCACCCACACCCCTCACCCCCAGCCCCAATGGATTTTTCCAGACCGACAATAGGTTGGGGTGAAAGTTGATTAGGTCAAAGACTAAATGCAGTTTTACTTTCTTTAGTGGGTGTAACAGAAAATCGCGGGATTGGGTTTAACTGAGACCAAGGGTCAGGGTTCTGGAACAGGTATTAGGAGGTCAGCTTCCCTTAGGGTTCTGGAATATGTATTGGGAAGTCAGCTTCCCTTACGGCCATAGTCCTCAGTCCCTTCTTGCTACCACAACAACTCTAGCTTCTCAGCAGCAAACAGTCACTCACAGTCTCTGTGGTTTTAAGTGCCTTGCAATTCTTTCTTGGTAACCAATTCATGATTCTGCGAAGGGTCAAGGTCCTGTAGGCTTTCTCTCTTCCCTCTACTCTTCCCCTTCACGCCATCCTTCCTCTTCTCCACTCCCTGATCTCTGCCCTTGTCGCTGCTCTGCCACACTGCTCATTCCTCCTCAGCTTTCCACCTCTTTCTTTACACCTTCACATATTTCTCCTTTAATCATTCTCCTTCTTCCACTCCATTCTCTCTTTGCTTCCTCCATCTCTGCCTTTTTCTTCTACACCTCTGTCCTTCACAATCTCTCTCGTCTCTGTTGGTCTGCTATCCTCCTTCCTCTCCCTTCTATCGTTTTCTCCTGTTTCTCATCCCTCTCCTTCCTTTTCCAAAAACATTTGCTCTTATAACTGCTCAAGTTCTTGCCCCTTTGTGCTTCTCTTCACCACCTCTGCTTTCCTTGCTCTTTCTCCACCTTTTTCTTCTCTTTCCCCTCCAGTCATCCTCCCTACCTCTCATTTTCCTTCCTCTCTCGCCACCTCACTCCTCCTCTCCTGCTATGTCCTGCTGCTCCCCCTAGCACGCTCTTCTTCTCCAGAGCACTCTCCATTACCTCTGTTCCTCTCACGCCACCTCTCTCCCTCCACCTCCTGTGTTTTGCATTCTCTCTCTTTTCAACCTTTCCACGTTGCTGAGATGTTCCCAAGTGTACCTTGCTCTCGGCTCTCCAACATCCCACACTTTTCAAAAGTCCCGCTCCCCTTTTATCCTCACATGGGGTCAAACTGAGTGAGGATAAATGCTCAAGTGGATAGTAGTGTGAGGAAGCATGTTGATTGGGCACCGTTAATGTGACTACAAAATCCAGCAGAAGATACTGTTTAAATAGTCCAATCTGACAGCTGATGTTACTTTACATCTGGCAGCCATCTTGGCTTCATTCTCCGAATGGCCGGGGTTTCTGTGGTATGCAAAGAGCAGGGACTCCTAACTTGGATAATCATGCAAGCATTCATGTTTCTGGCACATTTGGGTCTGTGTACGATTCTTGGTCGACCTGCCGAACAGCACTCAAGGACTTCCGACATTCCCGGAACTAGGTCACCAAACCAAGGAAGGAAGCTCTCCTCAGCCTTTTCGACACCCTCAGCCTCACACAGCACACAAAAGACCCAACACACAAAAAAGAGGTAACATCCTCAACCTAATCACTGCACTGTCTTCCCTCCACTACAGTTCTCCTCTCCCGCTTGACTGGTCTGACCCCCTAGCTGTGTCTTTCAACATCCTTCACACCACCCCAGTCAAGCACTGCCAGCAGGAACCAATCAGACAAACCTTCAGGCACCAGTGGAAGCCCTCACGGAAGACTTTGCCAACCTCCACGTTACATGGGCCAGGTACCCCCAACCAAACTGCGACTCTCCACTGGAAGCACTCAACACCACCATCTCAGCCTCCATCGACAGACATGCGCCTCTGAAACAACACATCTGTAAAGTGAAACCGTCAGCACACTGTTACACACAAGAACTTGCCCTCAGCAAAATTCATCAGGAAACAAGAGAAAACCTGTCACTGCTCCAGGACTGCATTCGACCTGGTGCTCGTCAATGAACTCTGAGCAACCCGCTTTCAACTAATCAACACAGCCAAGGCCTCCTACTATCAGAACATCATAGCAGACGCTGACAACACGAGCAGAGCCCGCTTCAAAGCGGTCAAGCACTGCGCCAACCCACTACCCACCCCTGCCATAACACAATCCATCGGAAAAAAATACACCGCCATCACATCTTCATCGACAAAATCAGCCAAATTCACCAGCACGTAGACACCAGCTTTGCATCCATAGACCCACCTCACGTCCCTCCTCGCAAAATCTCCACACCCTGGACAACATTCAAACCCCTCTCGACAGAGGACCTGGTAGAAACCCTGGCTCCCATCAAAGCCACATCGTACACAGACTACATCCTCCAAGCATCCATCCTCAAGACACTCCCCACAGAAGTTCTCCTTCTCTACCTGGAGATCAACAGCTCCCTAACTCAAGGCACCTTCCAACAGACCATAAAAACAGGACAAATCCTCCCTCTACTAAAGAAACCCAATCAGGGGCATAGTTACAGGGGCTTGCGGGGTCCAATCACCCATCTTCCCTTCCTAGGTAAGATCATAGATAAAGGGGTAGCCGCACAACTGAGCAACACATCGACACCAACAATCTCCTCCAAACCTACATCCAGGTTCAGACCCAGATGCAGCGTGGAGACAGTTACCATACAGGTGGCTGAGGATGCCCTCAACATCCTTCATGACAGCCATTCCTGCCTCCTGGTTCTACTCAACCTTTCGCCTGCTTTTGACTCACAGTAGACCACCGGCAACTTAGACACCCTACATCGGGGGGCGTGGCTTGGACAAGGAGCGGTTTAATCTGGAACACGGCAGATGCAAGCATACCTCCAGGCATGTGAAGCAGTCTTGCTGCCCCGAGCGTAATACAGACACAAATCAAAGCATTCCAAATGCAGAAACGAAGGTTGAAAGTAACAGGCCTTGCTGTGTAAAGATGGCAGACGTAGCCGCAAGCTGATTCTGAGGAGGAGGAGGAGGAGGGGCTGTGGTCAACAGGCCTGTCTCTCAAGCCTGTAAATGCAGGCCGCGCAGGGTGGTGGCACCTGAGAAGACAGTGCCTCCCCGACCAACAGGGAGCAGTAGAAGTGTGCGGCGGTGGACCGGGGCTGGTGACATTGAGCCTCGATGTGCGATCACTGTGTTTGAGGAGGGCTGAGGAGATTTGGCACCATGGCGGTGAACGCACACTGAGGCAGACTGTACACAGCGGGTAGACGAACTGAGCCTGCGGGAGTACGGGAGGATCTCTGACCGTGCGAGGAGCATCGCTATGTGGCGCTGCCGCAAGGTGCTGAGAGTGCAGCCGAGAACTGGTCTCACAATCGACGTGGTTCACTGTGGGCGAAGCGGAAAGATTCATAAGCTGCTGAACCCCAGTGTACGGAAAGCATTGTGGAGCAACATTTGTGAAGTACGTGGCTGCAGGTTAACTGCTACAGCTGTGCACACACGATTAAAGTAGGCTGGAGTCCCCAGAACCTTATGGTTACCGCAACTGCATAATTGTAGCAGGGGTGTGAGGTTCCTGACTGGCAATTGGCGCAATAAGCACTCTGGAAACATTGACATTCCGACTTGAGCAGCTTGTAACGGGTTGTAAATCCTGCTGCTTAAGACAATGAGAAGAGGTTAGAGGGCGCAAAGCGAGCTACGGAAAATAGCGCCGTGGAACTGCACAAAGGGGGTTGAGCCTGCAGGATACTAGTTTCGGTGGCTTGTACGTGTTGCACGGACAGAGGCTCCAAAGCAGGTCTCAGAAGGCAGACGGGGACGGCCCCCATCTGATTGACAAGAACTGAACTAGATGAGAAGACAGAGGCACGCATTTAAGTCAGCTGGTGCTCAAGTGCGAACAGGGACTGTTGGCTGCCCATTAGTACGCACTAATAAGAACTACGCTGTTGGCACTGTAGAGGTAAAGGAGGCCGATAAAGGCGTGCAGTGAGTGGCATCACCATCTGTTTGCATCACTACCTGGGCTCTATGGAGTGGGGCACAAAGCTGGCATTGCTGCACTGGAGGTCGGCAACACAGCAAGCAGCTGAAGCTGCATAAGCCTGAAACTACTAACAGGCGGTCTGAGAGATTAGTTGGAAACGTGGCTGTCCCACATCCCAGTTGTAAGTAAACTGGCGCCTGACCTTGATCCTGGAACACTAAGCGACACGGTGCTCTCTAGCTAACTAGGTCCTGACCCTTGGCGTCGAGTGGTCTATTGCCGGACTTGCCTGGTGGGGCCTCCTGCAGTAGAAACTGAGTGTGGTGTTGTTGTCTCTGGTTGTAATCAAGTCCATATTTGGAATGTCACCCACCAAGGGGAAGAACAAGACAACCATCATGGGCTCCTTCAACGGAGCCAATCGACGAGGTGACTCGTCACAGACCTGCGCTGCACAACAGGAAGCAGAGGCCGTGGACCAGAGCGGGAAGGAGGATCTGGTATTAGCAGCGATTGCAGCGCTGAGATCCTCCTTGGAAACTAAAATTGGGGAAGTAAAAGTAGATGTGCAGCTACTGCGTCAGGATGTTTGGAACTTGGCGGAGAGGGTGACAACAGCTGAATCGAGTCTGAAGGAAACCCAGGAAACTAGGAAAGATCTCGAAACCAGGGTGAAGGATTTGGAGAGGAGGAACACTGTACTGGTCCAAGAATGCAGGCGGGAGAATAACATACGTCTGTTGGGAATTCCGGAAGGAATGGAGGGCTCAAACCCTACTGGCTTTGTGGAGAACTTACTGCAAAAAAGAAATTGGAGCGGGCAACATGTTGCAGGGATTTGCTGTGGAGCGATCCCATAGGTCCCTACAGAAACACCCCTACTCCCCTGTGATCCTACCCCCGTCTCATGATTGCGAAAATCTTGAACTTTCAAGACAGACATTATTTTGAAGTTCTCCAGTACGGGGGTGAAATCCAGCACGACAATTCGAGAATCACCATCTACCCGGATTACACACCCAATGTACAAAGAACTAGAAACTTGTTTGTGACAATCAAGGCCAGGCTTCGACATCTCAACATTAAGTACATGCTCATGTACCTGGCTCGTCTTAAAATAATTTACAAGGGCATGTTGCAGTTCCTGGACACCGCAGCTGCGGCTACCATGTGGCTGGAACACAACAACCTGGGAGAAGGGGAGAAGCCGATCACCTGAGGAACTGCCTGATGGAGTAGGGGTAGGGGCAGAACCCACTGGCCTGGGTACCCTTGTGAGGAACTGCCAGTATTATGAATGACCAAAGTGTGCATGAGAAGATGCAAATGTTACCAAAATGCATGTTATTCAATAAAGGTGGGGGCAATGTTTGACTGCCTCCCTTGGGTTTGAAGACCTATCCCGTGCAAAGGTTGGTGTTGGCCGGCTGCCAACATCTGTTATGCCGCACCCAATGGCCTGGATAGGCTTTGGAGGTGCGGTTGTGCCCGAGCGCTGCCTGCAAAGTGCAGTCGCTGGGCGAATGTTTATAGTTTTGTTGTTTGAAATGTTTGTTAGGTCCTCACACAAAATAATACGTATGAATGGGGCAGTGGAGTCAGGAGAGTAGAGGGATGCCTGACACTGCAGTGAATTTCATGGGGCGCAGCTGGATGGAGGCGGGAAACATATGGGGCACACAAATCAAACATACATACGGCGTCTAGAATCAAGGTGTTGACGTGGAATGTGAGCGGACTAGGCACATATCTACGCAGAAATAGAGTAAAATCCTTCCTAGACAGGAAGAAGGTGTCCATCGCACTGCTGCAGGAGACCCACCTGGCGGCTGAGGACCTAGTGAAACTTAAGGAAAGATGGGGAGGGCAAGGCTATGGGGTGGCATACTCCAAATATGCAAGAGGGGTGTGCACATGGCTTCACCCCAATCTCCCGTTACGTCTGATGGGGATGGAGGCAGATAAGGATGGGAGATTCTTGATACTGCGGGATCACGTAGACCAAACTGAAGTGTGCATAGTTAATTCCTATTTCCCTAACCACAGTATCCAAACGCACGTCAGCAAGATCAGTGCTAAAATTGCGCAACACGCAGAATGTTTCATCATATGGGGCAGGGATTTCAATTGTAACAGAGATCCGCTACCAGACCGATCAACCCCACCCAGAAACGAAAAGGGGCCCGCATCCCTAGCATTAAACACATTTTTGACGCATCTGGACCTAATTGATCTGTGGAGAGAGACTCACCCTGAGGATAGATCCTATTCCCATTACTCTTCACCCCATCACCTTTATACTAGAATTGATCACTTCTTTGTGAGCCGGGCCCAAAGGTGGGAGGTGGGTGCAGCCCAATACTTGGGCAGATCAATCTCTGATAACTCCCCGTTGACGTTGGAATGGACTATGAGAGGTCCTCAGCCCCCTATCTCAATGTGGCGTATGCCCATGGATGCCCTAACAGATCAAATCTTTAGAGATGAGCTGCAAAAGAAATTAGGTGAGTACCTGGAACACAATGTGGGCAGTGTAAGGGAATGGGGAACTGTCTGGGAGACGCTGAAGGTGGTTGTGAGGGGAGATGTGATGACCAGCGTAGGGGGCATCCAGAAAACCCTGAGAGGGGACTTGGAGAGGCTGGAGGAGGAAATCCGGCAGCTAGAGGCGGGGGCTCCTGGGCAGCAAGCTGGAGAAGAAGTACTGGCAGATACTAGAGGGCGCAGTCGGGAAGCGTAGGACAGGCTAGCGAAGTTTGACCATACAGTTAAGAGCGCCAGGGCCCATGCAGAAGGCGATCGACCCAGTAGACTCCTGTCGTGGTTGTGTAAAAGGGAACATCCTAAACACCTGACTACTGAATTGTGGGGCGGGGATGGTAACCTGCGCAGAACGCAGTTAGGTATCAATAAGGTGTTCACCGACTTCTGCTCAGAGCTGTACAAACATGAGAGTCTGGTTCCTGGGGAGGAAATAGTGGACACGCTCGAAGAGATAGGACTCCCTAGGCTGGGTGCGACGCAGCGGGAGGCATTAGAGATGGAAATTACTGTGGACGAAGTAAATGAGGCTATTAGTTCGCTGGCCACTAGTAAAACCCCAGGTAGCGATGGTTTACCCCCCGAATTTTATAAAAACATACGCAGAGGTGCTGCCCCCGGTGTTGCATAAAGTATTTATGAAGGCCTATGAGAAGGGTGAGCTTCCGAGAAGTATGAGGGAGACGTTGGCGATCCCGGTTACCAAGCCTGGGAAGCCCACTGATAGCTGTGATTCCTATAGGCCGTTAGCCATGCTTAACTATGATATGAAAATCCTGACTATGATACTAGCGGGGCGGCTTCGTAGGTTGATTGGGGGATTAGTGCATGATGTTCAAAATGGTTTTATTCCAGGCCGCAGCACTGTCCTAAATTTGCGACGATTATAGCACATTGTGGCACAGACTGCTAGCTGACATGAACCTTGTGCGGTGGTGTTGCTTGATGCAATGAAAGCCTTTCATCCGCTGTATTGGGAGTGGTTGTTTGAAGTTTTGAGGGCGTTTGGATTTGGTGAACAATTTATAGGTTGGGTGAAAATACTCTACACATCACTGGTTGCCCGTGTAAAATCGGGTAGGTAGGTAGGTGTCCAAGGCTTGGGACAAACAAAGGGGCACTAGGCAGGGGTGTCCGTTGTCACCCATGCTATATGTGCTTGCACTTGAATCACTGGCAATTTATCTTTGCAAGGAGTTTTTGGATGCAGGTATATGGGTCGGAGGGGTTGTTCACTTGATATCATATTTCATTCATCTGAGGACATGCACGCCCACAACACTAGGGTTGAGAAGATCCATGGTGTTTGTTAGGTAGGATTTGCACAGAACTAATACATCTTCCTTTGCTGGTTCAACCCCAGAATTTTTTGCTTTACTAGTGGGATATTTTTCATTAATACCTCAGTGAGTGGGAACCTTTTCCCACACTCACATAATCTTTAACTCTTTTTATGGGTGTCATTTTTAAGACTCTCCATAGTGTCTTTTTAAAGTTATAATCATTAACAACTTATTGGCAATAAGTGCCTGTTGTTGCTGGATTGCCCTAGGGGCTCCCCATTTAACTTTCTTGTGCTAACCTTGAGTGAACTACAGTTCCCAAGGGTAGAAAGGATCTTTGGATCCCTTTTACATTTTGTTTAGTGAAACAAGCACACCCCACCTTATGTGGAGTGCTGGGGAGATACAATGTATCCCCTTTCACACTAAAACTAACAATTCTGTTACAGTGACAAGCTTCCCTTCAATGGCTGGTGGCAGTGATACCTTGTATTAATTTGGTGCTCCTTTACAGCGGCCTCTGCTCATAGCTGTAGTAAAGGGACCCAAGGGCGTCCATTTTACCAAAATGGCCCGTCTTCTTTTTTTGCCATTTTAGTGTTTTTTGTCGTTTCTTGTTCCTTCCCCTGACATCCAGGGTGGGAAATTCCTTTGTGTGATTTTTGTCTTTGGTGGAAGTCCCCTGGACTCCCCACCCAGGCTCCAGTCTGTAAGAGCAGGAAGTGAGGGAGGAGTCCAAAACTCCCCAGTCCTTTGTCTTATGCCTTGCTTGAATGGGGACAAATACCAGTGGGGGGCTGGCTGTCCTGATTGGACAACCAAACTTCCCCTTCTTTTAAAATTCGGGGAGAGAATGCAGAGGTTGTGCTGTAATTCCTGATAAATACTGCAAACCTGGAAGCTGAAGAGGTGTCGACCACTGGAACTTAAACCGAAGAGGATAACGAAGGAAAAGTGGCGGAAATGATTTCCAGCGACCGGAGAGCCTGCTGTGTAACCAGAGCCTGCTGTAGCCCTTCCTTCCAATCGACCTGGGGACCCCGTAAACGACGGCCCTGATCCAGAGCCTGGTGAGACCCATTGGACTCAAGAAGACCAGCATTTTGAGCCATCCCACGCATTGCTGCGTCCGTGCGTTGTTGCAATACCCCAATACCCTGGGACATCAAGCAATCATGTGGTGCACGGTCTTCCGAATTCCGAATAAAACTTTGTGGCCATTCTGGTGGATCTCTGGAGGTGATCTCCACAACCGGAGTGCTGGACCTTTAAAACGACGAGAATTCAACCGCGATTTTCTGTCTTCTTTTGTGCTCTTTGAAAAGGTGCCAAATCCGCACAACCACATTCAGCTGCAAGGGAAACCTTGCCTAGAGCCTTCTTCATCGATCCCTGCTGCAAAGTCCCTTCTGGGGTCTTGTTTTCAGTCACCATGACAAGGAATCCACTGACCGGGTATGTGGCTGCAGACCCTGAAGTTCTGCTGCAAAATCTTCTTCAATGCTGAGGTACTTTGTTGGCTTGGGTATGTACTTACCTGAAGCTTGTTAGGATTTCTGTGTAGCTATGTGGTGTTTTCTGTGATTGGGAGGTCCCTCGTCCAGTACACCCAGTCCCACTGCTAGAAACCTCCTCGACCCTCTTCTAACTCTAAAGTGAAATACTTACTTGTTTGCCCAGTTTTCCTAAGGAACTCTGACTTTTGCTACTAAAGAACCTATTCTGACACTGCCTGTTGGTTGCTAGTCCTAGTGACCCCCCTTTTGCCACTGAGAACACTCATGCTCCAAGAATAAAGGAAAGACTTAAGGGATTGGGACTTCTGTATAGAAAAGAAAATAAGTGTTTTAAAAGTTACTTACTTGTAAAGAGTTGGTTGGTAACTGTAATTCTAAGAGTGGAAAGTAGATGTGAAGGTATTTTACTCTCCTGCGATTAGGTTGTGCCTCTTCCCAAAAGTAAAGTGTTGGTTTCACCAGATTAGTCCCTTGAGGATAATTGTATGAGTGTCCCCCAACTGGGTCTTGCTTCTCCAGACTTGCTGCTAGCCTGTCCTTAATACGTCTGCATTAGGTTGTTGCCTACCTAGAATAACTATTCAGTAAAGTGTAACATTGAGTTTTACTTTCCCCCTCCATTGTGAAGTTAAACAACGTATGTGGCTTTAACTTACTGTGTGTTAGCTGTGTGCCATCCAAAATAAGTTAAGAGTTAATGTTTACCTTTATCTGGGGTTTCCTGATTTCAAAAGCACCTGTAACTGTATATTACATCTTTAGGTTTTACTCACCTAGTATAACTGTGTGTTATGACAAAAGTAGTTATAGGTTTTTACTGCACCTAGAATAAGTGTTTCACTAGTCACAAAAGTATATTGTCCAGTTGACTGATTAAGGGATTTGTGCTGAGAATCATTATACCATTGGAAGGGTCTACTGCCCTTGCATTACTGAATGTATTGTAAAAAGTAACCATTGTTTTTTTTACTCCACAAGAATAGGTTTGACCTATACTGAATGTGTATGAAAAGGTTTTGACTTCCCTAGAACTACAATTAGGTACTTCAAATAAGGTCTATACCTGGGCCTGTGTACTTTCAAGTATAGTGTTGTGGTTTTATATTGTGATTTCATATAATGAGTTAGTACTTACTTACCCCCTAGATTTACCTGGGCCTACTTGTATTTTAATAAATCCTTTATTTTTACATACATAGTGTTACAGTGTTTCTTTGGATCATTTGTATGACAATTTCACTTGTACTGATTCAACAGCCCTCTCTCCCTCCTAAGATAAGCCTGGGTGCTCTGGCTACACTACCATATACTCAGGTGGTACATCCTTATACTAAGAGTGGAGTCTTGTACTGCCTCAGTTGAATGGATTTACTAAGCCCTTACTAAGACTTCAGAAACTGTCCTAACAGTGTTTTGGTCAAAACACCTGTTGTCACTGATGGGTAGGGTTGCCATCGCAAAGATGATATTCTGCCCGCCTACTGGAAACAATGCTCAGGGAATTCCTTTGGGGTAAGCAGAGACATAAATTTGCCTTGGCGACGTTGTGCCTGCCCTGCAAGGTTGGCGGAGTGCCAGATCTGGAGAAGTATTACTTAGCGACGCAGCTTAGTTTTGTTGCCAAATGGCTCTCAGACTAACACACGTCAGAATCATTGGTGCTACAGCAGCTGCTGACACTGGCTTACCTGAAAGAGATCCTATGGCTGCCACTGGAATGCTTGGGTAGTGTGCCGGCACTGGTTACTTTAGGTCGTCGGTTGTGGCTCAGAACACAGTAATTGCTCAAAATAGAGAACCCATACTCACCTGACGTACCAATAGTAGGGGATGTATGTAGAAATAAAAGTGAACTAACAGTAGCTAGGCTCTGGGAGGGTTTGGGGCTCTCAACGTGGGAGAATGTGTATGCGGATGGCATCTTCAGAGACATGGAGTCCCTAACTGAACAGGTGGGATTACCCAGTGGTCAGTTCTTGTGGTATTCACGGGTGAGGGCAGTGGCCAAGCGAAAGTGGTCAGAATGGCCTGAGGAGCCAGAGGCAACAACACTCTGGGCCCTTATGCACACTTTGGAGGATGGTTGGAAGCCGGTGTCCAGACTATATAGCGCTCCGATAGACAGGCCCAACCCTAAGAGTATGGAGTTGAAATCTTGGGGGGGACCTTGGAGAAAAAGAATGGGAACGTATACTGGGCTATGCTAGGGAGGTCTCCAGGAATCCCTGCTTCAGGCTAATTCAGCTGAATGTGTTGTATCGCACCTATATGACCAGAAGCAGGGTTGCCAGGTTCAACAACAAGACGCAACCTTTATGTCCTTGGTGTGGTGCCAATGGGGTGACCTTAATGCATATGCTTTGGAGTTGTGAAAGGGTGCAAAGTATTTGGGCTCAAATCGACCAGGCTTGCAGAAATGCTGGAATTGCTAGATATGACTGGGCCCCGAAGGAGTGTTTGCTGGGTGCCTACCCAAGAAATAGCAAATGCAAACATATAGTAAAATTCATGGACATGGCCTGCATCTTAGCTAAAAGATGTATTGCAATGACGTGGAAATCTGCTGGTGCCCCTAATTATAAACACTGGCTTAAAGAATTTGTATTTTGGTCGGAGATTGAAACCAAAGTGTGCAATAGCGCAATTAATGGACAGGAGGTGCTAGCCAGTGCCGAATACGTGTCCTGGAAAACACTGATCTGGGACATGTTTCACCCCTCAGATGATAAATCATCCGGAGAGAGGAATTACTGTAAATTGTACTATGAACACCCTGTTTAATTGATGATATGTAATCACCTAGTTAAATACTCATAGCCGACTACCGAGCACAGCTAGCGCGATTGCCATTACTGGGATGTGAAATTGTTTTGAGAACTGCCCTGAAACAGCTCCGTTCATGTGCATAATGAAAGCGAGATTGGATCCACTGTGTGAGGAATGTTCATTTGGTTGTTTTTCAGTTTCTCAGTTCTGTGTTATTTGCCTGATTGCGTTCATGAAGCTAGAAAAAACTTGGTATAAGAGTACAGTAATGCAAGTAGTAACACTGTAATGTGATACTGCTGATTCGCAATGAAAGTATTGTACATGATTAAATCCCAATAAAAAGATGTTAAAATAAAATAGACACCCTACATCAGTTCATGGAGATCAGCAGCCCTGTTCTATGCTGGTTCAAGTCGCACATCGGCAACCACCAGCAGTTTGTTCAGATGGACTCCTCTAGATCACCAGTGCCTCCCGTCACCATTGGAGTCCTGCAGGGTTCCATCCTCTCCCCAGTGATCTTCAATTGATACATGGAGCCGCTGGGAGCCCTCCTAGCCACACACAACACCCTACGATGACTCAGATGAAGATCCCAAAAACCCTGGCCCCCTTCTCATGTGGCCAGGGAAAGGCAGCCGCTACTTGATCCTGACCCTGGGGCCGGTATTATGTGGGATGATTACATGAGGGCCGGATCAGGTCGGGAAGAATGAGAAAATACCTTAAATAATTTCCCCAATATTCATACCATATTAATAGCATATTGTAAAGTTGGAAATTTCGAGAAAAAAGGGAATGTGAACATTACAGACTTCTAGTCCCATAATACTTGGAGGGCTGAGACGAGGAACAGGAGCTTAGAGTTACAGAACTGTAGTGTGCAGTCTAGTAGTTGTAAAGATACACAGCTGAGTGGGACCTTTAACCATTTAAAGGCCCTTCAGGTGCGGGCCATTACGAGAGAGAAGCTGTGGAAGCAGCAGAAGCATGAAGAAGTAATAGACGATGGAGCCGCTGCTGTTTTGGAAGCAGGACGCCATGTCGAAGTTGTGGCAGAGGTCGGGAGCCCTGTGGGATGCAGAGAGAGAGCGCAGCGGGAAGTGGTACAGAAACTGTCCTGTGGGAGAGAGAAGCTCTCCTGGTCCTGCGTGCTGCTCCGGTGTGTGGCGTTCCCCGGATTGAGAGGGGAGCAGAAGCAGCTCCAACTACAGGAGGCACGAACAAAAGAAACGTGACTGGAGTTGTCAGACACCTGTGTTCACCCGACGAAAGAAGAAACAGGAGCAGCAGGTCTAGCGCAGGCGCAAAGAAAGATCGGTAAATTGGCCTTGGTTAGATTGACCTGGGGCACTCCGAACAGACCTCTGGCTCAGAAGAAGTTTTGAATACCAAACTAATGAATTAAGGCAATTTGGGTGCAACTCTTATTTTAAAAGAGGGTGAAAAGAAATATTGTAAACACCATTTTCAAAGCCAGAAGGGAATAATATTCAAACAAAGTGAATGTGATTCACAGAAAGGAAGATCATTTCTAAAAGGAGACTGTAACAAGCATTGTCTAAGCCAATGAAAGGAAATGAAAGAAAACCAAAGATGGCATAATAGAAGCCCTCTTTATAACAATTGTATAGGGGGAGAGAAATATACTCTGCATTGCCTGTGTGAGAGACATTGTTAATGTGTACTGTATCCTTATAGAAGTTATAACCATCTTGTGGTTATTGACAGTCAAAAGAATAATTCATTAAGCAGTTGTTGAATTAACTTTCCCCATTGAGGATGTGAATGTGGAAAGTTTGAAGCAATCCTCACCACAACATACTGGTAGTAGTAGTAGGAATTTTTATCCTGGCAGGCGAGTAGAACAGGAAAGGGACATTTAGTGGTTAGTCCTGGCAGGCGAGTGGACCAGGAAGAAGAAATTGAAGTACAATGTGGTAGGAGGTTGTGTGGAAAACAATGGTATAGCCATTGTTGTGTACTAATGAACTACTGTGGAATCATCCTGACAAAACTGTGTTGCTTATGAAGAAGAACTGTGACTTAATGAAAGATGATTGGTCTTCAGAGAAACAAATAATTACATTGCATACGGACATGATATATGAAGATAAAGTCTTTTGGTCCATCAAACAGCAGTAGAAGAGTGAGAAGTGATACTTGGAAATAATAATTATATTGGCAAGAGGAGTTCATATGGAATTAACAGAAATTGGTGCTATATTTCTAGTGGAACTTAGCTATTGAAAGAACTTTCTTGATTTTGAACTGATTGGAAACATCCTGAATTGATCCAGGGGAAGGGGATTCAATCCTGGGTAGAAGGATTTAAGTTGATCATTTCTCTTTGTGAATTTAAATGTTATTTTATGAGTTTGAACATCCAGATAATCTCTGTATGATTTTGTTGCATCTATGAGTGTGAGGGACAGAGCAATTTTGAAATTAAGTCATTTTCCTTTAGCCTTAGTTTGATAGGGAGGGAAATCCTTGTTAGGTTAGAGAAAGATAGGTGTTTGTCGCACCCTTATTGTTTAATAAAATGCCTACTTGTGAGAAAACGATTTTATTTATTTGTAGGGTGCCGAAGCCCACAGGCATCAGGACGCCGGAACAAACAGGGGACAGGAAAAAGAAACAGGACAAGAGAAGCCGCAGGGTATCAAGAGGCCTTTACGTGAATAACCAGGTTTTTAGTCCTTTACGAAACTTATTGCAATTTTTTTGTTGTCCCAGCCCTAGAGTTGGGGTGATCCATAATTTGCAGAGACAAATGGGGAATGACCTTCCAACACCTTTGGACCATTTAAAGCTTTGATTACTGTCTATAGTGCTGACGAACTAACTGTTCTTGAGGACTAGTAGGGACATAACATGATTTTAAGGTATGAAGGCGGGTAGGCATGTAGGCATCCATGAACCAGCCTTGCTTACTTAAATTACACCCATGTGGGATTGGAAGCCAGTACATGGCTTGACGGCAGCGGGTTATCGGTTCTTTCCTGTTTTTTCTTTTAACAATACATAAACCATCATTTTGGGTCAGTTGTAGTTTTTGCAGGCTCTTTTTATTAGCGCCTACCAGGAAGGCGTTACAAAAATCTAGCCTGGGCAGTATTATTGCACGTGCGATAGAAGCACAGTTTGGTGAGAGGAAGGGACGGATGTTTTTCAAGAGACGAAGATAGTAAGAACAATTGGCAACAACCTGGTTGGTATGAGCATCAGAGCTAAGTGAAGCTTCAAGGTGGAATGTTAAGGTCTTAACTTTCTTATAGACTGGGATACTACAGTCTTGGATCTTAAAGGACAGGTATCTAGGGTTGAGAGTTTGGATTGTGCCTGAGAGGAGACAAAACTCAGTAGTTCCGTTTTGTTATCGTTCAGGCACATCCAGTTGTGATTCATGCAGGTTTCCACCAAAGAGTACACCTGCTCAAGGGTTGCCAAATTGTGGTCGTAGTCACTGCAGTGTTCTATCGACTTACCCGTCTCGCATTTCTGACCCCTCACAATCTACATCTATACCTCAAGATTGACTCCATCAAGGTCATCCATAGGCTCAAAATCTGCCTCTACCTGATCCAGTCTTGGATGTCCAGTGCATACATGAAGCTTTACTCCTCCAAGACCAAATTCCTACACCTCGCCAACTACACCGAACACACAGACATACAGACCTGGCTATCAACCATGAACTCTGAGGGCTTCACACCCAAGCTCACCTCCTGCGCCAACTCCCTTGGGTTCCACATCGACAAACACCTCTCCTTCAAGACACACATAGCTAGGAAAACTCACAGCTTGGTATCAGCTCTCCATCCTGTGGAAAGTCAAGTCCTGCCTCCACCTGGACACCTTTAGATCCACTGTTCAAACACTGGTCCTATCCCACCTGGATGGGGCAATGCACTCCTCAAAGGCATCCTGTCGTCCTCCCTGTGCCCCTGAGAAGTGGCCTTCACGCGGCTGCAGGCCTCATCAAGAGTCTACGCAGATAAGACCACAGCACCCCGTCCTCACTCACCTTCACTGGGTCCCACTGCATGCACAAATCACCTTCAAGTCTTAACGCATCATCTATAAGGCAGTCGCCCTCAAGTTACCAAGCTAACTCGCAAAGAAACTCAGCTTTTCCGGCAGACAGTGCACCACCAGAAGCGAGGACACGTGCAGACTTAAAATCTGCAGTTGTAAAAATCAAAGGACCCGAAAACAAGCCTTCTCTGCCTATGCGGCAAGACTATGGAACCTCCTCTCTGTCAGCGTCACTCGCCCCCATGCTCCTACAATTTAGAAAAGGCCATCACGTCACCCCTTGCGCCACATAACTCACTAGATGCCGCCCGCCCCTCTACTCCCCACCACCTGGTACAGCTGTACCCTCCTATGTGGCCCTCTGTATCCTACCCCCCGCTGTATATTTGTTACCTTTGAAAAGCACTCAGTTATGCAGCTGTACCTTTGTATACCTCTATAAAGCGCAGCATTGCTCCTCAGACTAGGTCTGCGCTCAATAAATACCATCATAATAATGATGCTTCCCTATTGCTATTCAAAGATTTACACAAGGCCATTGTGGTGGCTCACTCGATTCACATTGCCCATGGTCCCAAATCTGCTGTATTTTCTATACTGTGATTTGATCCTGTACTACCTCGGATAGGAAGGTTAGGGCTCAGCATGGTAGACTAAGGAACAAACCTATGGTTGGGCTGCCGGGTTTGGAGGATCCATCATATATCTTCTATGGGGCCTACACCACAGAGCTGGTTGCTGTCTCTCACAAAAAGGGTCACTCCAGCTTCATTTCATAGCCTCCAGAATGATTTCTTCACACTGTCTTGAGCAGGTAATCAAGCATTCCCTCACATAGACACACGTTGTCCTCTAATGTCCCTTTCTGTAACCCCATGTGATGCTGGCACAGTGATGGCACTACATTGGTATGGCAACCTTACAAGCTTGATGAGACAAGGCACCATTTGCTTTTAGCATACCAAATCATATGCCTGAAAAAGTGGAGGCTTGGAATGACATGTTACCAGCAGAAGAACACTTTCCATAGATCTTGTCAAATTCACTGTAAGCATGTTGTCAGTGGTAAATCCACAGGAGTAGTTGATTAAGTGGAAAATAGTACGGTCTTCAAGTCTCTCTTCAATTTTATTAGTTTATCCTGTGAGTCTAGAAACTACCCTACCAAAGCATAGAAGGTATATTATGTTGGCCGAAAACCAATCACATCATATGCCCTACATCGCCAACAGAGAATGGTCAGCATAACCATAGAGCGTTCATTTTGTGTAAGATTCGCCATTTGCTTTCTCTGCCTTTCTGTTTAACGCTTTGCAAAATGTATTTTATTTCGAAAAGCTCACGAACGGAGCGAGGCCACAGTTTAAATGTTGAGAGACCGGCCCAGACAGAAATGCCAAACAGTACAGAAATAAATTGTTTTCCTCCCTCAAGTCCTTGAAGGCGAGCAGAGAGGCATTTAATCAGCAGCCCAGGTGCCGGCCGGTCTCGCTGAAGCTGTAAAAACAGGCCGTTAAAGCATGAATTATACTTTCTTAGCGGCCCCCCACTTCGGGGCTCTCCTTAGATCAAGCTGACCCCTAGTTCACAAATAGAAACCAGTAGATAACACAATTTGGAATGTGCCTCTCCTACGAACACAGTATCCTCGCTGAACAAGTGCCTTGTGTTTTTCATAACAAAGAACTATGTCTGCTTACTGCAAATTGCAACTGTTGCTAAAACGAGTAATATAGATTGAGTAAGAAACATGTCATAATGTGTCATAATTGTCAATTACCGAAACCTAGCTTAAGAAGATACATTATGGGCGGTTTTGATGTGTCACAAAGAGATGGTATGATTGTCTTTTTATATATATGATACTGTTGGAGAATGTTTGCTCTCTTGCGTCTCACGAAGTCTGGGTGACACACGTTGCGAGACGTTAGACCCAGTCGGCCGACAGAGTATACTTGCTTTGCAATAAACCCTAGAACTTGAAAATCAAACCTTGTGTCTGTCGTATCACTGGTGTATGGTGATTGTGCCTTGTTTCCATATGCGAGGGTCTTCAGGGCCTAGCAAAAAATGGCGCAGGAATAGGGACCCTCCCCCTTTTGCTCCATCGTGTACGTTGAATTTGAAGAAGGCGAAAAAAAACGAATTGAGGCCGTCAAGCTGGGATCGAAAGGTGTTTGGGGCGCCCCTGTGATAGTGATGAGACTCCTTTGCAGGTCTGTACACAGCCGATCCCTGATCGACGAGCAGCGGACAGAGCATCGAGGCAAGGGTCCCAAAATGAGGCAGATTGAGCCAGATACGCAGACACGACGATTCTTGGTTGTGTCTGTATACGGACAAATTGCGTCTTGAGAGACAAACTGATTGATCAGGTGAGTCGTGCCCCGATTCTTAACAGCCCTGATATTGGTTGAGTGTTGCTCTTGCAAGATCAAACGCCCAGGGTAAGGTACAAAGATCAAAATGCCTAGGAAATTGTCTTCCTGTCTAGTGGGTTTTTTCCACTGCGGTAGACAAAACCTTGGAAACTGGCCAGGCTGCGCCACCCATAGGGTCACCAGAGTTTGAAATGTATGTAAAATATGGGATATGGGCGATAATGTTTAATGAAATTTGGCATAGGCAGACCAGACATGTAGTAGATTTACAGTGGCCGAAAGATGGTACTTTTGAGATGGCCCATATAGAACACTTAGAATCAGTACTGCTACGCAAGAAAGCACGCCCGCGACATTTGACGTCATAAGAGACTGGGGGAAAGAAGTTAACCTCTGTAAGCTAACATGCACGGAGACACAAATCAAACACAGAAAAAGCGCTAGAACATGAAGAGCTCAGAATGACTGAGGATATTCGAAGAGGGGATAGGAGTATCCAATTAGGCATGCAAAAACTATATCCACAACAAGAGTTACATGCATCAGATGAACTAATAAATAAAATTCTGAACGAACAAATACAAGAACGTCCTCAAAGTATTAACACAATTACACCAATACACATTGCTCCACCTTAGTTGCCACTCCCCATTCCTGTTGTTTCAACTGCACCATCTCCCCCTATGCACGGGACACCATTTCCCCCACCACCGACAGAGCATGAATTAGTAGCTGCCACAAAAGGCAGTTCTACGGAGGCGGCACCTGCACAAAGAGTGAGCACCAGGGTAACTCATAGTACGGTTAGTAGGTAGAGGAGAGAAGAACTGAAAGAATGGGCAGAAACATACATTGAAGGCAATGACGAGGGATCCGCGCTGAGTGCAATGTATCACTATAAGAAGCTCGGTTAACAGCAGGTATTGTTGGAATGCATGGGGGAGAATCTTATAGATAGATGGAAGAAATTGACTGGTATGTTAGCACCGCAGAGGTTGCGGGATCTAAAGTGCGGCAGAAATAAAAGAGCATGTAGACCGGCTATTTGAGTTCAAAAGTGAGCTAGATGAATTGCACGCAGAGGTGAAAAGAGGGAAACAACAGGTGGTTGTCAAGCGGCAATTTTTTCCGCCGTCAAAACCTGTTAGTGAAGAGATGAAAATATGTACAAGAGAGGTGCTTAGATGGATTACGGATGCTAACATTTCTCCAATGGAGGTGCATTATACGTTTGATCAGTATACGGTAGAGATGCAGAGGAAGGCATTGCAGGTGATAGTTGAGCATTTACATGATGAATGTTTTGAAAAGAAGTATTGTTGCCTCCCCCCCGATTTAATGACAATATATAAAAGAGCGTTTTTACCTGAAACTGGAAAGTCTGCCCTCTCCCTCAATTTGGCTATAGTGCTTAATAAGCAAACCAATAAGGAAACACCCAGTTGGATATTGCCCATGAGAGAAGTACCTCCCACCTTTGTGCCACTGCAACGACTGACGCGCACACAATAGAAGCCCATTATACCGCACAGTTCGTGCATGTCCCCTTTTCTAGGCAAGAGGTAAATAATATAAAACAATCCCTGATTGGAGGAAGAATCCAGCAGGATTTTATAAAGAGATTGAGTCCTATTTGAAATCGGCTATTTTCACGATGAGTGATATTGACCTATTATTTCCTGTGATTCTCCCAATAGATTGGAAACAAAATTAGAAATGTAGGTGATGCTGATATTTTGGGTGGGACATGGGAGCATTTGATTAAAGGGGATACAGACAGGAAAGCTGGCGAGAAGCCATTGCCAGTTTTATTAGCATTACCAGCGCACATAGTACAGAAATTAAAAATACTAGTACCTGAAAGAAGAATTGTCTGGGATAAATTAACGGCCTGTGTGCAAGGTAAAGATGAATTGGCTAATGACTATTTTAATAGATTTGAAGAAGTATTTGCAGATTTTAGTGGCCAAGATTTGAGCACTGAACCCGGGAAGGGACTATTTATTGACAAATATGTGAGAGGTTTGCTGCCGAAAATTCAAAATTTAATAATGACATCTGAAAGTGCGTGGCAAGCAAAATCACAGAGTGAAGTATTACACATGGCACAATACGATGAGAATAGAGTAAATACAGAGAGGGAGAAAAAAATGAGGGATAGCGTGAATCTAAAAACGAGAGTATTAATGCAGCAGGTAGCGAATAATAACAGGGGCAGAGGTAATGCACAAACAAGAGGGAATTTTTCCAAAATGCACAGAGGTCCAATTGGACTGAATCAATGCGCATATTGTAGAGAAGAAGTTCATTGGCGAGCACAGTGCCCACATTTGCAGAATAGAAATGGAAATGTCCCGAGAAGGCAGAATAGCGGTCGCCCGGGAACACAAGGACAAAATAGAAACTCAAGGATGCCACAAAATCAGAATAACCAGGGAAATAACAACCCAAATAAGAACCAAAACCAACATCAACAGAACAGTGCAGGAGAAGGAAACGTTTTTGATACTCAGTCCAATTCATACTACTCTGGGGACGTTACATCGGATGATGTATTGTTCAACTAGGACAGCCCAAGACAGGGGTCGGAACCAATGTCTATTCCCGTTGACCAGAAAGGGCCCTACGTAGAAATGAAGGTTGGGAATAGAGAGCACACTTTTCTAGTCGACACATGTGCGCAAAAAAAGTGCTCAATAGACCATCACTTGGTTCCAGAAATACCGCTGTCAGGGCAAAAGAATGTTTCAGTAGGGTTCGCAGGTACGCCAGTAATCAGTCCAGTGTCACAGTCGGTACCCATAACACTAGGTCCATTCACTGAGTCTTGCCCATTCCTTTTGACACAAAATTGCGGCGTGAATTTATTGGGTTTAAATTTGTTGAAAAAAATGGAGTGCAGTTATTAATTGTTCCCCTGATGGAGTGTATTTGACAATATCACCACAAAAAGTGCCAGTGTCACAATTTTTGTCTAAACCGTTACCAACTGAATTAAGTAACGTACCAACTTGTATATGGGCGATGAATGAAAATGATGTTGGTTGTTTGAAAATAGAGCCGGTGAAAATTGTTTCACAAGAGGGAGTTACATTGCCACGTATCCCACAGTATAGAATTTCGGTGGAAGGTGAGAAAGCATTGAAATGCATAGTTTCTGATTTGATTAAACGGAACGTAATTGAAGAAATTACTGGTAGCACTTGCAATAGTCCAATTCTTCCAGTTTACAAGAAAGGAGGTCATGAAATACCATATTGTTTCATAATTGATTTGCGCGGATTGAAAAAAGTAGTTGATCCTCAATTTCCATTGGTCCCAGATATTCACTACCAATTTAACCATGATCCCAGCTTCTGCATTGCATTTTAGTGTTGTAGATCTAAAGAACGCATTTTTTAGCATTCCGGTACATCCAGATAGTAGATATTTATTTGCCTTTACATTAGGAGGACGTTCTTTCACATTCACACAAATTCTACAAGGTTACACCGAGAGCCCGAGTATTTATAGCCGAGCCCTAAAAGAACAGCTAGACATGCTAGAGTTACCAACGGGTTGTGTACTATTGCAGTACATTGATGACCTATTGATTGCTGCTGACACAGAAGACATTTGTAAAGAAGGTACAGCTAAATTGTTGACACATTCGGCAGCACATGGATATAAAGCTTCATTAAAAAAATTCCAGTATTGTCGAAAGGAGGTGGCCTATTTGTGCTACCTACTTTCGAAAGAAGGAAGGAGACTGACACCAGAAAGGATAGAAAGCATCTCTGGTATGCCTATTCCAAAGACACAGAAAGAAGTCAGAGCTATAATAGGCATGGCTTCATATTGTAGGCAGTGGATTGCTAACTTTGCCATGATTGTGAAACCGATGGTGGCATTGACAAAGAAGGATGTTGCTTTGCCTTTGCCATGGAGCGTGGAATGTCAGGATGCATTTGATCTGCGCAAAGTTGCATTGTGCTCAGCTCCAGTTTTGGGCACACCAAATAATGAAAAAGATTTCAAGTTATTTGTACATGAGAGTAATGGTTGTGCTTTGGCAGTTTTGAAGGAGGAAGAAATAGACCATGCAGTTATTTTTCTTTCGCGCTGGATCCTGTTGCATGTGCTTTGCCGCGCTGTTTGCGAGCTATTGTTGCGGCTGCCGCGTCAGTAAAACAAACCTAGGGAATGGTTTTGGGTCACGCCTTAACTTTGATGGTGCCTCATACAGTAGATGTTCTTTTAAACAGAACGCAGATGCAACATCTTACATCAGCTAGACTGACGAGATATGAAATTGTCCTATTTGCACCGCATATTCAAATTTTGAGATGTTGCGCTTTGAATCCTGCTGAGTTAATGCCCCCTCCCAATGAAAGAACAGGTGAAAGGGAACCACCACCCCATGATTGTATAATGGTTACTGAACAAGAAAAGAAAGGAAGAATTGACTAAACAGACACTCCACAGAAAGAGCCAGACGGAGAATTGTTTTGTGACGGTTCCTGTTTTAAATTGTCCGATGGCACATCAACTGCTGCATATGCCATCACGACACTAAAGAGTATTGTTGAGAGCAAAAGGATCCCATATAATTCAGCACAGGCTGCAGAGATAATAGCATTGACCAGAGCATGTGAAATTTCTGGAAACCTGAATGTAAACATATTTACCGACAGTCAGCACGCATTTGGGGTGGTACACAATTTTGGTCGACTCTGGGC
Source organism: Ambystoma mexicanum (assembly GCF_040938575.1). NCBI lineage: Eukaryota > Metazoa > Chordata > Amphibia > Caudata > Ambystomatidae > Ambystoma > Ambystoma mexicanum. The sequence goes on along the minus strand of NC_090933.1, from coordinate 923,794,694 downwards.
TGAGAGGAGTTTTCTAACATCACATGGAACCAAGATTCAACATGGTCCTTTGATAGCAAGATTGTTGTCTGTACTGGTGCATCCTAAGCGATTAGCAATAATGGAATGCGAAGCGCATAAGAAGGTAACATTTAACGTTGGAAAAGGAAACGCATTTGCAGACAAAATTGCGAAACAAACTGCCACTGATCTACACACAAAAATGTTTATTGAGTAGTCAGAAGAAGTACCCTGTATGATAGAAAATGGGATTTCCACAGTCAAGGAGATGCAAACAGAAGCAACTGCAGATGAAATAAAAGCTTGGGCTGAAGGTTCAGCTGAATTAGACGTAGAGGGTTGCTGGGTAGACAAAGAGTAGAAAGTGGATGCTGCCCAACTCCTATGTAACTGCGATGGTCATTATGGCGCATAGTCCCACACACGTGCTAAAAAAATGATTCAGCATTTAGCCACAGTATGGCAGAATCCACACATTAGAAAAACTGCTGAAAGACTGGTCCAGAACTGTATGACTTGTTTGCAACATAATATTGGAAAAGGAATCACTACTCCAGTAGGTAGTTTTGCACCACCCCCTCTATGCCCTTTGAAGTCATCCATTTTGATTTCATAGAAATGGAAAGATGTCAGAACCTTAAGTATGTCCTGGAGGTAGTCTGTGCATTCAGTAAATGGGTGTAAGCATACCCGCTTAAGGACTGCACAGTAATGAGCACAGCAAAAGTGATGCTGAAAGACTACTTCTCTAGATTTGGCCTGTCACGGGTCATATGGTCAGACAATGGCCCGCATTTTGTTGCCGCCGTGATATTACAAATTTGTGCAGGCCTCCAGATTGATAAACGATTCCATTCGGCCAGACACCCGATGAGTGCCGGTCTTGTTGAGCGCCAGAACGGTATCTTGAAAAATAAGATTAGCAAAATAAGTTCAGGGAGTCAGTTGAAGTGGCCTGATGCGCTGCCCTTAGATTTATTGTGCATGCCCACGTCTGTGCAGGCAAGGACTGGACTCTCCCCATACGAAATCGTGATGGGGAGACCCGCGAATGTTTGGAGCGCCCCGCAGCCTAGGCGCTTGAATTAAATTGAATACCCTTTGCTTAGCACTTATTGTAACGTGTTAAGTCAGAAACTGCGTTTGATTCATCAGCAGGTGCAGGAGGCTCTTCCAGTCAGATACACAGTCCCAGGGCATTGTCTCCAACCAGGAGAATGGATTCTGGTAAAAAACCTTGAAAGAAAACCTTGTTGGAAGGGCCCCAGGATCCTCCTGGCAACACAGACTGCAGTCAGAGTAGATGGTCGAAAGGCATGGATTCATGGCACCCATACAAAAAGAATTCTGTTCCCGTTGAAAGAGCTGCCTGATCCAGACGACAAGAAAGAAACAGCTGCCCTGGACTCGAAAGACACCATCGCCAGTTCTCTGCCGCAAGTACTGCCTAAGCCCGAGAAAGAGCCTGAAAAGATTGCCACAAAGGAGAAAGGGCTAAAGGTGCCCCAACTCTGCCCAGCTGAGCTCGCATCATCACAGGCTGACACTGAGCCTGCATCTGGAAGTGAATCTGCATTATTCATGGATCACACAGTACCTGGAGCGATAAGGTACAACCTACGTTCTCAAAATCGGAAGTGATCCGATCTACATGTTTTGTTTTGCCTCTTTTCCCAACATAGATGAATTGGGAATCAGAGGCATAGGGAAGTGGAGCGTGGGAGTTGTATCAATTTGCATCAAATTGAAAGCTCTGGATAGCGGCTTCCCGGTGCTATCTTTGAAAAAGTGAATGACCTATGTTGATCAACCTGTGCGAACAAGCGGGGCGCATATGGTACAAACACAATTGATGCCTGCTCTAAAGTCCTTGGAGCACTGTGCAGAGTCACAATAATCTTGCCACACGTTTATCAATTCAGGCTAATGAGAACTGGCCTAGATGCTTTGCTGACTTCTTTACACGATTTGCTGTTTTAACGGGCGTTGCTGTGAAGAAATTATTCACGACGAACATTGCTGAGAGAAGGATTGCAGACAATGCCTATACTCACTTCTGTTCCCTCCTGCACCAACGCTGATGATGTAATAGATATAGAGACTATGAAAATGTGTAGAAGGAATTGCTGTAGGAAATTCATACTAATGATTATAACACTACTTTGCATTCTGAGTACACTGATCCCAGTATTATGGTATCTGGGAGCGTGCATCCATTAAGCTCTCTTTTGCCTGATACCAATGCACCTGCCACAGACAGTCCAGTCCATGTACTCTTTTATACTCTCCCTCTGTCACGGCCATAGCCCCTGGCCTTGGGACTCACGGTCTCCGATCCTCGCCACAGTGTTCCTGCAAGGCCTCAAGGGCCCAATCATGCCCCTCTCGGCTGTCCTGGCGCCAGGCTCATATGGCAGATGGAGTTCCCATTAGGGAATGGACCACCATGGCTGGGCCCATGAGGTTCAGATCGGAACTAAACCCTGCAGTCTAGCATCAAGGGCCTGGTCCGCCCTCGAGGCCCCTGTGATATCTGTAGGCTATTTAAGCCACACCCGAGCTGAAGCATGCGCTTTGTGTTGTTCTGCACTCGCAGCGTGACGTTCACCGAGACCTGCTCGCAGCATTCCAGGCCTGCATCTGAGGAGAGAAGAAGAACACCATTATTCCTCCTTACCTGTTCAACAATCCAGCTCCTGGGCAACTACTATTACGTACACACTCTTTAAGAACTATAGACTTACCTCAAGAGTGGAGTCGCAGCAGGACCTATCGAGATACAAGGTGAGGAAGACTCGAAGGGGGTCACTAGAGGGCACTTGGGAGGTGGGCCCCGAGAGAAGGAGATTGTGGCTAAAACAGAACTCCTGTCTTCCAGAATAGATCCATGGCAGAACGAGTCCCCGGGGGAGGTGAATCCGAATCGGAAGCGATCCAGTCAAGTCGGGTGGCGTCCCTGTGGATACAAGGTGAGCGTTACAGAACATGAAACCCAAACATTAAAATCCACCCGGGCGCACAGTATGGAAACCTCGAAAACTGATCAGTTGGCTCAGTTGTTGGGGCAGGTACGCGCAGAGGTACATTCAGCCCGACAAGAAACCAATGCCTTGCAGAGAGAACTAATTGTGGCCAAAGAACGAACTCATGATCTTGGCAGACAACTCCTTCAATCACAGGCCGGACAAGCCCCTTTGCCTGGAATTAGCCCATCAATGCCAAACCCCACGAGCAATCCGGTGCAGATCACCCTTCCTGGGGCAGTTCCACTCGCTCCACCAGAGCGTTTCTCGGGGGATCCCCGAAGATACACAACCTTTATGAATCAGTGTCCCCTCCACTTTTTGTGCAGACCTGGGGCGTTTCCCAATGACCAGTCGGGAGTGGCCTTTATGTTGTCCTACTTGAGTGGCAGTGCAGCAGAAGGGACGGTACTCTTCGCCCGTCGTTCTCATGGACATGCCTTAGACAATTAACTCTTGTCCCTCCGTCAAGGAAACAAGATCTGTTGACATACATAGCTAGCTTTAATGGGCTTGTGGTCGAAGCAGAGTGGCCAGAGGACAAAAGAACCACCTTGTTCTACCGGGACTTGCGAGGGGAGTTAAAGGATGTACTTGCCCAAGTAGTGGATCCACCCAAGGAATGTTCATTAATCTGCTAGTTCAACTTGACCATCGGTTGCAAGATCAGAGGACAGATCGAAGTAAACCGGATGCCCGCCCCATGTTCGTGCGCCCCTGTTAGGGAGAATTCTCATTCAATGGCTAATTTCCCTTACCTAGTGAGTCCCCCAGCAGCTTTGCTGGATTTCTGGAGTTATTTTTTTCACTTGGTAAGAGTGTGAGCTTTTCCCCCACTCTTACCCATGTTTTGCCATGTATATTTCATCTGTTTTTGTGATTGTGGGCTCTGGAGTACACCACTTCAGTAGCCTCCTTCTTTTGTGTGTTACACAGCACCTTCAGTGCAGTGACACAGGGTTGTCTTTTAGACTTCCCACCGACTACATTTCTGGGGCTGACTACTGTCCCCCAGAAAAGGGTAAAGTTGCCATTAACCACAGATCCAGTACACCCCATATTACATGGAGTATTGGAAAGGGTTACTTCTTAGCCCTTTTTATCTGTACCTCCTAGAGCCTTGTTTTGCTCTTTTAACATTTTGCCTTGACTATAATATATAAACGTGGTATGGTTTTAGGCCATTATATTAGCCTCGAACATAAACCCGCTTGACCAAATACTTTTTCTTTTGGCTCCGGTCAGGTTTATTCACCATTTCTTTTTGTTAAAGTCCTTCTTGTGTTTTACTTTGCGCAGCAAACCTGGTTTGCCTTCTTTGTTCACCATCCTTTGGCGGGCTTCTGCCAAGAAGCCCTCCAGTATGCGCCTGGGTGTCTAGGAGGGCTGAATGTGAGGGAGGGGTGTAGTCACCCCCTCCACAGGGTATTCTAGGAAACCCAAGTCGCACTTTGCCATGATTGGCTGAGGTGGTTATCGGGCTGGACAACCCCCTGCTGCGTGATTGACAGCCAGGCTGTGTGAATGGGGGATTTTCACATAAAAGGCAGGACTCTTGGGCTGGAAGTCAGAGTTGCCAATGGAACTACAAGGAACCGAAGAGAAGCGGAGAAGAAGACAGCTGCTGCAACTATCCCGCCCCGGTGAAGCCCTGATGCAGTCCTGAGCTATCTACCCTTCGACGACCAGAGAAGATCCAGTCCGGAGTATTCTTCCCTTGAGCTTGGTGGGGATAACCAGCTCATCTTCCACAGCCAGAGGATTCTCTTCTTGGTCGAAATCGCTGCACACTGCTGTAGTGTTCCGGATAGCCATCTGAAGAGCCTCTCCTGTTTTTTTAAGGAGCGCACCTTTTATTCACTGTCGCTGCTGCTGGCTTCATCCCTGCGTAGTGCAGACCCCTCCAGACGTCCTTCTTGGAGAAGCTCCAGGAACCGTGGGTCTGCAGGAAACTACCAGGAACAACTGCCGTGGCACCAGCTTCTTCCTTGAATAAGGTACTGTGTTCTGCTTCGAAGAGCTAGGGTGAATCCCTTTTCTCCTCCTACAAGGCTTGCCCTTATCTTCCCTCCTTCTTATAACTTTTGCTTCCTCTGTGACAATATCTAAGTACTCCTGGCAATGTTGAATCTTGAACTGTCCGACTGTGTGATCCTCGACAACAGGAACCTGGTTCCACTTGACACTGGCTCCGGCCTATTGACTCTTGAATTCATGTCAACTAGTGTTCTCTGATTCTGTCTGCCCTGACAAAAGTATTGCCTATGATTTTTGCCCCCAACTCTCTTTGGTTAACTCAGGTGCTAAGTGTGTTTTTCCCCCGGTAACATTTCTCGTCGCGGATACGCGTATCTTTAGTAAGACCAAACTGTCATTACTGTCAAAAAAGTGATCGCATATGTATTCCCGGTAACGTCTTTTGTTTCACAACACCGGTCCATTAAAACATAGGGTACTTACCTTGAGTTATACTGTACCAAGTGAACTGGTTGGTTGTAGTGTATTTTACGTGTGGTTTTGAATTAATAGAAGTGTTGTGTTTATAACAAATGGTTTAAAAATTAATGTACTTATATTTCTTACCTGAAACCTTGAGTCAGTGTTTGCTTGAATCACAGTAATTGTGGTCCCTTTGTGTAATCACTGCTACTGCTCATATGCTCTTGAGATAAGCCTGGCTGCTCCGCTATTGCTACCACTTTAACATAGTAGTACAGGTCTACCAAAGGTGAATTCGTATTACCACTTGCAGTCTTAATTGGGTTTAGTGGTCCCTAAGGGCACTGCACAGGATTCTGCCTAACAGCCCCAAAGATCATGCCCAGCGGGGAACAGAATGTTCTGTAGAACCAATGCAACTAGGAGGAGTTAGACCCCCTCTAACCAAAGCCGAAAGGGATAAGAGGATGGAACAGCAGTTATGCCTGTACTGCGGAAAGGCAGGCCACTTCCTCAAGGAGTGCCCGGTAAAACCACCAAGAAGAACCGTAGGAGCTACAGGCAAGGATAAACCAAGTGAGGAGTCGGAAAACTACCAAGCCCGGCAATTGTAGGGGTCCAATTTTCGAGCGAAGAAATCCAATTGCAGACCTCCCATTTTGTTTACCCGTGATCCTGATCAACCATCAACAGCCATCAAAGATGCATTCGTTAGAAGCTTACATTGATAGCGGAGCCGTGGAGAATTACATGGACCAGGATCTTGCAGAAAAGATGGGGCTCCCACTCTGCTCAAAGCCCACCACAAAGGCTGTAACCACTGTAGATGGCACCGAAATCGCCTCCGGTCCCGTGTTGAGTATACCACTGAGCTCACCCTCTTATATCAGGATGGTCATCGAGAATCAATCACTTTTGACCTCATCAAAGCACTGCAGTTCCGATTAATCCTAGGGATGCCGTGGCTGGTCACACATAATCCACGGATCAACTGGCGTGCCTGAGAGTTGGTCTTCTCCCATGACTGCACTCTACCTGCTATCCCAAAGGAAGGAAGAGTAAGCATACCGGTTCATCCGTTCAGGAAGGGGCGATAAGTGTCTAAAGTGTGGTTGCTACCCTACCAATTCAATATCAGGACTTTCAAGATGTGTTTCAAAAAGAACAAGCAAATACTTTGCCGCCCCACAGACCCAATGACTGCCAGATCGGTCTGATACCTGGTGCCCGAATTCCTTGTGGCCGTATCTACGCACTCACTGAGCCCGAGAACCAACATTTGAAGTCATATCTGAAACAATATCTGGCCAACAGTTTTATCTGCCCCTCAAAGTCTTCAGCAGCGTCTCCCTTATTCTTCGTGCCGCAGAAGGAAGGAGAATTGAGGACCTGCATCGTCTACTGCGCATTGAACCAAGTTACAGCCAAGAATCGCTACCCCTAGCCCCTGATCCCGAAATTGTTAGACCAAGTCAAAGATGCCCAAATCTACACGAAATTGGACCTTAGAGGAGCCTATCATCTTGTGCGCATTAAAAAAGGGGACAAATGGAAAACGGCATTCCGTACCAAATACGGCTTATATGAATATCAGGTAATGCCATTTGGCCTGTGCAATGCCCCGGCCGCATTCCAATATTTCATGAACGATGTTCTGAGGGAGCTGACTGACGTCTGCGCCTTAATCTATATAGATGACATCCTGGTATATTCGGCCTCAGAGCAAGATCATGTTAAGCATGTACGGTCCGTCCTTACCAAGCTCCGTCAACATCATCTCTACGCCAAACTTGAGAAATGTTCATCCCACGTTACAGAAGTAGAGTTTCTAGGATTTATCCTCACTCCAAAAGGAATACGAATGGATATGCACAAGGTCGATGCCGTCCTCAATTGGCCAGCCCCAAGCTCATTCAAGGGAGTCCAGAGTATGCTAGGTTTTGCAAACCTTTACCGCCGATTTATCCCAGCATTCTCGCAAATAGTCTACCCGATCACCTCGTTGTTAAGGAAGTGCAACAAGACAATTCAATGGACTGAAGAGGCTGAAAAAGCCTTTCAAGAACTCAAGGCGAAATTCACTACCGCTCCAATCTTACGACATCCTCGTCCAGACCTTCCATGTGTGGTGGAGACGGATGCTTCCAGCATGGCGATGGGTGCCGTGCTATCACAAAGGGACCCACACACCGGCCAATTACATCCTGTGGCCTTCTGGTCACGTAAATTCTCACCACCTGAGCTCAATTATGCCATCACTGATAAAGAGCTTCTGGCCATAAAAGCGGCCTTCAAGGCCTGGCAACATCATCTGTTGGGAGCCAGACACACTATCACAGTGATAGCTGACCACCGAAATCTACAGTACCTGAAGAGTGCCAAGACTCAATCCTCTGGACAACTACACTGGGCCCTTTTCTTCACGGAGTACGACTATGTGATCACGTTCTGGCCTGGAGTCAGAAATGTAAAGCTGATGCCCTTTCACGCATGGGCACCGACGAGCTGGTGTATACACCTCCTGATCCCGTGGCCATCATTCCGGGTGACAGGCTTTTAGGCATTATAACCACCATGACTCAAGACGAGTTGCTGCAACAAATCCGACAAGTAATGACTCAGGAACAACTACATGAATGGAATTCAAGAGGATAACACTATAGTGTTAAGGACCAATTACCTTAATACAGGGATCGGTTGTTTGTGCCTGAAAAAGAGCTTCAAGAACAGGTTATCTCGGAGTATCATGACTCCCTCATGGAAGGCCACCCGGGAATCACTAAAAGCCTGGCCAAGGTGAAATGAAGTTACTGGTGGCCGACGTGGCGCAGAGATGTTATTCAATTCATCACCTCCTGTGGTATCTGTGCTCAAAATAAATCATCAAAACAAAAACCAGCTGGGCTCCTGCAACCACTGGATATACCGCCGGCTCTGTGGCACACGTTGTCTCTTGATTTCATCACCAACCTACCCTCTTGTCAAGGTTATAACACCATCCTAGTGATCGTAGACCTATTCTCCAAGATGGCGCATTTCTTTCCGTTTAAAGGACTACCAAACGCATCCAGTCTGGCTAAAACCTTCCTTGAACATGTGGTACGGCTACATGGGTTTCCATCAGTCTTGATCTTGGATCGAGGAACCCAATTTGTGTCCAACTTCTGGAGGAAATGTTGCTCGATGGGACAATAAGACATTCAACTATCCACTAGCCATCACCCCCAAACGGATGGTCAAACGGAGAGGACGAACCAAACGCTCGAATAATACTTGCGAGGCATGCTTCACCAAGTGGAAGGGAATTTCGAAAGACTTATTGTGGATCGCAGAGTATGCCTATAATAATTCACTACACAGCAGTACCGGGCATACTCCATTCTTTACTGTGTGTGGCAGACACCCACGCACGTCAGAACTGGACATTCCTACGACTCTGGAAATGCCAGCCATTAAGACCCTACACGCGACCATTTCGCAGGCTTTCACGAGAGCCATTGAACATTTGCGCCAAGCTGAAGTTCGCCAGAAGAAATACACAGACCTGCATCGTGAAAAGGCCCCCCGACTACTAAGTAGGGGACAGGGTATGGCTAGCATCTAAGCATGTGCCTCTAAAAGGAACCCAGACTTTCCGCCCACGATTCCTGGGGCCGTTCCCCATGGAGCCATCATAAACCCAGCAGCAGTTAAACTGACGTTGCCAACCAACATGCGGATACACCCGGTGTTTCATGTATCCCTTTTGAAACCAGTTCAGCCTCGGGCTCGAGTAACAACCCCGCCGGGACCCGTGATGATCCACGGAGAGACAGAATTTGAAGTAAAGGACATTTTAGACTCAAGTATTTTATAACAAAACTTTACTATCTGGTAGACTGGAAAGGGTATGGCCCACAGGACAGAACATGGGAGCCCAGTGATTACATTCATGCACCACGTCTAATACAACGTTTTCATCAGGAGGACCCCACCAAGCCGGGACCAGACAGAAGAACCACCTTGAGAGGGGCCTGGGGCGAGGGGGGTGTGCTGTCACAGCCATAGCCCCTGGCCTTGGGACTCAGGGTCTCCGTGCCTCGCCACAGTGTTCCTGCAAGGCCCCAAGGGCTCAATCATGCCCCTCTCGGCTGTCCTGGAGCCAGTCTTGGCGCCTTTGGCACCAGGCTCATATGGCAGATGGAGTTCCCATTGGGGAATGGACCAACATGGCTGCCTCCACAAGGTTCAGATCGGAACTGAACCCTGCAGTCTAGCATCTAGGGCGTGGTCCATCCTGGAGGAACCGGGGATACCTGTAGGCTATTTAAGCCACGCCCAAGCTGAAGCACGCACTTTGCGTTGTTCTGCACTTGCAGCGTGACGTTCACCAAGACCTGCTCGCAGCATTCCAGGCCTGCATCTGGGGAGAGAAGAACACCATTATTCCTCCTTACCGTTCAACAATCCAGCTCCTCGATCGCTCCAGAGTCTTCTCTGGAACCTGTCCTCCCCAGCAAGCAACATCCTAGGGAGTGAGAGAGAAGAGAACAATTTAGTAAGCGTTTGTCTTCCAATCCCAACGCCTTTCAGACTCGCGCTTACCTACCGAAGCTTTCCTGGTATGCGACAGCAGTCTGGACATCTTCCACTCTACGTTCCACTTCCATCTGAATACACTTCTTTCAGGAACTTCTCGGCGACCTGCAAGGGAAGAACAGCACAGGTTAGCCAAATCCCAAAGACGCTCATAGCGCTGCGCTTCGCGCATTCACTTACCTTCTCGAGCATCGCCCGCTGCATCAGCTCGATGTCTTCATCATCCCTTCTGCACCTACGAGAAAAGAAGGAGATTAACAGGGCAACTACTATTATGGACACACACTCTTTAAGACTATAGACTTACCTCAAGAGTGGAGTCGCAGCAGGACTGGACTCCCGTGCCCTCGCCAGTGAAGTAACTTGGCTGTAAGGTGCCCAGACACGACGCAGCTCTGCACAGAACAGCAGGACGGAGAGCGAACCTTATCGAGATATAAGGTGAGGAGGACTCGAAGGGGGTCACTGGGGGCACTAGGGAGGTGGGCCCCGAGAGAAGGAGATTGGGGCTAAAAAAAGAACTCCTGTCTTCCAGAATAGATCCACGGCAGAACGAGTCCCCGGGGGAGGTGAATCCGAATCGGGAGCGATCCAGTCAAGTCGGGTGGCGTCCCTGTGGATACAAGGTGAGCGTTACACCCTCCACTAGAAGAAAGACACAGAAGAGGGTATAATAATAACACGCTGCTTTTGATCATGAATATGACTCACTCTATCCTGAATAGAACAAATTGCTGGGTCTGCTCCCATTTACCCCAAAATGGGTTGGTATGTACAGCCATTACCCCTAAATACGGCATGTTATGCATCACTAAGTGCACTATTTTATGGAATAAGAGTGATACGGGTCAATTAGATGGAACAAACATAGATGAGTTTGAAAGGGTGGTAATGGAACCTGTAGGTTGTTCCATATTTAACAGAGCAAGGGTAATAAAACCAGTGGTAAGACCAGTAGATAGACTTTATGTGCCTGATGAATCATCTGTAAATCATCTGTAATCACTTTTCACATGAATCCAGTAGGGAATAAGGACGTTGTGCCCCCCCCTATACTATTAATTATAACCCGCGCACTGTCCCATTTTGCTTACGAAAGAAAGGTTCCTATTCAGTAGGGACATTCACTAGATACATGAATATTGCAGTACTTGAGAAAGAAGTAGTGTTGGGCAGAAACCTGTGCAGTTCCCTTAGGGACCACTGCAAAAGGCTTAAGACTACAGGGGTTGGCAGTAAACCCAATTGGTAGCAGTCTGCACCACCCAGATTTACCTGGTAGCTGTGGCTGAGCAGCCAGACTTCTCTCAAGAAGAGGTAGACAGTATATAGAGTGTACAAGATAGGTACCAAAATACAGTAGCACAAGCGAACACTGACCAGAGCTTTGGTATCAAGTATATAATTATTTATTTAAACACACACTTAGGAACACTCTAGCACTATTATTATAAGTAAGTTAAAAAAAACACAGTCACTAATATCATATGTACATCCCTTATTCCTTATAAGACAAGTCTTAGTTAACACCACTTATTTCCAGACAGAGGTGATCGCTTAACTAAAGATGGCACTCCAATACGTTTAAGAAAAAGGGAGGGAAAAGGCAGAAATTAGGGACAGCACACAACACAATCCTTCAGAAGCACTCAGCAAGGCAGGAAAGTCAAAGTCTACTTGTGAGCAAAAAGTTCAGAGGCCAGGCTCCCTCTTGGAGAGAGTAGAACACCAATGCGCCCAAGATCACACAGTTTAACAGGCTTGGAGAGTCTTGCAGAGAGTTCAGGAAGGAATCAGTTCAGAAAAGTTCAGTTAGCCGGCCTAAGGCCAACCCAAGTGGTAGGGTGAGGCTTTAAGAGTCACCCCACACAGACCGTTGCGAGGGAGGCCAGGCGGACACAGTACCTTTAAAGTGGAGAGGATCCTCCAGCGGGGGCAGTTGTTCCTGGCAGTGGGTGCAAGTCACGGCGTCATCCAGAGGAAGAGATGATCTCAACATGGAGGAAAGCTGAAGGCCGTTGCACTGCCAGGGAAGAAACCAGCCGCCGAGTTCTCCGGTTAAAAGGTACTACCCTTTTATTCGCGGTAGTGGAGAAAACATGGTATTCTGGGTTGCCGGGGTGCTTGGCACAGGCAAGGCGACCACGAGATGATCCGGGAAGGCGAAAAGGCAGGCAAACTGGTTATCCCCACCAGTCAAAGGAAGAAGACTCTTTGGATTGAAGATCTCCTCTGTGGTCTGGAAAAGTGGTGAGACGGCTCAGCAGAGTTCCACCGGTGGTGTCGTCGTTGCAGGTCGGCTCAGCTTCTCCCTCTTCGGATTCTTCGGTCCTGTGGCGACGTCTGAAGTCCCAGTCCCCAAAGCTCTGCTTTTATGCAGAAAACCCCCATTCATCAGTACTAGCTGTCACTCAAACATGCTAAGTGGTGAGCCGGGCGGCTCACCACTGGTCCAATCACACCAGAGTGCGACTTGAGTTGCCGAGGCAACTCAGTCCAGGGTGCCTAAACCCCCTCCCACACCCTCTGTGGTACCCAGGCAGAGTGGCACCACTTTTGGAGGCTTCTGTGGAGAAGCCCGCCAAAAAGTGGAACAAAGGGCTCGACTTGGGTTGGAGTCACAGAAGCGAACACAAACGCCATTTTGGAACCGAGTTTCGGCAAAAAATACCAACCGGTGAATTTATATTAATTTATCAAACCGGCTGTATATTCGATGCTATATTAAAAAGTGGTAGCCTCGAACAATGGGAAAATCCCATAGGAATATATTTGCGGTCGAATTGCCCTGACCAGTACGTCCACAATATGATGGTTTGTATTTATTCTGTTCACAATTTAAGACTAGTAAATTCAATGGTGACTTTACATGCCCTGGGAGACAGTAGTCAGTCCCAGGGTATGGAGTCTATGTTTGGGGGTTGCTACGACACCCCTGGGTTACTGCACGAAGGGTGCTGTGCAACCCACATACCAAAAACACATGAAGCCCTATGGGGTAAAGGACCCCATAGCCCATAAAACACATACAAAGTCAAAGGAACACCTCAAATCATGTTTTAAGAGTGGGAGAAGAAGAGTCTCATTCTTAGCAGGAGAACAAAATAAACCCCAAAAATCCAGCAAAGCTGCTGGGGGACTCACTAGGTTTGGGAAATTAGCCTTAACAGAGAATTCTCCCTAACAAGAAGAACCAATATATGTAGGTAATCCCATTTATTTTATATGGGGAGAAAAAGCTTATCCCTGGTTGCCTAGATATTGGGGAGGGACATGTTACTTACGGATCCCTTTTCCCTGGTGTATTCCTTTCCAAAACGACAGACATATCCAAATTATCTAGATCTAGGCCCCGGCGGGATGACACAGGATTAATTGCGGAGGATATAGCAAAATCATTTATCCCATTTTGGGGGCAAGCCATAAACTCCTGGAATATAAGAAGACTGTCCAGGATATTAGAAAAACGATAAATGGAACGACCGACATATTGTATAATATGACCCTAGAAGAAAAGGCAGTTAAATTAATGACACTTCAAAATAGAATGGCTCTTGATATAATTTTGGCCGACCGTGGAGGCGTTTGCAAAATCGTGGGGTCAGCGTGCTGTGTATTTGTAAGTGACTCCTCCCCTACAATTTTTGAGGCAATCAAGAAATTGCACATTCTGAGTTCTGACATTCATGCTCCAACAGGTGGTTGGGAGCTGAATATAAGTTCCTGGTTTTGGGAGATACTGTGCTCATGGGGATGGAAACTAATTGCAATTCTGGTAACATTACTTGGAATACCCATGACATGTTGTTGCATACACTGCCTGACAATCTTTTGCTCTGAAATAACCAATGAATGCGTACACATGATAACAGAAGAAAGAACTTCCAAAGTGGATACGAATGCAAACCACGAAACAGAAAGAATGAAAGAATTCATGGCAATTGATATTGATGATGGCGATTACAGTAGTATGCATAGCTCAGAACTAGATAATGGTCAGATGAAGATGCGATGTATGGATGATGCTCTTGGTTTACGGTCATAAGGAGGGTTTGAGTCTAGAAACTACCCCACCAAAGCATAGAAGGTATATTATGTTGTCCGAAAACCAATCGCATCATACGCCCTACATCGCCAACAGAGAATCGTCAGCATAACCATAGAGCGTCCATTTTGTGTAAGATCCGCCATTTGCTTTCTCTGCCTTTCTGGTCAACGCTTTGCAAATGTATTTTATTTCGAAAAGCTCATGCACGGAGCAAGGCCACAGTTTACATGTTGAGAGACCAGCCCAGACAAATGCCAAACAGTACAGAAATACATTGTTTTCCTCCCTCACAAGTCCTAGAAGGCGAGCAGAGAGGCATTTAATCAGCGGCCCAGGTGCCGGCCGGTCTCGCTGAAGCTGTAGAAACAGGCCGTTAAAGCATGAATTATACTTTGTTAGCGGCCCCCCCTTCGGGGCTCTCCTTAGATCAAGCAGACCCCTATTTCACGAATAGAAACCAGTAGATAACACGCTTTGGAATGTGTCTCTCCTACGAACACAGTATCTTCGCTGAACAAGTGCCTTGTGTTCTTCATAACAAAGAACTATGTCTGCTTACTGCAAATTGCAACTGTTGCTGAAACGAGTAATATAGATTGAGTAAGAAACGTGTCATTATTGTGTCATATTTGTCATAATTGTCAATTATCGAACCCTAGCTTAAGAAGATACATTATGGGCGGTTTTGATGTGTCACAAAGAGATTGTACGATTGTCTTTTTATATATATGTTACTGTTGTAGAATGTTTGCTCTCTTGCGTCTCACGAGGTCTGGGCGACACATGTTGCGAGACGTTAGACCCAGTCGGCCGACAGAGTATATTTGCTTTGCAATAAACCCTAGTACTTGGAAATCGAACCTTGTGTCTGTCGTATCACTGGTGTATGGTGATTGTGCCTTGTTTCCATACGTGAGGTTTTCAGGGCCTAGCCATCCCAGCTGTCCGGTAACTGAAGTACTGAGATTGTGTGATAAAACACAGCAACACTATACAAAATTGGACATTTTGACAGATGATGTCAATTGTTCACATAAATTGTAAGGCAAAAGTTCAATGGGTACCCAGTTGCAAATAGGGCTAGTGCCGCAATAGGGCAAGTAGGGATAGTGGCCAAGGGATGCAAATGTGTCAGCCAAAACACCAAATCTGACCCCACTCTAAAAGGGCGCAGTGTGCCAAAATGACACTTTGCTTGGGTGAAATCCATCTGTGCACCTGCACTTCTATTATGCATGTTGGTTGGAGTATTAGGCAATTTTGAAAACTGTACGACAAATGTAATGTAATATTTGTTTTTTACCTTTATCAGCCTCATCATTCTTCTCATCTTCTGCTTCACCCTCATCAGAACCTTCTACTTCTTGAATAAGAATTCGTTTTGCTTTTTTTGGAATTATATTCTCAGAGGTTTTCAGTTTCTCTTCAACTTCTGATAGAAGTTTCTGGAATTAAAGACAAGACCATGGCACATCATATCAAACTATACAAAATAAAGATATGAAACAACAATTCAGGAATGCATAGCTAAAATATCGCTTAGGCTACAGATATGTGTATAAATCCTACTGGATATATCCATCAACATGCATTTGATTTTTCACTCTATACAATATCGATCTGTCCAAATCGTTTGACTCGCATCATATTGAATTTGATCATGAAATATAAGACAGATTGCAAAACCCAAAATGCTTTTTGGCTTGTCTTGAAAAGAACTATATTCGTAAAATTGAAAACTCCAGATTGCATCAGAAGATCATCTACAAGCACTGAAGCAGTATTAAGAAAACATTTTATTAAACCAGTTATGTTGATTTACAAAGAGCAAACCTAACTATAAAGCAACAGAGGGCTGTACAGAGAGGCAAGCCAGATACATCGGGGTTAAAGGCGCAGTGAAAGATTGAGTATGGGATAAAAGATACAGGCAAAGGGGCAGATTGGACAGGTGGAACATTTAATGTAATAGTTAATTTATAACACGCTTAATATCAACAAGTGGTTTCTAAGCACGGGATCAGGATTCGAACCTGTGTTGCGCTGCGTTGTCTTGCTTCCAAGACACATGCGCTGGGAAGCTCGTGTTCGACCAGGTGCTCTTTGAAGCGCAGGGTCTTCTCTCTCCTGCCCCTCAGAAAGGAACTGGAGACCGATCTTACGCTGGGTGGTGAAGTGCCCTATATCCCAGAAGATGAGCAATACAATGCCTTTTTGCTGTTTTTCTCCACTCGTACAATTCTCAGTTGTTGGCCTGGCGATGTTGAGACCTCAGCTGTTACACTGACCATCAGAGATCATCAAGTCTTCTGCTAGATAGGATAGTGCCTTGGTCTTTATAGCTTGTTAGGTGAGGCGTGCTTCTCTGAAGAGGATGCAAGTTTGTACTGGTAGCCAGTGTAGAATCGGGAGGTAGGTAGTGACGTGGTAGTGTTTCTTAGGGTCAGTCATGAGGCATGCTGCAATCTCATGAACTGCCTTCAGTGTGTGCTGAGGTGACGAATAGAATGCTCATGAGGGCATTGCTGCTGTCCACATGGGAGAGAGCCAAAACTGGTAGTTCTGGAATCTGGATTATGGATGTTGGGCTCGACTTTGCTGAGCATGAAGAGCTTGTACCAAACTGTCTGAGTCTTCTTAACAATGTGACACTTGAAGGAGAGTTTGTAGTCAATAGTGTGAAGGCATCATGAAGTAGACACTAACAGTAGAATTTTGGGATACACCCGTTTATTCACAGAAGATTGGGGTTGGAGAAAGGCCTATCTTGCCCTATGCTAAGGTGGGTTTTCCGTACCTAAATGAAACTAATGATAGTCTGTGTCAGGAAGTCCAAACCAAACAACTGTGTCCAAAACCTATACTTGCCCTCACATCTGACAATATACAATGTAAGTGGATGTCGGCATCAAAGGAAAAGTGTTTAAATAAAAGTTCAGGGGGCGCTGTTGAGCAGTACTAGAGATGGCTGCCTAGCCACGAAACTCTGTCTCGGCTAGATCCTTAACACTTAAATATCCTTAACAGTGCTTTCTTTCTGCACAAAAGTTTGAAAAGTTTGTGATGGAAGGCATGGTGTGGCGAATGCCTTGCTTGTAGCTCCCTACGCTCTGTAACAATGTCTAATTCCCTGGTGCAAGCTGACCGAGGGGTGCAGTGTCTGTAGCCTGCGTTGGACTTCTGTGAACTTAGACACTTTGCTTGTGGAGAGTGTGGGGCTTCGTCGGCCAGAAGCGAGGGAAGAGCCATTTACTGCACGTCCTTGGGGAAGATCGGGATTCAGCTCCTCCGCGACTGCATTAGTGGAGGCTGCCGGTAGCTACTAGGCTCCAGACAGTTTGGAGGTGAAGACCAAACTCCCCTGCTGAGGGTGCCCAGATTGCTTTCATGCTCGGTGGGGCTGTGCGATGATAATACATCTGCTGGGCAATGTTGCCTCTAATTATTTTTCCCAAAATGCGGAAATGAATGGCTTTCGTGCGCTCATTATTTTCTATTTGTGCAACTGACTCATGAGATAAACGACTTTGTGAGCATGAGTAGTTCATGAGGTATCATCGCCGAAGAGAGTTTGGAAGATAATGTCCCCTTCCCAACCACTGGAATTCTGTGCAACTCAGTGTAAAAGGTAAACCTCACAGCACACCTTCCAAAGATATAGGTTAACAAATCAAACATTTTATATGCGAGTATAAAGAGAGCTCATTAACCCAATACTTCAAAGTCTGCCACAGTACCTAGCAAAAGTACTCCTGTGCAGAGAGAAATATACGTATGCACAAAAAAAGCATTGTATGCTCAGTATAAACAATAGGTTTAGCTGCGGTCATTCATTTGCTGACACTGCTCAGAGAATGTAGAAAGGGTTTTATGCCATTGGTAAAAAGCACTCGCGAATTACAAAAAACAAATTTCACTTATAACTGAAGTGGCTGGCAAACAAAATCAGACAGAATACAACATTTGCAGATGGAATAATGGCAACTAAAAGGACTGTGTCAGAAAGCGTGCTGATAGGAGTTCATGTGCCATTTTAATGAAGTAAATCAAGGTCCAGGAGAACATACATCTCATAATTTGTGTAAGCATGATAACTGCATCAGGATACCTGCATCACAGTATGATGAGAATTCCTGTGCCTCTGCTTACTCTGCCACATTACATTGTCCAGTGAACTGAGCTGTGACAACGCTTTCACAAAACCGGCCTCACAGCTAAGAGGCAAAGATACGTACAATCCATTTTTAGTCCCTAAAAACAAGAAAATGTGCCCAACGTTAATGGGAAACAATGAACATATAGCAACCTACCCTTTCCTTCTGATATTTTCAAATCAGTGAGCAGAAGACCAGTGGCATACGAAGGAACGTGCGTTAATATTACTGCTCGATCTCAAGAAGAATTATGAGGGGAAAGAACATCTTTAAATGATCAAAAAGTATCCCTATTGGCAAAGCTAATGACTTTTTTTATTCCCTGGAAAATCACATGATTCCAGACAGGGAGTAAAATCTTTTCAGAGCCCTGCTTGCAACTCTGACATAGGAAGTGAAACGAGCGTGCACATAATACAGCTTTTGGTCCCCTCCCCCTTACCTACCACAGCCTAGATACAATTCAACAACAGCCTTATATATATATATATATATATATATATATATATATATATATATATATATATATGCCTTTTAGCTGCAATGCTCAGGGATACAAAATATTGAGTGCCTTCTTCTGTAACTAGGAACCCAACGTCTGCAGTTCCCCTTTTATCAGTTAAACAAGATGTATGGGCATGCTAGAGGCACTAAATGTAGAACACATGTTTATGTTGGAAAGCCCTACGCAGCAGACCATAGAAGGAAACAGAAGGTGCTGTTTCTTAGACTGTTACTAGAGTTTCCTATCTTTAGCAAACAAACACATTTCCTTCACTGTACTGTACAGCAGAAACATCTGACTTGGCTTCTGAAAGTTGCTGATTTGTTCTTCACCCCCAAGGAGTGTTTTGCTGTGCCCTTCCCCAGTGCCCTTCCCCAGTACCCTTCATTTGTTCCTGTGCTGGCCTCCAAAACTAGTTAACAGGGCTCTGGTAAAAAGTGAGGTATTACATCAGTAAAACACTCACTGGGATATTTGCATACTTTGCAAGTAAATCATATTGTAAGCATCACCATGATATTATGGGCAGATTATGAATCTGCATGTACACAATTATTTTGCACTGCATGGATGAATGTTTGCAGCATACCTCACCTTAATATTTTAGGTAGGATTAAACAAGTGCTCAGTGAAACCGTTTTTGTATAGCAGAGAGTTACAATATAAGTTAAGGTCTATGCCCACTTTCACTCTGAAAACATGGAAAGGATGCAGATTGTGTAAAAAGCATTCTCACTCCTTGGATATCTGTTGTGCTAATACTATGTATGAGTAATACCAGGCACATCCCATACTCATTATTCCTTGCAGGTCAAGTAAACGGTGTTGCTCTCCACTTATTTGTTTATTTATTGTATTTATTGGTAGCGCACAGACCCGGAGGTATCACAGCACTAAAAGTACATGTTTGTGATACAAAATAGTGTTATATGGTATTATAGCAGAATGGTGGTTGCATTACGTCATAGGACAAGAGTCAGGAATAGAACAGGTAGGACAGGTAACTGTACATAACAGGTATTTGTTAAACAGTTTGGTTTTAACTTTCTTACGGAAGAGAGTGTAGGCTGGCTCATCTTGGATGTGCTGAGGGAGGGTGTTCCAGAGTGTGGGAGCGATGGCAGTGAAGCATAAGCCCCGGCTCTTTCTCCATCAAATCTGGGTATGCTCAAGGCAGATGTGGTAGAAGAGCGGAGATTGCGTGTGTTGCGTTTCTTGGTGATATGGTTGGTGAGATGGGGGCAGTGTTCTGTAGACAGTGGTGGGTAATGGTTAGGAGTTTGAACTCAATGCGGGCTTTGATTGGAAGCCAGTGAGCCTCCCGTCTAATGTGGGCAATGTGGTCGGAGCGCTTCAAGCCCCAGACTGCTCTGAAGGAGTTGTTCTGGAGCAGTTGGAGTTTAAGGTTTTTCGTAGATGTCCCTGCTAAAATGGCATTGCAATAGTCTAGTGTGCTGCCTATGATTGCTCTGGCTAGGGTGAGACTATTGTCAGAGGTAAGGAATTTCCTAGAAAGGTTTAAGAGTTTTCTAGAATAGGCATTGGAGGAGGCAATGCTTTGACATGTTTTTGCATGTTTAATTCTGCATCTAGGTAAACACAGAGTGTTT
Organism: Ambystoma mexicanum; assembly: GCF_040938575.1. Lineage (NCBI taxonomy): Eukaryota > Metazoa > Chordata > Amphibia > Caudata > Ambystomatidae > Ambystoma > Ambystoma mexicanum. Next base: position 923,774,337 of record NC_090933.1, on the reverse strand, counting down.
TTACATCGTTGGAGACAGGGTTGGTATTACCATCTATGCAAAAGGAGGAAAAGGCAGGTCTGAGATGCTTGAGTCGATGTGGTGAACCTACAATGAGGAGATCTGTTTTTCCGTCATTCATGCAGAGAAGATGGGTGGCCATCCAGGCTTGTATGATGCTGAAGACATGGTTGATGGGTGTGGAGTCAATATCATGATTGCCGGCGAGTTTGAGGAGGACCTGTGTATCATCAGCAAAGTTGGTATAAGGAATGTTGGGGCTGTTGACATGATCAAAGAGTGGTTTGGTGTACATATTGTAGAGGGTCGGGGAGAGGCATGAGCCCTGTGGGACACAGGAGGACACAGGAATGGGGTCAGCTGATTTGGGCCCTGCAAAGACCCTGGTAGTTTGGCCCGGAAAGAAAGAATTGAATTCAGAGAGTGGTTTCTGGGGCGAGGTGGAAAGTAGTGGTGAGATGTTTGCAAAGTATCTCATGATCTACAACATCGAAGGCTGCAGAGAGGTCTAACAGTAGAAGGATAGTGAGCTCACAGTTGTCCCTAATGTAGTCAAGCTGGATCTTGAGGTGAAGGAGGGAAGTTCCAGTGCTGTGTCTTGATCTGAAACCCAATTGGTGGGTGCCTAGTACGTTATGGTTTTCGAGGTGTAATTGCAGTTGCGAGTATGCGGTGTGATCAAGGATTTTGAGGAGGTAGGGCACAGTGGTGATGGGGTGGTAGTTGGTAAGGACAGTGGGGTGTGGAGAGAGTTTTTTCAGGAGGGGAGTGACCCAAGATTCTTTGATGCTAAAGGGAATGGAGTTGGACTCAAAGGAGGCATTGATGAAGCTTGCTAGGATAGGGGCCAGGGGTTGTATGCACATTTTGACAATGTGGGCTGGACAGGTGTCTCCAACACAAATATAGACTTTCAAGTGCTGGGTGGTGGAGCAGGCTTCTGAAGGGGAGATGGCAGAGAATTGAAATTTGGGTGGTGGGGTTGCAGTGGTGGAGGTGCTAGCCAGGGGGAGGGGAGACATCAATGGTAGGATGATTCCATGTGTTAATATCCCCGCAAAAATATTGCGATACTAAAATATCGCCATATATTTGCAGCGATATTGAGGCATGGACCCTGCAGGGGATATCCCTGCAAACCCCACATAATTTTTAAATGTGCGAGGGACACCCCTGCAATACCCCGCTCCCACAAATTATCCCACCCAAAAATATTGCCTATGGCGAGACAGACTACGATATATACAGCAATATTTTTGGTGGGGATAATATGTAGGGATACCTGGTAGGAGGATTTTTTCTGTATGGATTTGTCCATAAATTAACTTGTTTTGGTATCAAGGGAGGATTGGATGCGTGTGCACCATGCTTTATTTTTCTGAAAGTTGTAAGAAGGAGGTGCTGGGGATTAAAACTGTAAGGATTCTAAGAGTTCTTTGGTGTTGGATCTAGCATTGGAGATTCTGATGTAAAAGATATTGGCTTGAGTATTTATGATGGCTGTTTTGTAAGAGTCTTAAGAGCATTGGAAGGCTGCTTTGCTATAAGCTAATGTAAGTAATGCTATGGTATGTTAGGGAGAATTCTCATTCTATGGCCAATTTCCCTTACCTGTAGAGTCCACCAGCAGCTTTGCTGGATTTGAAGGGTTTTTTTCTTTTTACCTGCTAAGAGTGAGACTCTTTTTCCCACTCTTAGGCATTTTTGCTATGCGAGTTCGAGGCTAGTTTTGTGTTTAATGTCTATGAGGTTTTCTCAACCCCATAGGAACCATCTTTATTCACATGTGTTACACAGCACCGTCAGTGCAGTGACACAGGGGTGTCGTAGCGACCCCCAAACAGACTCCATGCCCTTGGACTGACTACTGTCTCCCAGGGCATGTAAAGTCCCCTTTGACTTTACTAGTCAATTTTTATGAATTTAACTAGTACAACCCATCTTACTATGGAGGTACTGGGAAGGGTTAATAGTTTTGTGTTTTTTTCATGGTGTCGGAAGCGGCCAGTTCTGTGCTCTGTTACGCGAGCGAGCGTTGGAACGTGGTGCGGCTTGACGCTTGACGCGTATCGACGGGTCCGTTACTCTAACCGCGAAGGCTGCGAAGACTGCGGGAGAGAACAGTGTTGCGGAAGCTCACGATCCCCTGCTACCCCCGTATACAGTACGCCTACAGCAGCGACCTACAGCGACCTACAGCAGCGACCGTAGCCTACACCAGCGGCCGTAACCCAGGGATTGGGGTCGCGGTGAGCAAGCGGCTGCTACACGCGGGATCGCAGCCTGGGATTACGGCGGTCCTTGAGCAGTGGCTACAGAGATTACACGGGTGGCCTAAGGACCTGCAGGGAAGCGGAGGGCAGCCCGGAGCTGTGAAAACCTACCTTCCAGCATAAGCGCCCATGTGAGGGCGAGGGCTGGGCACTTGGTAAGATTTATTTTAAGAAAACCCGGCTACTTTTTCTTTTTCTTTTCGTTTCTGGGCCGTTTGACTTGGCCCTTGCTAGGTCCTATTTTGAAGGACCTAACATGTACTTTGCCCTGGGTCTGGAGGCTGCAGTGCTATACGACTGTAGGTCACCCTTGGATCTGGCCTTCATACTTTATATGCAATCAGCTTCCTGTGACTACCTGAATCCCATTTGGATAACTGTGATCAGTTGCTTGCAACCGAGCTAACAGGTATACTTAGCCCAGGTAACTGCTAATACACTGCTTTAAACTGTGTCTCTATACACGTGACACTGAGTTTTTAGAGATTATTAAAGAAGCATTTCAAGACTTAATATGCTATCAGTTAGCAAATGCTCTGCGACGAGATATAATCTACGTAATCAGAAGAGCAGAACCCCGACAATAAAATCAAACAGAAACAAAGGATCCAAAGAAGCACCTGTGGAGAAAGGAGCAATCACTGATTTTTTCTCGCTTCCTGATACTGCGAATATTACAACACCAACACTCCTGATGGATAAATCTACAGGGGGTACTGGTATGAATACCTCTATGGAGGCACTTGGTGAAAGTGTAATAGATAACAATTCGCTATTGGACTTGTGTTTATCTATGCAGAGATCTATGACTCCATACCCATTAAGCAATTCGGCTATCCAGAATGATAGCTATCAACATCTGCCTACTCACACACAGCGGGAAACATACAACAGTCTATCAGCTTCTCCAAATTTGGATGTACATTTGGAATCTTCAGAACCTGATTGCGGTAGGGATCAAGGGGAAAGTCAGATAACCTTGGGTGACTTGCAATCTTCAGTTGCATCTTTGCAATTTGCTCTGAACATCCTTTTAAAGATGTGTGGGAGGATATTGGAAGTCAGCAAATAATGGTAAAAGTGATCTGCCTCACAAGGAAGAGAAGATCATCCCGCCAGACTGCCTGTAGATCGAAGACATCGATTCTAACACCACAACGAATAAGGATGTCTTCTACTCACGTAAACAGCGACGACTGGTGAAAAGAGCCCTTGCGAAGAAAAAGCGTCAAATGGCAACCTTAAGACCACCGGACATAGTGGACCAGGAAGAAGAAATATCTACTCCCACCAAAGGCAGCACCCCTAAACAAGACAAGAAAAAACCCAAATGCAAGGTACCTCGAGAGAATAAAGGCACTGCTAGCAGGGAGAATAAACTGAGCAGTTGGCTTATTCTTGAGAAGAGCACTATCAACAATACAGTTGAGGAGATTGTGTCTAATAAGAGTATTATTGAACCTCAAGCAGATGAGATAGATTCAGATCATTCAACATTTCTTGATGAGCTGAAGGACAACCCTGCAGTTGACATTACAAATGCCATACCAACTAATCCAGCTCGAACAGATATACTATCTGTTCCATTAGAGGAACTCCAAAACAACGACAAAGGCAACAACATACCATATCAAGGTGGAAGGATATGTATTATTAAAAACCTGTACCAAAACAGCGATCACGATTGGCTCTTTAGATCGGCGCTGTTGACTAGACTGTATTCTATACCACAGCTTAGGGTGCTGAGATCAGAAGACTTCGAATATGTGGAGCCCTTGAAAGCAAAGAATTCTAATACCTCGGCATTACACTGTAAATGTTTAGCCACTGCTAATTTGATTCGCAGCTATAAAGCAAGCTTACGGGAAGTGGATATTGAAGTAGATGCTGATCCAAATATAATCGATCCACAATGGCCAATACATACACCTAGCACTAAAGCGGTTGAAATTATAGCACCGAAATTACCTAAAGGCAATGCAGTACAACTAGCGGATGTGCACAATGTGCTTAAATGGCCTGCTGAATCTTTGCCGTCGCTTTCCTTATCCCAATGAGATCAAAGTCTAGTCACATGGAATTGTCGGGGATTTAGCCACTTATTATCGGCAGTGGGCTCCTCTTCTCTGCTAGTGGGGAAAACATGTATTTGTCTACAAGAGACGTGGATCACCACCCAGGCACTTCTCAATGGATATTCAATTCATCAGGAATTAGCCAAAAAGGGTCCCAAGGGAAGACCGTATGGGGGCCTTATAACAGGAATCATACACCCACTAAAATCATTGAGGATCCACTCGAACTTTGACGAATATGTATTAGCAGTTGAGATTGAACTCACCGGTAAAGATAAAATGGAGAAGATGTTAGTGATTAATCTCTACAATCCACCGGAATCCCCACATAGAGACCTCATTCGGGATGCATGCCATTCGTTACTGATTGATTGGATGGTAGATGCTGACCACAATCTAGTAACAATTGTAGGTGACTTCAACTGTCATATTGTGGGTCCAATGAGTAAGACCAATAACCCTTTGCTGAAGAATACAGGCACAATGTGGCATAAGGAGGCAAATTCGGAGGGACTGTTGTGGTTCAATTTTTTTAATGCTTGGGATTTTGAAATCCTGAATGGTAGAACTCCTAGTGACGATCCAGGTCAATCTACTTGGAGAAATACCAGAGCCCGCAGTACTCTAGATTATATCTTTGTAAGTCCATCAATGGCTAATCTGACTGCGGATATGAAGGTTAGTGACAACGATTGGAGCGACCATTCCTCTCTATTGTTAACATTTAATTTTGTTCTTCATCATATCTGCCCTCGATCGATCAGCGATTTGAGAACGAACCACACCTCTTCAAATAGTCGCTGGTCAGACAAAAATATCATAAAAGCTGTAGAAGCTATGAACAAAACGCCAAATATTGGTCATGCTGCTCTTCTCAGAATGTCCGGCAACGATATTGAAAAGTGGATAACTTCCTTCTCACACAAGTATGCCGCTGTGAATGTCAACATAATTGCTCCCGATGCTAAAATAACGAATACATTTGATGTTGAAATCAGAGATGCTAAAAGAATCTTAAGAGCAGAACTTAGGATGCTACAGAAAAACTCTACCACCTGGGATAGTTATCTGATTTCCAGTAAGAAACGCAAGAACGCCTTTAGATCTTGGCTTAGACAAAATCGCTATGCATCCAAATTAGCTAAATGGCAAAAGACAGTTCAAATATTATGCACAAGAAATTCCCGCTCCATATGGAGTCTATTGAGACAGGCCAGAGGGAAAACGAATAGTAGTCTTAACAATCCAATTGACAAAGGCCACTGGGAGGAATGTTTGAGAAGTCGCAATCAGCTATCTGATCTGACTATGGTGCCGACAATCTGGAACTGCCCTGCCCCTCCTTTCAAGGAGTCGATCGACTCATTGATAATCATGATCAATAAACTCAAATCATCGAGAGCGCCTGGGCCCAATGGCCTAGCGAATGTTATATTAAAAAGCAACCCTAAATATTGGGCAGAGGTTCTGAAAATACTGTTTGAAAAAACTTTGAAAAACGGCTTTATACCGGACTCCTGGCAAACTGCAATCTTGGTCCCCATATACAAGAGGGGAAGTTGTACCGACCCCTTAAACTATCGATTATTATCTATGTTGGATTCCACTGGCAAATTATTTTCGACATATTTACTTCAAGAGCTCCATACATGGATGGACACAGAAAAGATCTTGGACCAATTCCAATGTGGCTTCAGGAGTGGATACTCTACGGTACACAACCTTATTATAATGGATATACTCCGGAATAAGGCCAGATCTCCCGGAAGTCCTCCATTATACATCTTGTTCATTGATTTTAAGGCTGCCTTTGATCTAGTGCCGAGAGACTTGTTGTGGACCAAATTAGAAAATCTAGGTTGCCCGAAGGGAATATTATATTACCTCAAACAGTTACATTGGGATACCACAGTCTCTCTAAAATTATATGCAAAGGGTAACAGGACCAATAAGATTGACCAATTGCGAGGTGTCAAGCAAGGCTGTGTGACAGCACCAGCATTGTATAATCTCTTTGTTCATGACATTCCAAAAGCCTCATCTGAAGTCCATAACTGTCCACCTAAGATTGGCCTAGCTCACTGTGCAGTTCTAGCATATGCAGATGATATAGTTATTATGGACCATACTATCAAAGGTCTCCGAAATTCTGCAGAGGCATTATGGAGCTATGCCAATAGGAATGGCCTTACTATTAATTTAGACAAAACCCAGATGATGGTCATTAGCAATAAGAAAATCGCCAGAGTGTGTCTACAAATACAAGGGTCCGGAATTCAATACACTACCTTTTATAGATACTTGGGAATTGAAATAGAGCCAAAGGGTCAATATGCGATGTGTAAGCAGGTCAGAATCACGAGAGCGGCACAAATCAGTGCTCTAATATATCGTTTCTCTATTTCTCACAGTGGATATACAGTCTGGGCTGCACGGCAATTGTATCTACATGTACTAACTCCTATGATTACTTATGGATTAGAAGCTCTGCAGCTCATGGATTTGGGGTGGCTCCAGATATTAGAAGGAAAATTCTGGAAGAAATTACTTGGCCTCCCAAATTGTATACCAATGGCTATCCTAGGACTTGAACTGGGCCTGATATCTTTAAAAGCACAAGTTCTCAGAAAAAGAGCTGAACTATATTTGAAGATGTCACAAATTACAGGAAATCCTCTTCTGAACACATTACAGAAGGAAATAAATAAATCGTCTTCATTTCCTCTCATGAAAAAACAAATGGAGGATTATCTGGAAAAGATTGGCTGGTCAAATAGGCATAACAGCATTCGAACTTCTACCTTATGTGCCTTATCTAAAAAGAATTGAAACGATATAAATTTGTCCAACATATGAGTTATATATTTAAGAAACCGGTTCGCTATCTTTCTCTATGCCCCTCTCCGCGATTAAGACGTTTTATTATATTATATTATTGCGGACGGACCAACTGCCGGTATTGGCCATCAGCGGAATTATGAGTAATCTCACCAATATAGAAAGATCCTGTCGATTATGCATGAATAATATGGTGATTGAAACAGGAAAACATGTATTAACTAGATGCTCGGCCATGCAAAAAACCTATGTAACTTGTTATGGGGACTTTGTCCACCATTTGGATCATATTTGCAGCAAAGATTTTTGGCTTAGAGTGCTTAATGGCTCAGGAATGAAGCTCTATATTGCTGTATATAATGTATGGCTAACAATTGAAAAATTATTAGAAATAGCTATATAGAGACATTTTACCTATTTTTATTATTGTGACTACAACTAGTCTTATGGCTGTTTGTACCAGTTAAGGTTTATATGAGCTATTGACATGTAAGTCTTATAATATAGCTTGAATGCCTATTTTATAAGTTACATTATTATTACTATCAGATATGAATTAATGATATTATCTTTGTTTTATCTAAATAGAATTTTATTCTACAAAATGTTTTATTGATTTATATGTGAAAAGCTTATGTTAAGCTGTTAACACATTAATAAATAAATTGTGAAATAGTTTTTCCCTTATGTTCATTTTCGAGAGGGTACAGTCCCTCTCTCAAAGGTTTCTGGCTGGTGGCAGTGGTTACTACTGTAAATATACGACCGCGAATATTTCCCTATGGGATTTTCCCATTGTTCGAGGCTACCACTTTTCCTGACAGCCTCTAACATACCGCCGGTATATTTTAATATTAACTTTACTCCAGTAGATTTTATTTGCCAGAACTTTAATTCTTTCTCGTGTCTTTCTCTAAACTCCTAATCCAGGTCGGGGATCCTTTGTTCGTGCTTTTGGCGGGCTCCTGCTAAGAAGCCCTCGTTTCGGCGCCACTGAGTCTGGGGTGGGTCCGTTGTGTGGGAGGGGGAGTAGGACCCCTGGACAGGGTTGCCTCAGCAACCCATGTCGCACTCTATCCTGATAGGCTGGAGGGTCTCCAAGATGACCACTCCACTGTGTGAGTGACAGCTAGGCTGTATGAATGGGGCTCTTTTTGCATAAAAGCAGGGTCCTGAGGACTGGAAGAGCAAGACATCGCCACTGGAACTAAGAAGCCAAAGAGGAGAGAAGCCAAAGAAATCTGCAATGACTGAACCACCAGTGAAGCCCTGCTGCAGCGTCTCACCACTTTTCTCCACACGACGAGAGGAGATCTTCATCTGCAAGAGCCTTCTTCCCTTGAGCTGGTGGGGCCAACCAGTTTGCCAATTGCCTTCCTGGACCTGCCTTGGTCGAATCGCCAGTACCCAGTACTCGGAGGCCGGATAGCCAGGCACCAGTCCACCCGGACCGTGATTTAAAGGAGCGTACCTTTTATACGTCGGGCAGCACCACGGCTGGTTTTTATCCCCGAGTAGTGCAGTAACTCGGACCTTCCTCCACGACGAGAGCCTCTCTTCCTCTACTGGATCCCCCGAAGTGCAGGAACTACCAGGAACAACCGCCACCGCAGGAGCCACTTCTTCATTTTAAAGGTACATTGTTCCGCCAGGCCGCCCTTTCTTCGTGGTAGCACTAAAGGTGTTTTAAATCCTTTAACTACCTGTTGGGTCGGCCGCCCCTCTCTCAACATTGTCTTCCGCTTTCTGCATCCACCTTTTCAAAGTCGTTAATCAAAGACCTGACTGCAGCTACAAGAACATTTCGCTCCTGGGCCTTGCCCTGTGCCACTGACTCTGGCACAGGCTTATTGACTCTGGCTACATTTGTTAGATCTGCCATCTTTAGATTGATTCTCAACTCGAACTGTGTTGGTGCTTCTGCTTCTGAGAACTACCCCTTTCTTCCCATTGCTAAACCTTGTGAAATGCCATTTTGCTCAGTTTTCATTCAAGTATATTCTATACTAATGCACTGCCTTGCTTAAACTTGGTCACAAACTTATGGGAAGTGTTGCTAGGGTATATAAGAAGCTATTTCTATATAAGTGGTGCTTTCCCTCCCTTGTGAGAAATTGTTAGAGAAACCCTTGTGTGTAGTTTTCACTGTGCCGTTTTGCTCAGTTTTCACTCTGGTTCAATTGGTCTACAATTTACTAGGGAGTGTGTATATTTTTCCTTGACTTAATTTTAACTTGCTTGAGGACTGTGATAAATGTGTTTTATTAGAAGTGTATAAAATAAATATATATCTACTTTTTAATGCAAAGCTTTGGTCAGTGTTTTCTTGTCCCATAGTACTGTAGGCCTAATGTGTAAACCCTGAATACTGCTCATCTCCCTCTTGAGATAAGTCTGACTGCTCAGTGGTAAGACTACCCAGCAGAATTACCGTTAAGGCCTCATGGGCTGGTGGAATAATGGCTGGATTACAAGTGGCGGTGGCAGTGTAAATCCCCATTCTTTCAGAGACCATTTGACTCCATGGGGATTTTTCCGCGGGACCATCGCTGCAGTAATTCTGCAGTGGTAATTCTGCCAAAAATGGGCAGAAAGTAAACATTTACCTCCAGCACATAGCGGAAGGTGAATCCTCTAACTTTCCTCTCATAGTTGGACGGTGCAGTAATGTAGCGGTATATGATATTACCGCCACATCTAACCCACACCAACTCAAAGTGAGTGTGGCATATGCCTACTCAAAATCCTTAGAGGGCAAATTAATATTTATAATGCCTTAACTTGCAAATGTACCACTTCAAAGTGCTTGTATGATATGCGTACAAAGAATAGGAAGCTTACACATCTGATACACCTACTTACAGTCCATATCTGATATTTCAGCTGACAGTTAGGTGACATTGTGTGGGTGAACACGAGTCACAGAAATTCTCGTGATTGAATGTTCTTCGTAATACAACAAATATAAAAAGTGGATATAGGTACAGGTCTGGTAGCCTTTCGCTGAGATAAGGCAGGCAGAGTCAAGGTTGTCTAGTAATATCTATATGTGGCCTGGGGCAGAGGTTAGTCATAAGGTATAAGTATCGTAGAGTCAATTATCGGAATCATGGGTGGGGAGGTAAGATTATTTGGTTGTGTGCAGGCAGGCATATCTTAGATCTTCTGTTCATAGAGCCACTTATTCATATTTTGTATTAACTTCTTGAGGGTGTATTCTGATTTTAGGTTTTTAAGGTCATGCTAGGCACAGTGGAGTAATGCAAATAGGCTACACCAGACTATACTGACTAGCTAGTATAATTTAGTTCTATTAAGAGAGATAGAAAATGTCAGGTAACTGCTTGTGCCTTATTCATTCTTGAGAGGTTTGGAATTGTCTGTGTGCGCAGCCACAACTCTTCTCAGCGGCACCCCGAAGGAAACTGGGCAAGCTCACATGGGCACAGTTTAGAAGGAACATTGCTGGTGGGTGACCCCGGCCTCTGGCTGAGGACCACAGACTGTGCAGAACGCAGAACCCCCCCCCCCCCACGCCCTGGAGTTGTAGCCTGGGTGGTGGGCCTCCACACCTACCGAGTGAGGGACACACTGCTATGCGGATGTGGTGCGAGTGCAGGGGCGTACCGCTCTGGCCGCCCCCCTCTGAGAAGCAGTGGAACACATCAGATGAGCCGCTGCTACTGGTGCAGCACGAGGCTGTCCCCCGCCCCCACCGGATCCCAACACCAATATCCTGCAATTTTGGGCGACCCAGTGGACCAGATGGCCGACACAACCCGGGGCGGACACAAGTGCAGCTGGGACGTGTTGTGAAGCATAACTCCCTGCGTGCAGCACGAGAAGGCTGGTCGGCTAATCCAGTATCCCCATGCGAGTACACCAGACTCTCTCCCTTCATTCAGCCACACGGCCATTGAGCGAGCGCACTTTCCCAGGAGAAGGGAAGAGACTGTAATGTGCCCTGCTGCAATACATTAAATCTTGGGCACCTCGCTGGCTGCTGCAAGCTATACACATACAGCGCCCTGGTGACGGTGCGACTGTAGCCAAGCCCACGGAATACTGTTGGGTTGGGGGCCTTGCAGTGGGCCCCAGGTGCATGGTGCGGTCTTCCAATACATGGGAGACTACAATCCATCCTGAATCTCCGCATGGCTAACTGCAAAAGGCATGAATAAATGGAAGAAACGCTTTGCTCTTACATGGACTGACAATGGATTGATGCCCCAATAAACATTGAATGTGTGCATCTAAGACCAGCATGAGTGGCTAACATCAAAGCTCAGTCACAGGGCCCTCATACTTGAATATGTGCGTTGGAGGCTGTACACCGACAACCATCGGCCCCCCGTATCCCAATACAGTGTTAAACCCTCATGGGTCACGCAATGTGATAAGTAGAGTCCTCTGGGCATAAAGTCACGACACTCACTTATATTTGTCGACAATCTATCGTCATGTAGGGTGAAACTTTCCACTCTACGGGCTTGCCCTGCAGGTGGCGAAACACTTCCTAGTGCAGACGGAGAGGCAGCCTGATACTTATCTGGCCTCCTGATTTCAAACCTACTGTGGGGCAGCATACATACATTGGACAGGGCATAGCTAACAACGCGTCTGGGTCGTGTGACTGCCTGGCACTGGAACGTATGAGGAAGGTAGTAGTTTCTTACCTGTAACTCCATTTTTCCAGCATTGGTATATTTCATGGATTCACATGCTGTGAATATTCCCAGTCAGGCTAGGAAAACTCTGTCAACTTTAATAGTTTTCCTATGGAAAAATATTGACACCTTGAGTGTCCCATCGACGTCGTTATGGGTGTTTTGGGCCACACCAATGGGACGTCGAGTGTATAGCTCCGCCTCTGCAGCTTCCCCTCAGATTTAAACCTCTCCAAAAGGAGGAAGTACTAAGAAGGATGTTTGCCTGAAGGGAAAGGCTGGAGGGCGCATGTGAATCCATGAAAGATACCAACGCTGGAGAAATAGAGTTACAGGTAAGAAACTACTCCCTTCTACAGCATTGGATCTTTCATGGATTTACATGCTGTGAATAGGCTTTATAGCAGTAGAAATGTTTGGAGGTACATATCAGATAAACAGGATGCAAGCCTTCAGTAATATGACAATAAGAAAAAACATATACCTTTAAAGTAAAGAACAGGAGCAGAAAAAAACCCAGAAGATGCAGGGCTTACCTTACTGGAACAGGCGTTGAAGGACTGCCCGTCCCATTTGTACATTTTCGGCATGTTGTTTATGCAGACAGTAGTGCCTGGTGTACGTGTGGGGCACTGCCCACGTTGCTGCCTGACAAATATCCTTGATTGGTACACCCACCCATAGAGCTGCTGAGGCCACCGTGATCCTTGTGGAATGAGCTCTGGGAGCCGATTGTAGTGGTCTGTTGGCTTTCGTGTGGCAGAAAGAAATAGTATCCGCCACGCAGCATGAATTACCCCGCTTCGAAATTGGTCTACCTTTATTCGAAGGGCCGAAAGCCACAAAGAGCTGATTGGAGGATCTGAACGATTTTGTGCGGTCCAAGTAGTACACTGAAGCTCTCATAACGTCCAGAGAATGTAGAGCCTTTTCAACTGGGGTAGAAGCATTAGGAAAAAAGGTTGGCGTTGTGATTGTAGTGTTTTTGTGAACATTCGATGGAATCTTTGGAATTAAATGTTGATTCGTAGAGAGAACCACCTTGTCCCTCATGAAGCACAGATACGGTGGTTGAGTGACCAGAGCCTGCAGTTCTGATACTCGTCTGGAGAACGTAATAGCCACCAGAAAGATTACATGAGGGCTGCTAAAACTAGGTTTAAACTCCAAACGGGCGAAAACCTTTTCCTTGGGGGGAAAGGTTCTGAAAAGGCCCTTCAGGAATGGCTTTATTAATCTGTCGGTGTAAAGTGGGATAGATGTACTCTTTCGTGTGAATCTGGATATCGCTGATAGGTGAACCTTGATAGAAGATACTGCCAGACCCTCTTCCGCTAACAATAAAAGGTAAGGAAGGAGTTGCTGAGGTGTCACGCTTAATGGATGTAGGTTAGGTTGCTGCGCACAACAAGCGCAAAACCTTTTCCATTTGCGGCTAGATGATGTGTTGGTAGATGGAGCACTTGCCGCTACCAAAATGTGGCGACAGTCCTGAGGTATATTTAGGTTTCCGAACTCAGCCATGCAGCCAAGTTGAGGGAGCCTGGGTTGTGATGCCACACCATTCCCCTGTTCTGAGATAGGAGATCCGGCTGGGACCCTAGATGAAGTGGATGGTCCACTGCCAGGTGAAGAAGGTCGGAGAACCAAGTCGGCCTGGGCCAGAACAGGGCCACTAGGATGATTTTGCAGGGAACTTTGCGAATCAGTTACACCATTTTCCTCATTAGAGGAAAAGGGGCGAACGTGTAGGCAAACATCCCGGGCCAAGGAAAAGAGAATGCGTCCGCCGGGAGTTCGGATGAGGGAGCCTGCTGGCATTTTTATGTTTTTGGGGCTCGTGAAAAAGTCTAGAGGGGGAAGGCCCAAGTTCGCGAAGAGCTTTGCCACCTGGGAGGTGTTCAGTTGCTATTCGTGTGTCTGGGAGGAGTCCCTGCTTAGGGTGTCTGCCTGTTTGTTCTGAACCCCTGGTAGGTGAAAAGCCAAGATCTGAATTTTGTGCTGAAAGGCCCAGTGCCAGAAGGTTTGAGTATATTTTACTGTGTCTCTCCTTGTTTGCGCAGGTAGAACATTGTAGTTGTGTTGTTGGTGATAACCTGCACCACTGAGCCCTTGATGAGGGGGGAGAAAAGATTTGAGAGCCCAGTGTACCACCTTCAACTCTAGGATGTTGATATGTAGAGAGGTCTCTGCGGGTAACCACAGGCTTTTGACTTGGAACTGGTCCAGATGAGCACCCCATCCTATTTGTGAGGCGTCAGTCATGATAGTGTAAAGGAAGTCCGGTTCTATCAGGGGAATGCCCTGTTTGATGTTGAAGGGGTGAGTCCACCACTGTAGAGCGCCCGCCAGGGGCTGGGAAAGGACTTCTCTGTCCGACCAGAAGCCCTGGATCTGGGACCATCTGGATGAGAGGAATTCTTGTGCTCGGCACATCTAAAGGCAGCAGTTTGGAATGAGAGGGATGCAAGACGACATGGTGCCGAGGAGAGACATATAAGAGCATACCGTAACAGATTTGTCTGGTGTAAAAGAGACAGCTAGGGGAAAGAGCATCTATATTCTCTCTTCCTAGGGTTTCACTTGATTGTGGGTTGTTCAAAATTGCGCCCCCAGGAAGACCACGCTCTTTGAGGGAGTCAAGCAGGATTTGCTGTAGTTGATGGCGAAGCCTAGCCTTTGCAGCAGGAGCATTGTGCTGTTGAGAGACTCCAGCGTCTGTTGGTAAGTTGCTCCCGGACCAACCAGTCGTCCAAGTACGGGTAAACATGGTGGCCCCTTCACTGGAGGAAAGCTGCTACGGGAGCCAGACACTTGGTGAAAGTTCTGGGAGCTGATTTAAAGCCAAAAGGGAGAACCCAAAACTGGAAATGGCTGTTGCCCACTTTCAACCTGAGGAATTTTCAGTGCCTTGGGTGAATTGGAATGTGAAAATAAGCGTCCTCTAGATCTAGAGATGCTAAAAACTCCTCGGGCTGCACTGCCCTTATGACGTCTTGCAACGTTAGAATCCTGATTTTTTGCGTTCTTATGTTTTTGTTCAGCACCCGCAGGTCTAGAATGGGGCACCACTTTCCGTTTGGCTTTTTGACCACGAAAAACCTGCAATATGTGCCTTTTCCTCTTGCTGAGAGGGGAATCCTCTTGATGACCCTTTTTTTCTTTTTTTAACATGAGACAATCCACTTGACGCAATATGTGTAGGTGAGATTGAGACGTTTTTACCAGAGGAATGGGAAATTGTGGACGTTTGAACTCCAACAAGTGGCTGTATTGGATAGCACCACATACACATCTCTCTGTGGATATTGAATGCCACTCGCTGAGGTGGAACGCTACCTTCCCTCCTATTTGACTGCCCCTGTGGCAGTCATTGTTGTGCTTTGTTTTGACGACCTCTTTGTGAAGAGGAAGATCTGATCCCCGTTTTCTTTGACTCTGGTAGTCATTGTTGCGTTAGACGGTTTGAAAGGAACGGTTATAGCCTTGGGTATAGTAGGTGGATCTGTTGTATCCCTTGTTGTCTCGAGAACCTGAAAATCTTACGTTTCTGGAGACCCCACGAAAAGAATGAAAGGACCTTCTGCCTTGCAGAGCAGTAAGGGACCTTGCTGTATCCGAATCTGCTTTCATGGCCTTCAAAGCTTCCTGTATCTTTTCAGCGAAAAGATTCTCATCCTCAACAAGGCATGTCCACAACCTTATGCTGTACCTCCTGGCGGAAATCCGTGCAGCAAAGCTAAGCTTGGCGCCAGAGAACCACCCCAGTGTTAATTTGTTTGAAGCCAGTCTCGGCTAGGTCAACAGCAATGTTTATGCTATGGTTTGATGCCTCCTCCCCCTCACGCACCAAAAGCATAGCTACTTTCCTCTGCTGCTTTGGAAGGTGGTCCAATAGTGGGGCTAGATGGTGCCACATCTCCCGGTCATACCTTGCAACGAAGGCCAAATAGTTGGCAGATTTTACGGTAGTTGCTCCTATAGTAAGGGCCTTCTTGCCAAAGGCGTCCAATTTGCAGTTATTATGGGGAGGGGTGGCACACTTGTGTTGGGTGCAAGCTTTTCGGCTGGCACCATGGACACCACAGACTCCGGTGTTGGCTGAGATGTTAAACACTTTGGAGTGGATTCAGGAGCTTTGATTTTTTTTTTAAACGGTCTTTGACTGCTGGTTCCGTAAATGGGTGTGTCATTGTACAGAGCCCCTCTTGCCATACATGATCTAGTATTTGGATCGAAAAAACAGCCTATCTCCTTTTCCCCATGTGGTCGAACAAGAAGCAATCCTTCTATTCCTCCTCTGGAGTAAGGCCGAATTCCTGGCAGGCCTAAGCCATCGTGGAATGGAATGCGCCTATGTCATCCGGGGAAGATGGCTGGGCCGGACTACCCGGCGCATCTGGGCCTGCGTCTGTATGCCAAGTGTCCGCCCTCCTTGGAGAAGAGGAGACAGTGGAAAGGGTGTCCTGTGGAGCAATGCCCTGGTCCAAGTCATCCAGCTCTCCTCCTTCCTGCGTCGAGCAGTAAATGCTCCAGGGGATGGAGGAGGGGGTCTAGTTTGACTTCTGGTGTCTTCTGGTGCGAGAGCCCTGTTCGCGTAATGAAGTAGAAGTATCCCTCTGGCGAAGAGCGATCTGCGGACCGTCCAACGGTGGGACTGATGGAGCCTGAGGCATTGGAAGCCTAGCGTCTAGTTGTCCTAGGAGAGATTGCAGAGTGGAAAGTACTTGCATAGACAGCATTGACTGGGGATTTATGAGAGGATACTCCCATGGGACAACCCCCAAGTCCATTAATGTGGATGGTAAGGAGGGTGTTTGAGTTGTCCGCTGCAGCCCCAAGACAGATGGATCTGGAAAAGGTGGCTCTGAACGCCCTTCGTGATCTGACTCAAAAACCGCCTGATCGTCATACGGTGCCTCACGGTCGGGTGTAATTTCAAGTTCTAGGATTTCCTCTGGTAGTATGGTCGGGGACGTTTCTAATAGAGGTTGTTGTGTAGGGGCAGTTGTCTGTTTTGATCTGCTCTTGGGAGAGAGAACTTCTGTTTCCAATTCGGGCTGGACCGGCCCCGTGGAGGATGTACACGTCGCCATGGATTTTTTCTTAGTCGTCGTCGCCAAGGTAGTCGTCGACGGAGTGGGCGTTGACGGTATGGTCGACGACGGGACAGTAGTTGACAGGGTGGTCGTCGACAGGATGGTCGTCAATGAACCGGTCGTTGTCTTTGCAGTCACCGACGGGAGACGAGACTTTGATGGGGGCAATACTGCCATCAATACGGTCTTCATCATTGGTAACCTCACTGATGGAGAAGACGACGGTTTGGATGTTTCATAGACTCGTGGCCAGATGAGGAACTATGGGATGCTGATGAAGTGTGATGTTTACCAGTGGACAAAGATTTGTTTTCCGATGAGGAAGAGGACGTAGGCCTTGATTTAAATGTTTTTGTCGACGAAGATCTACGGGCCAAGTCTGCAGATTTTTGCAGGTGTGAGCCCTTCTCCTTTGGCCATCCGAGCGTGTTGCGGAGGCATCATGAGAAGGGGGAACCTGTGACCCTTCATCACTCGACAGAGGCCTTTTCACGGGTAAAGAAAGCTTGGCCTTATCCTGACTGGAAGATGGCCTAGGCTCACCTGTCCTCTGTTTCTTTGTCAGTGGTTCTTCTGATCTTGATCTTTGGCGCGATGGGGACTTCTTGTCTGAGGAAGTGGCAGCCCTGCCACCGCGCGAAGAGCCGACCTCCGACGCCGGATAGGCTCCCTCGTTTAGCCAACAAATTAGGCATCTGTTCCTGTCCATGAGGGTTTTTTGTGAGAACCCTTGACAAATATCGCAATCTTCGGACGAATGATTAGGGTACAAACAGTAAAGGCACTCTGAATGCCTGTCTCCTTCGTATACATTCTTGAGGCCGCAAGTCTAACACAGCCTGAACAAAGATTTCTTTCAGACCCGAAGATTCCATAGCAGGCCCGGAAACACGCTTTCCTTTTGTCGAAAGACTAGAAACCGCAAAAGCTGAAGTGAAGAAAAAGTTCATAGGAGAGAATGCGAGGTAATCCCAACGGTTTGGAAGACGGTTGAAATCTGAGGGGAAGCTGCGGAGGAGGAGCAATACACTCGGCGTCCCATTGGTGCTGTCCGAAAGCACCTATAACAACGTCGATGGGACACTCAAGGTGTCCAAGTTTTTCCACAGGAAACTATTAAAGTTATTAAAGTTATTAAAGCTATTATTAAAGTTACCAGAGTTATCCCAGCCTGACACCGGGGAATATTCACAACATTTTAATCCATGAAACATCCAATGCTGGAGAAGTGGCCCGGCTGATCAACTGCAAATTCCAAAACAACCTGCTTCTTTCTGGGGGAAACAAACTAAGAGATCTGATTGGTTGGTGGGGTACATCTTTACAAACCTTTAATGAAAATGACAAAGGGCGCAGACGGGAAGAAAAAAGGTCCGATTAATTCCTTCACCAACTCCCAGACTCTGGTGGCGAGCTCATCGGCACTCCCGGCAACTGATTCACCATCGACGTCAACCGGCAATCCTAGAGAAGACCACTTACTAACAACGGTGCAGTCTGGCTTCTTATCCATAAATGTCAAACTTGATGACATAGTAGCAACAATTGGGTCACTCAAATCAATGCTGAATAAGAAGAGCGCACGGCTAACTGACACTGAAGCCAGAATAAGTGTGACTGAAGACAAGGTGGATCAGCATGACCGGGACATAACGTACCTAAAGGGAGAATTATCCAAGATAAGAGGCAAATGTGAAGATATGGAATCAAGATCTAGGAGAAACAACATATGTCGTGTCCTGGAATCCGCCTGCAAAGGCCAAATGGATATTTTGTGGAAGCACTTCTGCGCGTTTGCCACAGCTTCATTCTCTGAACATTTCCTGGTGGAACGTGCTCATCAGAGACAGAGACTTAATCCAGAGAACTGGGAACGATGAAAGTAATATTCACATCTACCTGGATATTGCAGCGGGGGAGTAGGCCCAGAGGAGGACATATGACCCGGTGAAGAGAGAACTTAGACTCTGTATGCATTTATTTTTCCAGCAAAGCTGTGGATTCAACACAGAGGCAGGGCACATTTTTTTGAAAATTCTACTGAAGCAATGAACTATGTAGAATCTTCTATTCCACTCCCACCTCGGCTCCCGGATGCAGACCAGAACAGAAGCCTGAGTCTCGATGATGAAAGAAGGGATCCCGTGGACTGAACTGTAGAGGAGGAGCCAAATGCCTCTACCGGTTTTCCCACCCCCCATTCTTCCTATATGTTGGAAACCGGAAATTGCGACATGCACAATGCCAATAATGGTCGCTACACAGCGAAGAATCCACGAAACAAGGTATCCATTTAGAAAACCTGATATGATGTAACCGCAGAGAAATTACAGACTTTTAAAGGAAGATCCGGAAGAAGTGTGAAGATGATTGAAAGAGGACTGGTAACATCACATGAAGAAGAAATGACACACCCAGAAGAGATGCCGATGAAGAGAGTATATAGACCTTATAGAATATGATGGTGAAGTAAAGAATTGAGCAACATTTCATGAGCCAAATGAAGATTGCAAGTGCGGAGTGCACCCAAGAAAATACAAGCCGTTTTATAATTGTGCAGATGCTGAAACGCAAGTAGACTAAGTAATCATGAGGTTGGCTATACGTAGTGAAGAGATTGCAGGCGGTGCCACCAATATATATATAGAAACTGGATGTTCCACAACGTGTTTTAGCAAACTAGGACCCCACGAACAGAAGAGCTGAAAGTGTGGTGCAGTAGAAGAAAACAGCTGATGAGGGAAGATTCGAGAAAGGTTGTCTGGCCCTGTGTCAAAGGTTGGGGCATCCAAGAGACTGGCTATTTAATCGAGAAGATACAATTACTGTGAGAAGCGAGGCAAGCTCCGGTTGAGGTGTAAAGGAAAAACACTAGAAGTGCCAGATTGTATTTATTTAATAGTGTTAAATGCAAAGAAGGAGCTCAAAACACGGTCTCCTGTCACATGGTCAAGATGAAAATAGACTTTGGGCAAGCTACACCAAGACTTGAAGAGAAGACCATGCTTGCACTCCCTCCAGGCGCAGTGATACTTTGCAAGGCCAAGTTCAAAGACTAATTCGAATGGCAGTCAGCAGAAGTGATGATTGATGAAGGGCTAATTGGGTGGAGAGGCATGGTCAAGTCCAACCCCGCCAGAACCTGGGGTACCAGCTTGCGTGCTGCTAGCGGGTGGAATATTCCAGAAGGGTAGTAGCGTGCCAACCAATCTTAGAGGGCCATGTAGTAAAGAGCCATATAGTTTGAAAGCCAATGAAACGTTGGGTATTTCATGACAGCAAAGATGACATGCACTATTTATTTATTTTGGATTTGTTAAGCGCCCCACAGCCCGGGGGCATCGTGGCGCTGTTACAGAATATTTGACTTGGTAACAAGCTGACGACAATGGTTACAGGCATAGACTAGGGGTGGGCATAGCTGTCCACCTGACCTTAGAGATCCAATCACAATCCTATCCACCATAGAAAGTATACCTAGATGTTCCCTACAGACCAACCACAAGCTCACATAGGTTCTTATTTTGCCATGTAGTATGACGTCAGTAATGACAAGATTTTACTATATAAATGTAATTTGTTATGAAATGCTTTGAGAGTTAGTTGAAAAGACTTGAGCGAACGTCCCTTCACGTCCGTTGCACTCCCTGTTTTAGACAATTGCAATTAAAAACAGTTATGTTTTGCCAACTTCCTGAGTCGGTCTTATTGGTGTAAGAGTAAAATCTGCATCCCCATCCATCCCATAGAGTGCTACCTCGCTTAAAGAGCCTACGTGTTCATGTGGTAGCAGAGGGAGGATGGTTTTATAAAAGACCCATTGATTAGTAGGTCTCAAAAAGTTTGGATAATCGGACACTGTCAGACAACTAGCCGGAAGAACGCAAAGTTTCCTGTGGAGAGCGGCCGATATAGAATTCTTGTAAGAAGATCGATACAGGTGGGACAGGTCCATCTTTGACAAAATCCCTCCTGGTTCCCACAGGCGCTGAGCGGACTAAAGCTGACAGTGGTTGGTTGGAGGAGGGGAGACGATCCCGAGGGCCTTGAGCTGAAGAGTGAATGGTGAGTAGATTGAGGGGCTGGCAAAATAAGGGGATGGGATTGTGGTAACAAAGAAAAGTAACAGGGCGTTGTCTAGTATAAACGAGGAGCGTTTAAATGAGAAGCATTTTATAGAGCCAGGTTTTCTACCTCAAGGCATGTCTAGAAGGAGTCATTTCAAAACCCCAAAAATAGGCGGCACAAAAGCATGTTTACGATAGGGAATGACAAACTCCAATTAGGGTATTTTAGGGGCTAGGAGAAAAGGACTACCATGGTGTAGATATGAAAAATCGACTAGACTGTCTGGCATTTTATAATTGAAAAGAGGTGTCGAAGAGCAACAAGAGTAAACTGTGAGATCAAAGAAGAGATAAAAAGTTATCTACATTTTAGCCATTGTTGGCGTCGACTGAACAGTTAGATTGAGATCATTGAGAAGTAGAGGCTTTGAGCGGCGAAGGTTGGAGCGCGCTCCTATTTGTTGTTTTTCTGAAACGTATCTGGGTAACTAACAGTAAGTATTGACAGTCAATTGAGACTTGTCACAATTGTGGATGTTACTCCACTGATGCATCTGTGCAAGACCCTGCCAAAACATGCACCTAGGCTCAGACAGTTGTTGGGAAGTAGCTATTGCCTTTCTTCATTCCCAAGCGCTTTAGAATTAGGCAAGACTTCTGTTAACTCTTTTCTAAGCACTACAAGAGTCCAGGGCAGAGGCGGGTCACTAAATGAAGACAGTTAGGATTTAAATATGATGTGCAAATAATTATTTAGCTGAATATATTTGTAAAACTGTTAAATTGTAGTTAGCTTTTCTCATGCGTGAATGCAGCTTGTGCTAAAGATGGACTACAGGCATTGCCTGGTGTCAGCTAAGGCTGGCAGAGAGCACGAAGTAACTGAGCAGCTGTGTCCTGTTCATCGAAACCCCATGCAGACTAAGAATAGGGGAGTGTACATTTATGCAAAAATGAGATTTTAAGCGGAATTACTGGACCAGATAATATAGGAATATTGAGTAAAGTGTTGAGAGTATGGCAGGAGGGTGTGTTCATATATAACTGTTTATAATATAGACAATGATGCTAAACAAGAGCTACAATTTATTCCTGAAGAGGCAGCAGTATGTTAAGTAGGCTGTAACCTGGCCATGCAAGAAGGGTGACTGCAGAATCCCTTGTATGGCAGGAAGAACAGTTTTGGATGAGCTATGCCAGTATCCAGTGACCAAGTTGAAGAGTATAGAAAGGCGCCTGCCTGCCATCAGTCTGCAGGAGCCAGCCACGGAAGACAGAATGCTGGTCGGGGGGGCAGAGTACTTTGCTCCCAACCCCCTATCCTCATTTTCTGTAAAGATCAAAGTTTGTTATCCTTGCAAGATGGACTCTTGGCCTCAATTCCCTAGAGGGGTGCATTAATTCTGGTGTGAGCGTGAAAGGGGTACCCCAATATATTTAAGGGGGTACCCCTGTAAGTTGGGCTACCTTTCACAGTATAGTGCGGAGTGGGTAAAGGGCACAGCAGACAAAATGTTCATGCCATGGCCACAAGGGGGATCGCTGTCAAATGGAGTTTTGCAACACATGACCACATACTTCCATGCTGCGCACACAGGAAAGTAATTGGAGAAGAGGCTAGCTATTTTAGAGCTCTGGAAAATGTACCAGGAGGAGCGAGAGGATCCTCCTCCTGAGGATTGGATGCTTAATCAGTGAAGGGAGGAAGGTGTTGAGCCTTCAGCTCCCCTTACCTCGCCCGAAGTAAACAGCGATAGTACAATAGAGGTAGGATTGTATCCATTAAAGGAACTAAAAGCAGCAACAGGATATAGTAATCCGATATACGAACCGCCTGCCTACAGCAGTGACGATAGTCCAGAAGAGACTAAAAGAAAGGATGAGAGAAAAGTGAACGACTGAATATATCAACAGACATAGAACGAGAGATTAAGAGATGGAAAGGAGAAAAGGATAAAGCTGACGAGGTGACGCTCGTGCAAAACGAATGGATGGGTGGACAGATATTGCTCAAGCTCGATGAGAAAAGTATCAAGGAAGTTAGGCATAGGGAGGATCAAGACGAACAGGATAGAAAAGACAGGGAATGAGAGAAAAGATTGAAAGAAGATGAGCATAAGAGAAAGAATTGACAAAAACGAAAACACATGTATCATGAAGAACAGCAAACAAAGGAAGAAAGGGCAGAGGAGCAAAGAAGCATGACGAAAGGCAGAGAGCAATCTAAGAACGAGGAGGAAGCACAGAAATTAAAGGATAAAAGAATACAAAGACGAAGGGAAGAATAAGAGCGTAGAGCGAATGAAAGAAGGGAAGAGAAAAGACAAGAGTAAAGGGTTAGACGGTAAGCGAAAAAGCAAAGGGAATTAGACGAAGAAATGGAGCGAAAAAGAAGACAAAGGGATCGTGATATTGATCACATTCAGAAAGAGTTAATAAAACCGAGTCCAGTGATATCATTGGGCCATACAGAGGGGTTCCTCCCGTCGCAGGGTGCAACGGCAGCACCATCTAGGATAACGCTAAAGGAGAATTTTGACATAGGGAGCATCGGGGAGAGAATCGATAAAGCCTATCAAGACTTAAGAGAAAGTATCAAATTGGGAAGCCGAGGAAAGGGAGAGCAATCCCTGGCCGTCCAATCACGAAGCAAAGAAAGAGACCTGTTTAGTCTCAAGCCTAGAGCCTTGTCCTTAAACAGGCTGACTTTAAATAAGGGTGATGGGGACAAAAGCCATACTAGTTGGGGACTAGATATGTCACACGCAGAGAGAGAAACCTTCAGTGGGGAGGAGGGAGGAAGTGCATGCGGTCCCGAGGTATGTCTTGAGACGGACAAGGAAGTGAGATGGTCTGATCTAGAGCAGCCTAAGGATAGGACGCCAGATCTTATGGCATATCCAGAGTGACCTAACGGACGATCGCACAGCGAGAAGGGATAGTCACCACCATATGTGAGCAGGCTGATGTCATTGCCAGAAAGAAGGCGATAAGGAACCATTGTCCCCCCCAATGGATAGGCAGACAATGTGAGCCGATTGCAGATTTGGGTTCACGCAGTTCCCTTTATTGGAGAAAGGAGGGGCCAGAACGCAGTATATTCCCTGGCCACAAATGGATAAGGATAAATTAAGATGCTTCCCGGTTTAAAATTAAGGGTCTCCTAGCAGCCATTCTTGGGGAAAGGGCTGATGACATTTGGACGAGAGCATATTACTCAAATGTCACGGCACAGAACACAGCGCATGATGGAGCGCCATTTAATCATTGTAGAGCAGATGTCTGAAGAGCACTGAGGGTACAATATCTTGATACACCAGATATGGGTGCAATTATGACAAGTAAGATGACGAAGATCCACTTGCTTATATTCAAAGTATTCAGGAACGGTGGACTCTCAAAACGCCACATTTTATGTCAAGGATTGAACAGGTACAGAGACAGCTCAAGAAATTAGTGGGAATGGAAGTGAAGTCATGGGCAGAGATACAGTTGACTATAGTGCATCACTGCCAGCTGTTACAAGAGAAAAATAAGGAGGATGATGCTAGAAAAATTGAGGAATTATCAAAGTACGCCATAGAAGGGGCGGTACTGACAAGCGGAGAAGGATTGGGAATACAGCAACCAGCGGGTACATCGCAGGTAAATAATCAACACCAGATGGATGAAGGAGGGAATGCGTTTATGCCACGAGGGAGAGGAATGGGCTACAGAGGAAGGGGTGGTTTTCAGAATAATGAAGGCGGGTTTCAGAATGTGCAGAACAATAATCAAAATGTACAAGGAGGATTCAACCAAGGGGGGCTAGTCAGAAGAGCTCCTCCTATATGTTGGACATGGGGAATGACAGGGCACATTCCGCGCATATATGGAAGCCAAGGTTTTGCACAGAATGGGCAGTTCTCAAGAGGGGGGACAGCTTATTCTCCAGCATATAGCTCACAGGATAGGGGTGGGTTTGCCCAAGATCAGACAGTGTATCAAGCACAAGCACCGTAACCGCAACATGCATTGCAGCCACAACAAGCACCATTGAATCCGCTGCAAGGGCAGTCACAGCACACACCCATGCAGATACAGTAGAATGCAAACACGGGACAGTTATTGACACCTAGAGTAAGGGGGTGTCACTGTGGTAAGAGAAAGTCCTTTTACAGATACAGGGATAAGCATGTACCCACAATAGGACAGCTCACATGGCAACTTGATGTGTTCATACTCAGTGACACAGACCCTCAAGAGGAACGAAGGGCTGATGTGACGATAAGAGGAAAATCTTTATTTTTTTTAGTAGACACTGGGGCTATTCGTTTATGTATACGAGAGGGAAAATATCCAATGTCGGGAAATGCATGAATGCGCAAGATTTCTCTGGAGCTACGAGTTAAGTTCCTTTTACTGATGAATTACCAGTCTCCATAGGAGAGTGTGACATGTCTGTTCCATTATTGTATTCAAGGCAGACACCAGTTAACATTTTAGGCCGAGATTTAATATCAAAGCTCAATATGATGATTTCTTTCACCGATGAAGGTATAGTGTGTTCTACTCCAGGGATACATTATATGAATGTGGGCGAATTTATATTGGCATTTACAGGGCAAATGGCTCTGCAAGGAATGACATTAGAGCCAGAAGTTTTTCTTTATGGGGAACACATTTTGTTGACATGGCTACCCGGCCTAGTGGGAACGATTATGAGAATACCTGATGAGTTTTTGTTCATGCCACAGATACCTATGGACGACGAGGGGGGGGCAGACTATTCCCCTAGAGTTGAATGCAGCCATAGTGTGAGGGGAATTGGCCATGCTTGAAGGAACAGATGACTAGGGCAGGCCATGGAGAACAGTGATTGTGATTGGGAAATGGTATAGATTGACTGAGGTTATGTTTAGAGATGATCCATCAGATGGTGAAGTAATATTCAAGAGGAGTATTACATATTGGATCAGAATAGAGAAAAGAGAAATCCCACAGCGAATGGTGATAATGCGGCAGCATTTTATGATGATTTGGAAAATGCCAAATTCTTTATGCACTACAGGCTCCTATGACGTAGGCCTATTGAAGGGGATAGGGGAGGTCAAGATTAAGCTGAAGCCAGGAGCAATTTTACCTCGAGCAAGGCAGAACCCAATGTCTCGAGAGGTGGATGAGGGTATTTTTAAGACTATCAGCTCTGATGGAATAAGGTATTTTAGTGACGTCAAAGTCGCTGTGTAATACCGCAGTGCATCAGATAAATAAAAAAAGAAATCGAAGGAAGGGTTGTGGAGATTCATACAAGATATGAGACTGATTAACCAGATTGTGGAGGCAGAGTTTCCTTTAGTTCAGAATCCGGCTATGATACTATGTAATATCCCAGCAGAGGCATGATATTTCACGGTGATCAACTTGAAAAATTGTTTTTTCTCAATCCGATTGCATAAAGGCTCCCAAGACCTTACATCATTTACATTTCGCCAAACTAAGCTGAAGAGCACTTGTTTGCCCCAAGGGTACGGTGAATCTACATCGATCTTTAATAGAGTCCTGCATATGGACATAGGCAATATTGATTTGAAAAGTGTTGTGCTGCAGTACGTAGATGACATTTTGGTTTGTAGCAAGACAGAACAGGAGTGCAGGCAAGATTCGATTCAGTTAATGACTATTCTAGCAGACAAGGGATATAAAGTGGACAAGGAGAAGTTACAATATTGTCAAGAAGAGGTGTTGTACATAGGTCAGTTAATCGCACATGAAGTGTAGAGAGTCACACCTGAAAGAGCTGAGGCGATTATGAAAACAGCAAAACTGCACACGATAAAACAAATGCAGCAGTTTTTGGGATTATGCAACTATGTTAGAGCGCGGGTATTTGATTATAGTTCATACACAAGACACATTTTGCAGGCTCTGAAGAAAGGACAAGTGAATACGGAAAGAATAGAATGGACTGATGAAATGAAGGAAGGGTTTGAAGAATTGAAGTAAGCAATTTGTACAGCTCCAGATTTAGGAATTCCCAAATATGATGAGGAATTCTTTTTGTTCTCACATACAAATGGGACAGTTATGGCAGCAGTGCTTACATAGAGGACTACATTGGGTTACAAAACCCTGGCATATTATAGTGGGATTTTAGATCCAGTTATAAGAGGGCACTTTCCTTGTGAACAGTTGCTGGCAGCAGCCACAGTCGCAATAGAGAAGTCTACTTGAAATACTTGTGTATAAGCTCGTTATAAATGCCATATCATATCCTACTAGTATTGTGATGGGGTGTTCTATTTTTTTTTTTTAAAAGGATTTTATTTATTTTATTCACACCAAACAACAATACAAACCAAACACGCAGTGCAATTCACAGGTCTACTGCTTCCCCTTTCCCACCCCCCTTATGAGCCTGTTTGTTCCTCGCGTTCAGTATCTGCTGCACATGGCAGGGTCTCGTTTTCCTCCGAGTCTGTCGGGTCTGATATTGTTCCAAACAGTTCTGCTATTAACAACTTCCATGCCATCAGGGAACCTGCTTACCATCGTTTCAGGCTCCGCCCATTTCTGCAGCTCCTTCCACCACACATCCACCCGTGGCTTGTGACATGACTTCCATCCCATGGCAATCCTTCGTTTTGCAAGCACATATGCCAAATCTTTCAGTTTACCAACATGTTTAAGTTTCCGTGATCTGGGGAATCCGCCCAGCAAGCAGGCCCAAGCTGTGTTTATGATGAGCGGGACTCCCCTTTTCGCTAGTTTTTGTGCCACGTCACCCCAGAACCGCTCAATTACTGGGCATGACCAGAACATGTGTGTCATGTCTGCGTTTTCTTCGTCGCATTTGGGACACACCTGTCGCCCAGCATTTTCGAACTTCAATATTCTCAGAGGAGTCAGGTATGCTCTATGCGTTATATACAACTGTATTTGTTTTAATCTAGCATTCCTTGACACCTTCTTGTGGTATCCCAGGGCACGTTCCCACATACCATCCTCAACCGGGGTTCCTACTTCCGCTTCCCAATCTAGTCTCACTTGTGTCGGCTCCCTTCTGACCATAGTCATCATCATGTTGTACAATTTAGAGATCTCATGCCCCCCTTCCGATATGTCATATAGTGCCCCTATAATAGCATCTGGTTCTTCTGCTAGCCCTGTTTCAGGCCACGTTTTCCAAATTTCCTGTACCATTCTATGATACGTAACATATTGGCCCATATGTAATCCTGCCTCTTCCCCAAGTACTTCGAAATCCCTAATGGTCCCTTCTTGCCAAATATCCCCTAACATTACCAACCCCATCGATTTCCCATGAGGTCCAGATAATCGCCCTCAGCTGCCTGTCTCCCCCGGCCAATGCAACCAGCGGTATCTGCGGGGAGCACGGGAAAGGGTCCCCCATCATCCAGCATGCTCAACGCCACATTTTCCACCCAAGCCTCATCATCCCAGGAAGTTCGTTCATTTCGGATTCAGGCAGCCAGATAATTTCCTTTAAGTAAAACGGGCTACAATCGTGTCCAAACAGCCTTAATTCAGGGGTCGCTTCATCGGAGAGCCATTTGGCTACATATTGTAGCTGGCTCGCTACATAATAAACCTCAAAATTAGGCAGTTTGATCCCCCCCTTTTCATAGAAGTTCTGCAACTTCCATAGCGCCGCTCTGTTCCGGGTACCATGCCACAGGAAGTCCCTACACATACTGTTCAGTTTAGCAAAAAACCTCTTAGGTATCATGTATGGAATATTACTAAAGTAATGTAGAAGCCTAGGCAGGACCACCATCTTAAGCATTGCCCCTCTTCCCATCATTGCTAGGGGCAACTTCTCCCAAAACTTCATGCATTTCTCTATTTTCTCAATGGCTATCTCGGTGTTGTGCCTATGTTCCTCTTCTACCGTGTGATACACATCTATTCCAAGGTATCAGAAAGAATTAACCGCCTATGGTATCTGTAACACCGGTAATCTTTCCACAGGGGTTCCCTTATAGCTACCCAGTGGGAAAATGCTAGATTTTTGAGGATTCACCGCTATTCCTGACAGCCCCGCATACCTCTCCATCACTCCCAGGATGTACTGGAGATTTTCTTCAGGGTATTTCAAGTATAATAACAAATCATCCGCATATAGGGATATCAGGTGTCGTTCCCCCCCTATCTCAATACCTATCGTATCATATTGTTGCCTAAGGTATATTGCTAGGGGCTCTAGGGCCAGAATGTAAAGCATGGGGGACTAAGGGCACCCCTGTCTGGTGCCTCTACTAAGTTGCCATCTCTCAGATATTACTGATCCAGTTCGAACTCTGGCTAGCGGCTCGCTGTATAGCATTTTCGCCCACCTGATGTAACCAGGCCCCACTCCGTAGCCTCCCAGGGCCGCCAGCAGCCATGGCCACTTGACCGAGTTGAAAGCCTTTATCGTGTCTAGAGACAAAATTGACATTTCGCCTTCAATCCCACCACCCCATTCGACCACCCGGTGGAGTCGTCTGTGGTTGTGAGTTATGTTCCTATTCGGGACATAGCCAGTTTGGTCTGGGTGTATTAATTTACTAATTACTCTCCGCAATCTATTTGCCAGGATAGCCGTCAATATCTTGCTGTCCTGGTTCAGCATCGACAATGGTCTGTAAGAGCCACAGCTATGTCCCGGCTTGTGAGGCTTGGGAAGCGGTATTATGATCGCTTCTCTGAGCGACTCCGGCAACCGTCCTACCTCAAACGCTTCATTAAGCATTTCCAACATTGGGGGGGAGCACTTCCTCTCTATATACTTTATAAAATTCACTAGGGAACCCGTCTGCCCCTGGGGTCTTACTAGCAGGCAGCTGCCTCACCACTTCTTCTAATTCCTCTAAGGTAATTGGTGCATCAAGCTCCTCCCTTTCCTCTTCACTTATCTTGGGCAGTCCTATATTTTCAAGTGTTTCGGTTAACTCTTCATGGCTGCCCCCTCCTTCTCTCCATATAGCACCCTATAATAATCCGCAAACTCCTTGTTGACTCCTTCTTGGGTGTCCGCTATCCTCCCATCCTCCCTCGTTACCATTCTGATCGGGGGTCTAGGAGTATCGCTCTTATATAGCCACGCTAAGAGCCGCCCTGTTTTGTCCCCTCCCGTGTGCTGCCTCTCTATATACGTTTTGTAATTGAGGTTGCAGAGCCTTTTCCAGTGTTCTGCACATTTCTGCTGTAGCTTCAGTACTAGCTCCATGTCCACGCTTCTGCCTTTTAATGCGCCTTCTAGTTCCTTTTCTGCTGCTTGTAGGTCCGCCAAGACCCCACCCTGCAAGCCCTTTGACTTAGCTATGGCAACCCCCCCGTATCACCACCTTAAAGGCTTCCCACAGTGTACCCGCCGAGTCAACACTACCAGTATTCACTTCGAAGTAGTTAGTAATCTCTTCTCTTATATCTTCTCTAAAGACTGAGTCTTTAAGCGCCTCTGCTCGGAGGCGCTGTCATGATGCCTACCTCCAAGGAGCCAGGTCCGACCCAGCAACCCCAGAGGCAGGCATCATTTCCCCCAGGGAAGTGCCAGCAGGCCCAAGCTGGGGCCCTTTGGACACAGTCCTGGCGCCTTAGGCGCCAGGCTCATGTTGGACTCCTGTCCTGGCGCCTTAGGCGCCAGGCTCATAAAGCTAGACATGTGTTCAAGTGTGTTAAGGTGCACTTACCTGATGCAGACCATGCTGCTACATCCAGGCCCTCTTGAGGCCTGAATGGAACTACTTTACCTGTGGACCTACTTTCCCCTGGGTGTGGTCGGGGAAGGATACATACCTGAGCGGTGGAAGGATACATACCTGGAACTTCTTCCAAAGCTATTTAAACCACGCCCGATCAGCAACTCACGCTTCGCGTTGTTCTGCTCACCGTGTCAGCTCCTGCATCTGGACTTCAGCCACGCCTGTCAGCATCCTGGGTCACCTGCTAAGAGAGAATTGGAGAGAAAGAAGACCTTACCTGCTAAAGCTGCATCACGGGGACTTCACACCGACGATCCTGAAAGGGAAGACATTTTAAAAGCATTTCGCTTCGATTGCTGCATCACTGCATTTCAATCACCTTTCCTGGGCACCTCCATCTTCAGCAGCGATCATCCGGATCCGCAGCCACTTCCCAGAGCCTAGAGAGAAAAAGACAAGAACACAAGGTGATAGAAGGAAGGGAATAGGAAAAGCTCAGTTTCCTTCTAAGACTTACCTGTTGGGTCATTCCCATTTCATTTCGGGTCCTGCCGCTTCCTGGCATTCCGGACCCCGGCCCCTATGGGGAAAAAAGACAAAGACATTGAATGAGCGAATGCAAAGACATTACCCGAACGCTCATCCAGAACTTACCTGTCATTTACTGGAACTGCACGTTTCACTTCGGGTCGGCGCCATATCTCCGGCATTCCGAACCCCGGCCCCTAAGGGGAAAAAAGACATAAGCGTTAGCGCTTGCTGCAATAAGACAATGAACATTATTATTAAGCTTGAACTTTTGAACTTGCTACAGAACTCTTACAGCGCCTTACCTGAATAGTCAAGCTTATTTGAACTCACATCAAACCTCAATCCAGTGAAGTAACTGGGTTTCAACGCGCCCCTGCATTAGAAGCAGGATGGAGAACTCATCCTTCCAGACCCTAAGGTGAGACTTCACGGGGAATCGAGGAAGGGTATCGTGGAGGGCTGGAAGGGAGTGGGAGGCTTGAGCTTTATTCCATCAGTAGGTAATACTCCCTTTTCACGCACAGGGGAATATTCCTGCGAGCCAGTGAGTCCATCTTCAGAGTCCTGCGCTTCACCATAGAAGAAGCATCAGCGCTCGAAGCCAGACCTGCGCCTCCGTGGGAATCAGGTGAGCGTGACAGGCGCCAAGTCAGAATCCACGCCCTCGGGGGGCAATATTGCCACCTGAGAACCAAGGGTGAGTGATCCGAAAGGATCCTCGCCTTGTATTCTATCTGAGTGATCTCCGTCAATACATCCGGCATGGCAGAGATGTAATCAAGCCTTGTATGCAGCTGCTGCAGGGCGGAGTAATGCGAGTACTGCCTCCCATTGGGATATTTCGTTCTCCACACATCTGCCAGACCAAAATCATCTAGCAGCGTCTTTAATGCTTTAGCCGCTGGGGTGGGCCTATCCATCCTGCCATCTGATCTGTCTACCTTGGGGTTCATTACACAATTAAAATCCCCACCCCAGATCACTGCACTACCCATACACATACTGAGGTTGGTACACAGAGTTCTGAAATATGTCAATGTATTTTGATTGGGGGCATATGTATTTACAATGCTCACCTCTTTATTCTCCACCAGCCCCCTCAGGATGACCATCCTCCCATCCGCCTCCGCCGCTTCCTGCAATTAGTTGAAACAGGACATGTGGCGCTACCCAGATAAGCACTCCGTGATGGGGTGTTCTATGACATTGTTTGTTAAACATGCTTAGTTTGCCATTTTCGAAAAACCTAAGGGTACATTGACATCTCAGAGGGCTTCTGCATATGAGGTAGTCATATCGAATCCAGCAATCAAAATAGTCAGGTGTAAAATAGTGAACCTTGCTACGTTTGTAGCTGAGCCTGTGGCAGACGGTGAGCATGCGCATGATTGCGCTAATTACGAGGAGTTCTACGATGATATCCTGCACGCAAAAGAAAATGTGTTAGCAGGGGGGAGATTGTCTTCATTGATGGGTCTTCAAAAATGTATTAAACTGATGGGGAAAGGCATTCAGGTTTAGCTGTGGTAAGACACAAAGCAAATGGCAAATTTGAGGTTATAGCAAGTGCAAGACTACTGTTTCACTTTTTGGCACGTGCAGAAGAAGAGGTGTCACATATTGTCGCGCTCGAGAAACATGCAGGGCAGGATGTGACAGTGTACAGTGACTCTGGCTATGTGACATCAACCGTGCATGCAGGGCTAGCACGTTGGAAAATAAGGGGCTACCTCAGAGCAGACAGCACTCCAGTGCAACATGCAGCATTATTGGACAGGCTTATTAAGGCACTACAACTCCCATTAGCCATTCCAATAGTTAAATGCGCAGCACATACTAAGCGAACTATCTCTTGCGGGAACGAAGCTGCAGACGAATAGGCCAAAAGGGTTACAATTATGATTATAAATGAAGGTTTTGATCATTTATCAAGAACACAATTGATGGAGGTTCAAGGCAGTGCACCACAGGAAGAGCAAGAATTGTGTAAAACGAAGGGGGTGTTCTTTATCCCCCTCTGAAGCATTGTGGCAACAGGACAGCACTGGAAATCCGGTGATGCGTCTAGCCTTGTTAAGGTTAGCTCTTGAACAGCTGCACTACCCTGCGCATGTAACTAGGGAAAGCCTCGCAGCAGCTATTGTGGAGGACTGGTTCGTACCGAACCTGTTAGAACATGCTGCATTTTATGTAGTAAATTGCATCGTATATCAAATGTTTAAACTGGGCATACAGGGCAAACGATCAGAGGAGTGATTCCTAGACCGAAAGGTCCTTTTCAGAATTTACACATTGACTATGATGATATGCTGCAAGTATGTATGGATACAGGTATATGGTAGTACTGGTGTGTCCCTTTTCTAGGTGCATCGAAGCAGGTCCTTGTGCACACCCTGATGCCACTTGTGCAGCAAAGTTTTTAGTCCGACAAGTCTTTCCCAGATGAGGAGTATGCGAGGTTCTGAGATCCGACAATGGGCCCCATTTTGTTAATGAAGTATTTGAACAGATTAGCTTATTGCTTAGTATAAAACACAAGTTTAACTCTGCTTATCACCTGCAAGCGAACGGAATATGTGAGAGACTCAACGATCTCCTTAAAGAGAGAATTGCAAAATTGAAATTGACATTGAATAAGGGATGGCTGTATTGCCTGCCCCTGAATTATATGCATTAAGGAATCAGCCTGGGTCGGGCCTCCACCTCACACCCCACAAGCTAGTGACAGGGAGGTGAATCAGAATGCCTTTGTCTCTGCCATCGAGGAGCAGGAGTGATGCCCAGAAGACTGCAGAAATGTTAGGAAATGAGAAACATGCTTATTTGACATGTATGATCGCTAGCACAAGGGAGGTCGGTCTCAGGACACAGATGAAGACCATTCAGCAACCATACGTCAAGAACTACTTCCTGTACCTAGATTATTTGTGGGAGATTCAGTCCTAGTGCGTAACCTTACAAGGAAGTGGCACGAGCCCCGTTTTAGTGGTCACTCTATTGTTGAGAACGTTACTCCCTCAGCAGTAAAAGTCCAAGAGAGACGCGCCTGGATCCACTTAAGTGATGTAAAGCCTTACGCTGGTGAGACCGACGTAGCCCCAACCGTCGATTCGGAAGCAAGACAAGAAGTAGTTCAGCACATACAGACTCGATCGATGATGAGGAAGAGGGACGCTAAGATTGCTGACTAAATAAATGTAAATGTGCATTTGGACTGTGGCTCTCCCCGGACACTTTTTATAGATATTATAGCAGGAGTGCAAAGCAAAGTTCTTTAGCCACAGGAATCTTTGAATTGGACTTTACAAAGTGTTGATGTAATAAAAATGCCAAATATGGAGCTCGAGTTTCTGTTTGGTTAATCCCATGGTCCTATCAGATGCAGATGCCCATAGACTACTTCCAACGGTCTTTGTTTACATACTTCAAGCTTATCCTGCTCTTGTTGGGCATAGCACTAATATACGTGTTTTTCTGTAAGATCCTAAAAATGGCCCTGCAATTAGCGATAGTTGAACAGATCCTGCAGTTACCTGATAAATTACAAGGTTACCTGATTTAAAAGGTTTTTTCCTTCCTTAAAGCAGTACACAGGCACAATGAGGAATGGTGAGAGTGGTACAGTTTTGGAAAGTGAGCAAACTCAACGAAGTGTGGAGAATCGTAAATGGTGGGGATTAATGTATTGGTGCATAATATATGCATGCTCAACATTTATTATTGTTTTTCTGATTTTGCTAATTCATAGTGTCTACTTCATTGGCCCATTGGCCCAAGTAAGGTAGAAGTCCCTTTGATTCTTTCCACTTCATTGATTTATGCAGAATGATCTGTTACAGAGAGACCCAGGCCATTTGTGATGAACCCTACACCAGTGACACATGTAAGGTCACCCAGTTCTCTTTCAAGTGTTCCTATTATTCCCTCTGTAGTAAGGACACATATTGATGTACTTCATGAGCATTATGCATACACCCTCCTTGCAAGAGGGAGACGCAGGAGAAGCAAAAGGGAAGATGAGTATGAGCTAAATAATTATCTAGACAGTACAGCACATTTGGTGAATAACATGTGGTATCAGCACATGAAAGAGGTGGGATAAAGGCCTCCCAAGGAGAATTGCTATATTTGTGCTCTACTACATTATGCTATGGGGAATTCCAAGATATTCACAGCTAGAGAAGTAGCAGCCTAGAAAGCTCACTGCATGACACTGCCATACGAGAGGTCAGGTCCAGAGTTGAACAGCATCCTTTGTATGGGTGACCGAGTGGACAGCTCCAGAAGATGATGATGATTATATGCAAGATTTAAAGACAAGAGCGACAGCACACACCAGAGATCATGTGATCAGATATATACAGCCCGGATTGAAGGGAGCAGGAATCAGATGAGAAATAAATTAAAACGCTCAATTGTCAAGGAAAGGACTTTGAAAAAATACAAAGATGCAAGGAGAGAGGTCAGTTGCAAATCAAGGCAACAGTACTTTTTCTGCAGGAGAAAGGCCCGATTGTGTGTAAAGGGCCAGCACTTACAGGATACTATGAGCCAGTTATAAATACTGCAGAGAAAGAATGCAAACATCAGTGGCTGAAGATTGCAAAATTGCTGACATGGGTTGATGATTAAGGAGGCCCGCTGCAGATAGTGCCTCTAGCCAATGCAGAACTAGAAGAAAAATGAAACACTGGAGATCAAGTATGTTGCGCCAGTAAATGGTTTATTGATTTACGTTTTAGTTCAATGCTTGCTTGAAAGTATTGAGTTGTTAAAAAGAAAAGAAGTTGTTGGCTGATTGGATAAAAGTACTCCAAAGTCCCACATTTTTCAACTCCATTGATTCATAGAGGTTTTTCTCCTGTTGTGCCTCTATTGTATTTTCATAGAGTTATTGGTTCTGAAATTGTTTGTCCCCAAGTTGATTCTCCCATTGTGCCTCTATTGTGTTTTCATAGAAGTGTTGATTGGCTAGCCTCTATTGTTTGTTCATAGAGGTATTGGTTAGCTGTAAGTTTGAGTCCTTCACAGTTACCACATTGTTTATTATCCTTGAAATCCAAAAGAGTAATTGAATTGCTGAAAACAGTCTCAATGTTCTTTACATCCTGATGCAACAAGTTTAAATGTCTCTGATTAATCTGAAGAGTCCTGTCAAAAGTCCTCGACACACGTTTCCCCGTTGTTGTGTGCAATGGATCTTCAGGAGTTTTTTAAAATTATTTGTACATGTACCGCAAAGAGGCTATAGACAAAAACAATTACGGTTTACGATTCGGAAATGGATTTAAGTCGCTAACATTCTGATAAACCGAAAAGAAAAAGAAATTGTTTTAAAGGTATTTACCTACTTTCCCTGGTTGCCTGTTGGTACGCTTGATGGGCTGATATCTATTTATTTTTATAGATATATACTTGTTGGAATATAATTCCTTGAATTTAATTGGTGTTATCTGATTGGTTTTATCCAATTCAACAATCAGTACCTGCAAAACAGCCAGAGTACATACTAGATGAGCTGTCATTGCAGAACTATGTTTCAGAAACAATGGCACAAGAAAGGTTGGAATTAATCAGCAGTGCGGACGAATTTTCGATTTACCAGGAATGAAGGATGGAACAGTAGTGATAATGGACCACTACTGGGCCTGTGGATCCAGAGCATATATGAAGTTGCCCAAGGACCAGGGAGGGCTGTGTTCTATATCGATTGTCCATGTTCCAGCATTGGTGACTCCCAAGAGTGATTTGAACATTGGAGAGTTTCCAAAAGCAGATGCTCACCTGAGAAAAAGGAGATCAGTTGAATTTCTCAATCGAACAAAAAGGGAGAACTATTTTTCAGCTAAATCAATAGAAATCTTTGATTCTATTCCATATAAAAACAGGTTGTTTAGTCAGACTTCAGCAGTATTTGCAAAAATCGTCATACCAGGGATCCAGACGAGGGCCAATGCTAAATTGTTACAGATTGCCAGATGGGAGTGCCTGCAGGCAATCAACACTACCATAAAGGGATTCAATGCTATCAAGGAAGAATCGAGAGCCTTAAGACTGATGACCCTGCAGAATAGATATATCATGGACATGATTACAGCTATGGATGGAGGGGTTTGTGTCAAAATCGGAGAATCATGTTGCACATTTATAACTCCTCGCTATGACGAGAATGGGACCTTGACAGAGGCCATAACGATGCTGATGAACTTGCACATCAAGATGGAAGACGAAGTAGAAGATATTGCAGATGACATCTGGCTTTTATCGATCTTCTAATGGGTTTCACAATGGATGGCTAATAACTTCAAGTTCCTCTGAGCATTGTTGGTGATGATCATGTTTGGATTCTGATCAGAATAATAATCACACAATGTATGATCAGAATAATAATCACACAGTGTAAGAAGACAGCAAAGAAAGCAGTAGGAATGAAGAGCGTGTATAGACCTTATAGAATCTGATGGTGAAGTAAAGAATTGAGAAACATTTCATGAGTGAAATGAAGATTGCACGTGCACAGAGCACTGAAGAAAATGCAAGCCGTTTTATAATTGTACAGACGCTGAAACGCAAGTAGACTAAGTAATCATGAGGCTGGCTATACGTAGTGAATAGATTGCAGGCGGTGCCCCCATTATATATATATGTATAGAAACTGGATGTTCCACAACGTGTTTTAGCAAACTAGCACCCCATGAACAGAAGAGCTGAAAGTGTGGCGCAGTACAAAAGAACCGCTCACAACGAGGGAAGATTCGAGAAAGGTTGTCTGGCCCCGTGTCAAGGGTTGGTTCAGCCAAGAAACTGGTTATCTATTCAAGGAGATAAAATGATTGTGAGAAGCGAGGCGAGCTCCTGTTGAGGTGTAATGGAAAAACACTAGAAGTGCCAGAATTTATTAATTTAATAGTGTTAAATTTGAGACAGGAGCTCAAAACACTGTCTCCTCTCACATGGTCAAGATGAAAATAGACTTTGGGCAAGCTACACCGAGTCTTGAAGATAAGACCATGCTCGCACTCCCTTCTATTCTCAGGCGCCGTGATACTTTGCAAGGCCGAGTTCAAAGACTAATTTGAATGGCAGTCAGCAGGAGTGATGATGGATGATGGGCTAATTGGGTGGGGAGGCATTGTCAAGTCCAACGCTCCAGCACCTGGGGTACCAGCTTGCGTGCTGCTAGCGAGTGGAATATTCCAGAATGGTACAAGCGTGCCAACCAATCATAGAGGGCCATGTAGTAAAGAGCCCTATAGTTTGAAAGCCAATGAAACGTTGTGTATTTCATGACAGCGAAGATGACTTGGCATTAGGGGTGGGCATAGATGTCCACCTAACCTTAGAGATCCAATCACAATCCTATCCCCCATAAAAAGTATACCTAGATGTTCCCCCGTAGACCAAGCACAATCTCACATGGGTTTTCCTATTTTGTCACGTAGTATGACTTCAGTAATGATGAGTTTTTCCTATATAAATTTAATTTTTTATTAAATGGTTCGAGAGCGAGTTGAAAAGACTTGAGCGAACGTCAGTTGACATCCGTTGTACTCCCCGTTTAGACAATTGCAATTAAAAATAGTTATGTTCTGCCAACTTCCTGAGTCGTTCTTATTATTGGTGTAAGAGTAAAATCTGCATCCCCATCCATTC
Source organism: Ambystoma mexicanum (assembly GCF_040938575.1). Classification (NCBI taxonomy): domain Eukaryota; kingdom Metazoa; phylum Chordata; class Amphibia; order Caudata; family Ambystomatidae; genus Ambystoma; species Ambystoma mexicanum. The sequence continues at coordinate 923,735,448 of NC_090933.1, read as the reverse complement.
CATAGAGCGCTAACCTCGCTTAAAGGGCCTACGGGCTCAGAGCTATGAAGCCTATTACATCCTTTATATTTTGCACAATAAGCCTGAGCAATCAGTTAGCACCAACATATCAGTTTTAGAGTTGCCCGGGCAGTGGCATGCGTTTGGTGGCTGCCATGGGTTTGCTGCAGCAAACGCACCTCGGGAAAGTTCCATGAGTTATGGGGGTAACATCATCATCCAGTTGGGGTCAATGGTGCGGGTGGAGGGATGGGACCAAGTATTAACCAGACCAAGTTTAAACCTGAGTTGGAAGTCAATAGGTCAGGTAGAATGTGGGTGGGATGTTATGAGGGCAAGCTTCCAAGAAATGTTGTAGATAAGTTGGGGGGGGGTGGGGAAAGAGATGGGGTTGTTTGAAGGAGTTAAAAGTTTTGAAAATAATGGACATGTTAAAATCAAATGTATGATTAATAAGAGTACACACATAATTGTTAGAGTTTGTTGTATATGGCAGCTTAAGGACCCAAAGGCAGAAGGATGCAAATGAAGCTGCGAACCTGGAATGTCCATGGCCTTAACAACCCAATTAAGGCAAGGAAAGTCAGTGCCTATGTGTCAGATATTGATGCTGCAGGAGACACACGCTCTGCAGAAAGTAAATACCTCCTTTGCTCATAACTGGGGTCCTCCGAGATACTATACAGAATATTCCACGCAGGCCAGAGGTGTCCTCACTCTTGTCCACCCATCAAGGGTTTTCAGTTTACTAGAAGCAGGGTGGACCCACTCGGTCGGTATGTGCTGGTGTGGGGCGAGGTAGCTGGCCATCCAATTGTATTGGTCAATACTTACGGACCTAATCTGGATGATCCAGAGTTCTACCGTACAATCGCTGGCATGCTGATCACACTAGATTGGACCCGGGTGTTATGGGGGTAGGGGGGAGATTTTAATACCATTCTAAACACAAAATTGGACCGGTCCTCTGATGCTCCACGGGTGCTCACGAGAGTGGCACAAACACTACATCAAATCTTACTATAGCTCCCCCTCACAGATATATGGCAAACACTTCGCCCACACAGCAAGGAGTTCACGTATTATTCCTCAGTCCATGACTCGGAGTCCCGTATAGACTATTGGTTGTTAACTCTCCTGATCGCTAATATGGTTCAGAATTGTGTTATCCTCCCACTCACATTGTCCGACCACTCTACGGTCTCCTTTTCCCTTGAACTGTCAGATTCTCCACCACAGGCACGGTGATGGAGGATGCCTTCCACTCACTTAAGAGACTCCTGCGTGACCGAGGCCCTACATGTTGGAATTCTTTGCCATTAATGTGGATTGGTCCGTAACCGTACAGTTCTCTGGGAGACAGTCAAAGTTTAGGTAAGGGGCTTTATAATGGCCAAAACCTCTGGATCACTCAAGAGTATAAGAAGGGAACAAGACCAAGTTGAAACCCAACTCATGGAACAGGAAAATAATATGGTAAGGCACACAAGGAGGAGAACCTTGCACAGATACAGGAGTTATTGGGTGAATTCCACAAATTAGCAGATAGGGAGGTCTAGTATATGGCTACCCCTGCCAGGGCTTGAAGATATGGAGAAGTAGATAAAGCCGGTAGATCACTGGCGAATCTGTTAAAAGCCGAGAACTATCGTAACTATTACTGGGATGCAGGCTGCAGATGGCACGGTTATGACTAATGACAAAGACATCAATGACACATTCACACAATTATACTCTACTCTCTATTCTAGTTGAGATGAGGTCACAGAAGACAAACTCACCCGATACTCAATGGCATTGGGGCTCCCTACGCTTTCACCTGAAACCAGACTCACACTAGATCAACCTATACCACAAGAAGAGATTGTCAGTGCCATAAGGTCATTGGTGTCTAGGAAGGCGCCGGGTTCAGGTGGCCTGGGGATTGAACCGTATAAGGAATTCCATCAGGAGCTAGCTCCGATCTTATTGGAGGTTGGGAGGAATACATGGAAAAAGGTACACTCCTACAGTCAATGCTCGAAGCCATTATCACAGTGTTTCTTAAACCACACCGACTCCCTCATGATGTGGCCTCGTATAGGCCTTTGTCGATTAATACAGATGCTAAAATATTCACGGAAATCCTGGCTTCCAGGCTTCTCCCGAGTATGCCCCAATTGGTGCATCCGGATCAGTCGGGCTTTATCCCTACGCGATCGACCGTGTTGAATATTCGTCACTTACTCGGGGTGATGGCACAGGTGAGTCCTTGTGCAACAGCGATGGTTTACCGCCCTTGATGCCGAAAAGGCATTTGACCCTGTCTCATGGAGAGATTTGTTCATGGTGCTGTGTTGTTTTGGGGTTGGCCTATACTTCCTGAGCTCTGTACGACTACATAATTCCAACCCAGGAGCAAAGGTCTTAACAAACCAAACACTTTTGGCACTATTCTTTCTCGGGAGGGACACCAGACAGCGCTGCCCCTTCTCTCCATTACTGTCTGCTCTTACTATGGAGCACATGTTAGAAAGGTACATAGACACAGGGGAATTAGAATAAACGGACCTCCGCAGATTATATCGTTATACGCCGATGAGATCTTCTTATACGTCCGAGACCATGAACACAATCATTCATATATTTTCCTGCTATTCTATTCAAGCTAAAGAATAAATTATTCCAAATCGGAACTGTTCCCCATTACACATATTACCAGGCAGCCATCTAACATAGGAGGGTTCAAATGGGCACTGATACACTTCCGGTACTTGGGCATCATGGTGTCAGGCGACCGACAATCATTATACACAGACAACTATGAGACCAACTTGCAACAATTATCTACCAGGCTTCTGCTTTGGGCAAAACTCCCAATTTCACTCCATGGGCGAGTGGCACTCCTGAAAATGGTGGTCCTATCGAAATTGCTATATTTCTTTTGTACTATCCCCTTGTGGCCAGATGCGCCTTCTTCACCAAGCTTAAATCATTAGCCTATGCATTTGTCTGAGGACCCAGAGTGGCAAGAATAAATTGGCATAAGCTGTCTGTACCCTATACAAATGGGGGTCTCGCGGCACCCGAGTTTCAACTTTACTATCTGGCATCACAGGCCCAATTTGTAAGATACTGGTATAACCCTGAAGACAAAGCTACACACATACCACTAGAGAGATACGCAGCATCCTCCACGAACCTTAGCTCATTCATATTTAGCGAAAGGCATAGGGACTCCTGTCCATTTGACCCTGTAAGTACTACCATCAGTGCATGGATGAACATTTTTTGGAATATTGGTGTAAAGGTGTCCTATGACCGCGGAGCTCCACTATGGTGCTTTCCGGGTATCTCCCCCCATATTCGACAAGATGCTTAAAAAGTCTTAGGATCCTACAAAGCAATTGTAGTTAGGCGACATGTACCCTAAAAGGATATTTCTCACTCAAAACGACTTTGTGGATATTATAGGGGGCGGTCCGTTAAAATTGCTGCAATACCACCGAATGCGAGCTGCATTCCGAAAGAGATGGCCATCATTCCCGATTAAACTACGAATGTATAAGAGCCATCATGTCTAATAATGGTACAAACAATTGAGTGTCCAGATTATATGGTTTAATACAGTCTCATATTACCCCTCAGAATTCCATTAAAGAAGTGTGGGAGGGGTGCGTGGGAGCCACAATTGGAGACAATAAATGGAGCAAATACTGTCAACTAACTAAATCGATATCTTTGAATGCTGGGTTGCGGCTGATTCAGTTTAAGGTCCTGAACCATTGCACTACACCCCTGCCAGAATGGCTAGGTACGTGCCAGACTGTACTGGAGAATGTCTAAAGTGTGGGAGTCCGCAAGCTGACACTTTCCATATGTATTGGACATGCCCCCTGTTTGCGACATTCTGGGGCACGGTTTCTGAGGCTATAGAAGACATAGTACATATTCCATCCTCACTCACTCCACTCAAGTACCTGTTTGGAGACATTGGGCCTCATTACACGGTAGGCGGTAAGGGTTTACCGGTACCGGTAAGGGCACCAGTACCGGTAAACCATTACCGCCTTACTACGAGGTCCCTTTGTGGGACCCGACCTTAATGGATGGTCTAGTCCAGCCGTTGAAGTTGGGACCCGCAAAGGGACCTTGGTGCTAATTACGGTACCGCAATTTGCGGTACCGTAATTAGCTCCTTCCCCATTCCCATTGAGCCCTATGGGGCAAAAATGGGAATGGGGAAGGGCCATGGAGAAAGGGGGAATTACCGGCCTGCCAACCTTGGAATGGGGTGGTAATTCCCCTTTTCTCCATGGTAGTACCGGTATGGTACCGGTGGCAACCATGGTGCTAATAGCACCATGGTTTACCGCATAATGTGTAATGAGGCCCATTGGCAAGGCCTCTGAGACTACAAGAAGGCTGTTTAATCTTACTTGTGCTGTTGCGAAGAAATGCCTAATAAAGTATTGGAAGTCTAAGAATGCACTCAGCCTGGACGACTGTCTACACAAACTAACCTATGTTAATGAACGCGAAGAGCAATTTGTTCTCTCTGTACCCACAACATGCCGCCCTAATGACATTTGTGCCCCATTCAAAATGTACTTGCGTGAGATGAATTCTGATGTAGACAGCACCTGAACCCAAACTGGAATTTATTTGAAGATGTTAAACGTTTGAGTGCTTACGAAAGTGTTGCACACTGTATGTATATCACTGTGAATCATGCTGCTTGTAATATGACCATTGAATAAATAAAGTTTAAATAAAAAGAAAAGTTCAGAGCTTCTTCCAGCTCTAGAATGGAAAAGTGTTTTTCCTTCCCTCAAAGTTCAAATTCATGTTATCAAATACGGGTTTCCTTCCCCATTCTTTCAAGTCTCTCAAAGTTCTCAAACAAAACAATCTTCCAGATATCTCAATGTTCCAAACAACAACTCCTGGGGATACACCCCAGCTATTCTGGTTTAGTCACCTTTCATAAAGTTATAGAGGTAAATTCCTTACATTCAGTTCACATGCATCTTCTTTGATTCATTCACAAAAACAATGTTAAGGCGGAGTTGTTGGACCAAAATCCACCAGTCGCACAACCTGTAAAACTTACTTGGCTTGATTTCAGATGCATTAAGCCACAGTATCAGCTTTTCAATGCGGCTTGACTGAATGTTCTTTCCCATATCCTGGATACTTGGTTATCTCTTGCTTTATCACCATTCACTTGCAGCTTTTGTTTACAAAGACCAGTATAAGCTCCCCAGTGCCCTCTCCTGCTAGGAAACTCAGTCTCTGTTATTGTTCCTTCACACACGCTGTTATAAGTTTCTCGGTACACTCTCCTGCTAGGAAACTTACTTAGTGATTATTGCTAATGCCCATGTGCCTCTTTGGACTGTTCATTACAATTATTCATTCCTTTCAATAATAACTGGGCTTTTAATAATGCCCTTTTAGCAGTTCGGACCCTTTTCTTATTATGCGCTGTATCAGCTTCTGCGGTTCATCCGACACGCCCTGTGGTCCTCCTGCCTTCTGGGTAGACTCGCCGGTTTCCAGTTACGGGTCGTCCGTCTTCTGTATGGCATGAGAGAACCTCCTTTAGCTCTCTCCGCTTGGCGCCACCTTACCACGGCCTCAGGCACCTCTTCAACGAACCCTGCGGATCCACCTGGCGCACCCCGTAAGTGCTGTCCTCACGTTCCTACAGCTGTGAATGCCCAGGGAGCTTCTCTCCACTCCTGGCATCTCTGCAGATTTCTGCAACACCGGTTTTCACTTCTCTCGGCTTGTTCCCGAGTCCCCGACCTGGCTTCTCTCCGGTTCCCACTCCTCTGTGGCTGCAGTCTCTCTGGGTCTCCGCTTCTCCTCTTGTGTACTGCTGTGTTCCCACAGGGAAACAGAAGTCCTCCTTTTGCCATTGTGTCTTCGATCTAAAGTTCCCAGCATTCATTACGATGTCAGAAAGACTAGACCGCTCAGTGCCAAACCAATCGTTTTTCTTCTTGTTTTGATGCGTCTTCCTCGTCTCAGTGCCATAGTGATGTCCGTGAATGTAAGAGTCATTAAAAGTAGGAAGTATGGCTCTGTGGTGTTTATTCCTCGTCTCAGTACCCGATTCAGTTCTACTAGGAAATGATGTGTAGGAAAGCTAGGGAAGAGACTGATAGTAGCCCACACAGGCCTGGGGGATACTGTGTTCACTGGAAAAGGGAAATGGGGGATACCATCTCCACTCCCCAAGTCTCCTCCACCAAGGTGATCCTCCCTCGCACATCCACCCCCAGGGTCAGGATCCAAAAGTGACAGCCTTTCCCTGGCCACCTGAAAGGAGGATATATTGGGGAGAGAAGTGAGGATTCCCTCAGATTCCTCACAAAATCCTTCGAGATTCATTTAGTTAACCACTGTTGGATTTGGTCAGTTTCAGATGGGTTCACGAAAAGGATGAATTCAGTCTTCGGTTTGCATTCAGATAAGAACTCCACATCTAGAATTGGATGAGGGAGAGGGATTGTCTATCAATTAAACCACTCATACAGGTTATCGAGAGGTTCACTCACAGGCTACATCTATATGTTGAAGATGATATGGGGGGGGTTAGAGCCTGAAACGCCACAAGTGATAGATCTGCATCGCCATCTATATATGGCATACAGATAGAAATGCAGTGGCAGATAATCTGCATGGTGTTCAAAACCATATAGGGTAAAGAAAGGAAAGACTTCACAATACTGTTGCACACTATAGAAGTCCTACTCAGACGAGACAAACACCCTAAATACACCTCCGAAATTCTCGACCAATGCATCTCAAACTATTCCCAATTAGAGGTGACACAGGTGGCTCAAACTCAACCATGACAAGATGGACGTTTTTTATCACAACTACTCAACCCAACTATGACCCACCTAGACCTGGAAGCCCTCTCGGGCCCTTTCTTTCGTTCAATCTGTAAAAAAGCCAGAGTATTTTTAAGCTGACCTCCCTCTTGTTGCCCCAAATATATGCTGCAGTCAGCACCTGCATCTTTTTACTCTGCACGTTAAAGGAAATGGTCCACTATTTACCTTGTGGCACAAAGGAACTTTTCATAATGCCTTCAATCTTACTTAACTATGGGAACAGGGTATATATCAACCTTCCTTCTTTGTAGGCTAGGACGTGTGACCGCTGGTGCCTATTCCTTTTGGCCTCAGGAAAACAGAGCACATCCTTTATCCCCATTTGGCTTCAAGTTGCCAACTGCATTGAATCTAAGTACTTATGCATGGGGACCACACCTCCAACCACCAGGCATTACTTTAATCACCTCCATCTTCCAATACTACTCTTCATCCTGGAACCCCTTAACTTCCTCCAATCAACATCATGTCTTACCCATGCTTCAACAAAGCCCCTTCTGGAAGAAGCAGCTTCTCAATCAATACATTCCAACTCTGAAACTGCCTTCATTCTCAGATCCATACCATCCAGGGTCAACCCACCTTCTGCAGTGCTTTGAAGGGCTGGCTCCTCCATCAGTAAGTGCCCATGCTTCACTCTTCACACCTGGTTCATTGCCAAGAGACCACCTTGTGGTAAATGTTGTGGTCTACAAATGTTGCAATAATAAACATCATACCTGGATTAGGGTAGATCTGTTGCACTTCAGTGGCCTTGGAAAATAATTCTATTTTCTGGAAGCATGAAAGAGGTTCCTTGTAAATGCTGTTTGACTGTTCTTAAAGCAAATGCAATTTGGACTGTCCCACCATCAAGTTTTGGAGTTGAAACTGAGTTTAGCCCACATGCACTTGTTTCAGAGAAAGATTGGAAGCTTGCCCATTTCAAATACCGCTAAAGTAGATACTTCTGCCATGGCCTGCTTTACCTTTGCATATGCTTCCACACACTCACAAAATGTTATGTTCCTGAATTCCTCAGGTGCTGTGTGAACATATGGGAACCATCTTTGCAGAGTATTCAGGTAGAGGGAGATGAGACTGCAATTGCTTAATAGCCAGACTGGATTCTGGTCCATGAACCTGAAATTTGATGACCAAGTCTGTGACCAGGGATACGAGAAATGTGGGTTTGCTTTCTTTGGAGAGAACTCTTTAGTAGATTAATTTGAAACCAAACTTGTTTTATTATTCTCCATCTTAATCACTGCCTTTACCATCAAGCACATCAGAATCGATCATCAGAATATCACCCATAAAGTAAATAATGTTTTATAGATTTATGAATATGCTGTGCATTATTTTCTTCAATACCGAAATACTGCAGCAACTGACATTATTCCAAAGGCACCCTCTACATAATACCAATGCCACCATTGTGTGAAAAATATAGTTTAATGATGTGACTTAACGCCTTCTCCCTCCACAGGTGTCCCGGAAAGCCGCAGGTCTCTGGGACCTGGGAGTAGACGGATCACCCCATCCCAATTTGAGACATATGTATAATCCCAAAAATGGTTAACGGTTTAATTACTGGTATTAGCAAAGAGGTTGACAGTGGATCCAAATATCCTGATAAGAACTCATTAGCATCTTAATAGCTCAAGTGGCTTTCCATGAAACTAAAAGGACCCAATCCCATTCTTCCTCAACTCCTTTTTAGTGGGCTACTTGAAGATCCAATAGTAGCTAATCTGACCTTATCTCATGCTATAAAGACTCCTATCATGACAGATTGACATTGGGGCACATTCTTGAACTAGCCAAGTGCTAGCACATATGCAACGATACTCTGGCGACCCATGTTCAAGAACAAATTGACAAAATCATGTTTTTAAAAAAAATGTATTGTGCATATAGTTTATTATGTTTACACAATTGTGGCAATTTAACGAAAACAAAAACAGCACAATTCATTCACTGATACATGCAAGAAAAGATGTAGAAAAGAGAATACATTTACAAAAGTAAAAATAAAATGACCCGCAAGTGCCTATTTCAGGGCACTCTTGTAAAATGTGTCAATTATCCCCCAAATAATTTTAATCAATGCTATGGTGATCAATGTAGATTAACTCTCCATCAGCTTTACCCAAAATCTCTTCCTCATGATTATATTAGGGTCATCAGAATAATTTTTAAAAGCAGTTATTCGCCATACAATGTCCCTAGGTAGGTTCTGATCCAACGATGGAGGGTTTCTCTGCAAGACACAACTTTACATATTTTGCATCCTCCATCTGCAATTGGCACGGCTCTTATCAGACCCCCACCTCTCCAGTGACACCAATAAATTACAACGAAAACACACAAAAATGTTGTGATATGTAAAGTTTGGCAACCTGACTAAATATGATGGGAAACTAGATGGGTGTCTGAAGTTGGCCAAATTTATGATATCATTGTATTTTAGGATTGTATCCTGATCCTTGGCGCATCCCATTATTTTGATTTTTTTTGTAGACCTTGCATAGATTGACCACTAAGCAATTTTTATCAGTGTCAGTATCAATTAAATCTCCTCACAATTGTAAACACAAGGGCTTGATCGCTAATAATTTATAATAAATCCTAAACTTTGTGATATTCACATATGTTTTCCATGAGATAATACTTAGTGAGTAATTTCTTTATTTCGGATTTAAAATCCTTAAAAAGATACATCATACAAAATCATTATACACATTTTCTTTTTCAATCTTTATAAAACAAATGGGCAATAATTCATTTACAAAATTTCAAACATGATACAAATTAAAAATCATAAAAACACCTATTGACCAATATTAACCTAAATAGCCACAAAGCATGTAAAATATAGCACCCCAGCCATACAATTCTACACACCTGTGCTCCAACTGCAGCACATTTAGACATTTTAGTTTGATAACATTTTTATAAAACAAACTCATCTAGTATTCATCAATTCTTCCCACGATTGCATACCCATCTATTATCCCCTATCTGGTATTCGCCAAGCTTTTCTAATATATAGAGATACATTCCAAGCAATAGTAGGTGAAGCTACATTCAGCAAATAATGAAGAGCAGGCCTACATTGAGTGAAACCTCTAGCCACAAACAAAGGTATCAAATATCTTTTCCTCAGATGGCAGTAAGCTGGACAAAAAAAAATAAGAAATTAGCTAGGTCCTCAAGTCCAACTTGAAACATAGGGAAATTAGATACAAAATTCCTACCCATTCTCCGGCATAGGAACTCGCCCAACTCGATACACCCAAAGTGTTCTCTTGTAATGGGTGCCCTTTGGTACTTTAAATTAGACCAGACAATATATTCCTTAATTGAATTTGTTGAAATCATCATCAATTGTTCGTTCGTTGGTTTCAGCAGTTCCTGCATCTCTCTAGCATCAGTTACCCACGCCACAATGTTCTTCTTTATAGAGCAGCACATATTATCTATTGGTAGGGGATTAGCAAACATACCACTGACATTTGCATGGCCCAACATTTTCTTTAGGTTTAATAACAAGCCCATTTCATCTGCACCTTGTTTCCCCAATAGATCTTTTATCATTTTTTGTGTGAGCCCTACCCTCGGACCAGATATGCAACCATATCAAACTTGGCTCCAAAGCCAAAGAGTTTTCAAGACAGGGCAGGCCTATCTCTCTATGTGATGCAAAATTTGGAGCAGATACAGGTAAGCCTATTTTCATACACCATAAACCCCATAACTTCAAATTGCAGCACCGTATTTAATCGCCCCTACAATGCGTTCATTATAGATCTTTTTTTTACAATTCAAACTGGTTGCTGCTTGTGCTGTTTCATGAATCTATAGATACCACCAACATATTGATTCATAACTGTGACCTGTTTCAGGATATGTGCATTCCCTGTAAAATTTTCACTAAAACGAACACCAAGATAGGAAAATTGAGTCACTCTGGGAACCACCAACCCGTCACATCGGATTTTGGGAAATGTACAAGATCTTTTATTCCCATAGCATACCATTACTGCTGATTTGTTTGTATTAACCTGCACATCCAGGTCTCTCATATAACACTAACATTTGTTGACCAAGATCTGCAGTACTCTTGGGGTCCGTGCAACAAGGACTAGCATTGTACAATGATACAATGTTGTACAATGGCCCTCACTACCAGATCGAATTCAGGCCTTGTTATCTCTATCTATGCTATCCAAGGTATGCAGTGATTTTAGCAAATTAAATTACAGAGAATGCTGTAATAACAGATCTTATAACACATAAAATATCAAATGATTTGTTTAAAATGTATATGGGTTGGGCTAAAGAGTTAAAATAGGTTCAGGCGGGGTGGTCATTAAAAACATAGGGAAACGGGAGGCTTAGTGGGACACCCAAAATAAACTAAAATGTGATACTTTTTCGTTAAAAATGTTTCGTTATTACAGCATTCACTGTAATTTAATACGTTAAAATCACATGTAACCGCTATCCAGTATATCCAAGATAGCAGCTGGGCAACTATATATGACCTGACCAAATGCCATCATTTCTTCCCATTAACTATATTGAAAGAAGTGCTCAGGTCCAAGGTAGACAGGTACTTGTTTGATTTTCAGGGAATGGGCCATTATCAGATACAGGTTTAAATATTGTTACATTGTCCCCACTTGAATTGGGGACAGGATCTCATGACTAGTAACCCATTCTTCCAATTTGAAAGGTAAACACTTACCAAACATCTTAAAACTAGTGTTCAAAAGGAATATTGACCGATATGATTGGGGGCTTTTTCTACAACCTTATTTATGGATGGAACAATAAATCGCTCTTAACCAAACCAATCCTTTGGTATGGATTTTGAACATAATATAGCATTAAACAAAACTGTTAAGATTGGACCCCACATTTCACTATTCTCTTGATAGGACTTCACGGATATCCCATAACTACCGGGAGCTCGATTGCCTTTTGCACTTTGCATAGTTATACGCACTTCCTCAAATGATATATATACTTCACCATGTATATTGTCCACCTGCCTCAGATTTTACCAGGAAGCTGGTTCCACATTATTCTCCCCTCATTGAGCTCGATATACTCTACTAAAATGATCTACCCATGTAAGATCTTGAATACTAGACTCCAACCCTACTAGTTGCTATATGTATGTAGGGCAACCATTAACTTCTTTCCAAAAATGTTTTGAGTCATTGTTCATACCCGCTGACTCCAGCCTTTCCCAGGCCTGGTTGTCCAAAGTTATATTCTGTTTTCTAATATTTTCTTATTAATTTGCCCTAGCCCAAACAATCTCACTCTTGGGAGTATTTAGATTTTTGATTAGACTTAGTAAACAAGTAAATTGTTTATTCCGGATTAAATGAAAAATCAATAAAAGATACAACATACAGAACCATAAGACAAAAACTATTATAAAAATTACATCATAAAACTGTGGGATACACTGACCCACTCAGTAGCATTCCCATCCATAACCAAGCTGCACTCCAGCAGTTAATAGCAAAATGGCTGCACTGGCTCCTTTGATCACCATTGCCTCGCATCAAAACTGCGTTATGCAGCTACAAAATGATGGCTGCACTGTCTTGCCAAGCACCTATTGGGCAAGTAGGAACAGAGAGCACACTGAGAAAGGCTGCCAGTGTGTGTTCTTGTGTGCACCAAAGAAGCAAATTGAAAAGCAGCACTGCTCTGCTGCTTGCTAAAAAGTTCCCATTGAAAAGGGAATATTTCACATTGAAAAAAATACTGCCCTGATGCTCCTTTCACCTGTTCAACCTCCCACAGCTTTTTTCAGTGAGACCGTGCCCTGCCCATCCATATTCAGATTGTGCTCCATCAGAAGAGAGCATTATCCCTGAATAACAGGCTTTGTCAGGCAAGATCGGGGAAATCAACAGAAACTTTACTCTCAGCTGCACGGAAAACACTTGATTTTGGGCTACAAAATGTCAAAAATCAATGCTTCAAAAGAAACCCTAGCTCTATTGGCATACCTCAATTTCAGTTGACCTGTGTCTTAAACAGACTGCTGTATAAGAGAAACTGACTAGGGCTGCAAAACAATGCTGGGAATTCAGATGGAAGAGGAAGCCATTTGAAAGGGACATCCCAGCAGACCACATGTTAAAATGTGCTTTTGCAAATACGAAAATAAGGCGCTGTCCTTGCCTAACAATGTAAAGGGGGTTTTGCTGGGAAACATATATGGGATGTTTTATTTCAACAGGCTTGCTTTTGGTTCAGAACAAAATAAGAAATAAATAAATGTCTTGGCTGTACTGGGAAATCAGCCCAAACAAGTTTTCTGCCATGACTCAAGGGACATTTGGGTGTTGACAACAGGAGTGGGCTACCCCCAAGAGAAGCCACAATGGATTTCTGGGACGCCTATGTGTCAATTGTGACCTTTGAAACTCTGAATGGACCAGGAGGCAGAATATCACAGGCTCGTCAGACATCTGTCTGTGCTCCAGGTTGACACAATAGATTCTGGGACGCCTACGTGTGACTTTTGGAAAATCACCTCCCCTCAACTTCTACTGGGGAGCTTCAAAGCCAACTCCAGAGCAGCCTTGGAAGTTATGCCCTTATTTGAAAGACAATGCTGTCATCTGGCTCCAAAGGCTATTTTATTAATACATTTCAAGACTTTTATCTCCGAAATTGGACAACGCGGTAATGCCAAAGTTTCACAATTTAGATGCAATTTTGGTGGCCTTAATTTAAGATGTGGTCGCCTTCACTGGCATATAGGGGACAGAAATGGCAGAGAAGAACAAGTTACTTCTTAACTTGTAACGTTCTTTCCATGGGATGTTCCTCCGACGTATTCCTTATCTTAGATATCTCTTTCCAGCTTTGCTGGCCTCGGAAATTTTTTTCTCTAGAGGGTGCTGCGTGTCGACGTCCGCCGAGTCGATGTCCCTCGACAGCCGCCGTATCGACGTCGACGTCATCCTGCCTATAAAGGTCGCGCGCAGCGTCCGTTGCTCAGTTCCGTTTTGTAGCCCACAATAATTCTTTCTGGATTAGACTAATCACCCTGAAGGAGCATAAGCTGCAACAACAAGGGAAGTAGTACTGCGGGGATGGATGGGAGGGTCGATAAGGAATACGTCGGAGGAACATCCCATCGAAAGAACGTTACAAGGTAAGAAGTAACTTGTTCTTCGAAGGGATTGTGTCCTCCGACGTATTCCTGGTGGAAGTACTGACTTCATGCTTCTTTTTATTGATGAATAGAGTGCAATACTGCCCTTCCAAACCTAGTCTCTTGACTGGAGGAGGAATCCAAGTTGTAAAACCGTGTAAAGGTATGGACGGACGACCATGTGGCAGCCGCACATATGTCTCTAACCGGCACTCCTCTTTTGAGGGCCGATGAAGCTGCGATACCTCTGGTCGAATGAGCCCTAAGGTTTTGAGGGGGCTCTTTTCTTGCCAGTTTATAACATTCCAAAATGGCTAGAATGATCCATCTGGAAATGGTCTGCTTAGTTATCGGTAACCCCAGCTTGTGACCTGCGTAGCCTACAAACAGCTGGTCTGCTTGTCTTATCCTAGCCAGTCTACTGATGTAAAAACTTAAAGCCCTTCTTGGGTCCAGCCTGTGTAACCTCTCTTCCTCTTTCCCCGGATGAGGAGGAGGATAGAAAGATGGAAGGGTAATCTTCTGAGTGATATGGAATTCAGAAAACACCTTTGGGAGGAAATTAGGCTTCACTTGCAGAACAACTTTGTCTTTGTGAAAGATTGTATGAGGGGGTTTACAAGAAAGAGCTTGTAACTCGCTCACCATTCCAGCAGATGTAAGTGCTATTAATGAAACAGTTTTAAGGGTAAGAAATCTTAACGAACAAGAATGGAGTGGTTCGAAAGGTGTGCCCATCTGGAAAGTTAGGACTAAGTTTAAATCCCATAGGGGAACCTGGAATGGTCTTGGGGGATAAACGTTAGTTAACCCCTTTAGAAAATGTATTACCAAGGGTAATTTGAAATAGGATGGTTCTTCCGCAGTGCGCTTAAAGATGGATAGCGCTATGAGATAGCCCTTGATGGTGCCAACTTGAAGGCCTGAATTCGCTAAATAGAGTAGGAAGGACAAAACCATTGGTGTACCACATGAAAAGGGGTCGATATTCTTTTCTCTACACCAGCTGCAAAATCTGTTCCAACGGCAGCGGTATAAAGACTTTGTTGCTGGCCTCCTTGCCGAAAGCAACACCTCCATAACATCATCAGGGAGGTCCCAATCCTTGTACCTCAGCCTTTCAGAAGCCAAGCATGAAGGTTGAGGTTTTTGATGTCTGGATGGAGAACCTGACCTCCCTTCTGTGAGAGTAGATTCTCTCTGAGTGGAAGTCGAAATGGAGGGCAGATGGACAAGTCTAGAAGGTCCGGGTACCACGTTCTCCTGGCCCAATCCGGGGCAATTAGGATCATGGTTTTCCGGAATCTTCTCAACCTCTTGATCATTTGAGGAATGACAGGGACCGGTGGGAACGCGTACAGAAGTGGAAACTCCCAGTCCACTATGAACGCGTCTCCCAGAGCTCCTCTCGGGGGAAATTCCCTTGAACAGAAAAGATCGCACTTCCAGTTGACACTGGTGGCGAACAGATCCACCTGAGGGGTTCCCCAAAGGGCGAAGATCTCTTGAAGGACTTCCTGAGCTAGTTCCCACTCGTGGGAGACTGTGCTCTGCCTGCTCAGAGCGTCCGCTGTCAAGTTCTTCTCTCCGGCTAGGTGAACTGCCGATAGAGAGATTCCTTCTTGGATTGCCCAAAACCAGAGCTGCATCGCCTCTCTGCACAGAGGTAGTGATCCTACGCCTCCTCTTTTGTTGAGGTAATGCATGGCCACTGTGTTGTCCGTCATTATCAGGACATTCTTTCCTTGTACAGATGGCAGGAACGCCTTCAGCGCAAGTCTGATGGCCCTCAGCTCTAACAGGTTAATATGTAGTCTGGACTCTGATGGAGACCAACGACCGCTGATGGTCAAGTCGTTGGCGTGGGCTCCCCACCCCGTGAGTGAGGCATCCGTGACTACTGTTATCTCCGGCCAGGGTTGCCAAAACTGTTCTCCTTTCAGAATGTTCTCCTGACAGGCCCACCACTGAAGGTCTCGAGCCACCCTGTCGGGAACCTGAAGAAGATCTGTCATTCTTCCTGAGAATTGTGACCACTGAGTTCTCAGTGCCCACTGGAGAGATCTCATTCTCAGGCGAGCCTCTGGCACTAGGAAAATGCAGGATGCCATGAGGCCTAGCAACCTCAAAAAGTCGAAGGCTGGGAGACGTTGGGCATTTTGGAACTTGGTAACCATCTGTAGAATATCGTGAGCCCTCACCTCTGGTGGCGAGGCTTTTCCCAGCGAAGTGTCCAGGATCGCTCCGATGAACTGGAGTCTCTGCGATGGTATCATTTGTGACTTCTTTAAATTGAGGGAGAAGCCCAGTCTGTGAAGGGAGTGGCAAATGTGATTTAGCTGGATCTGAGCTTGTTCCGAAGATACAGCCCTGATCAACCAATCGTCCAGGTAGGGGTAGACGTGAATCCCTTCCCTCCTTAGACTTGCAGCCACTACCGACATTAACTTGGTGAAGACCCTCGGGGCGGAGGTCAGCCCAAATGGCAGCACTCGAAATTGATAATGAGAGTTGCCAATTGCGAACCTCAGGTATTTCCTGTGTTTGAGATGGATAGGCACATGGAAATAAGCGTCCTGAAGGTCCATTGATACCAACCAGTCCTGGAACTGAAGGGCCTGAAGGATCTGAGAAAGAGTTACCATCTTGAATTTGTCTTTCCTGAGGAATTTGTTTAATTCTCGCCAGTCCAAGATGGGTCTCAGTCCTCCGTCTTTCTTTGGAATGAGAAAGTAAGGGGAGTACCAGCCCTTGTTCCTCTCCGCTACAGGTACCGGTTCTATGGCACCTTTCTCTAGCAGGTCTAAAATTTCCTGCAAGAGGAGCGGATCTGGAGCTTTTAGAGAGCTGATCCCCGGTGGATGACTCTGAGGTATGCGTAGGAGAGGCAGGCAGTAACCTTGGGCAACTGTTTCCAATGCCCAAGCATCTGACGTGATAGCCTGCCATTCCGCCAGATGTTGAGTTAACCTGCCTCCTACAGGTGACTTGTGATGGAAGTCCTCAGAGTGGTTTTGGGGCGGCTGATGCAGATGCCGATGGTAAAGAGGCACCTGCTGTTGCTGCGGCTTTTGAATATCTACCCCGTCCACC
The DNA here is from genome assembly GCF_040938575.1 of Ambystoma mexicanum. Lineage (NCBI taxonomy): Eukaryota > Metazoa > Chordata > Amphibia > Caudata > Ambystomatidae > Ambystoma > Ambystoma mexicanum. The sequence continues at coordinate 923,718,294 of NC_090933.1, read as the reverse complement.
TCAGGTAGTTCTTCTTTGTCCCCTTTGAGCCGGTCGTCCTCTACCTCTTCCGAATGCGGAGTAGAAGCGAAAGGACTTGCCTCTCGCAGAGGATCCTGTGGAACGAAAAGGTGTCTGACGGATTGCAGCGCCTAGGGATTTTGCTGCTGCCTTTGATGTTTGCAGTTTTTCTAAACTGTCACCCGCCTTTTTCCCAAACAAAGAAGAGCCATTGAATGGCATGTTCAAGAGCCTGGCTTGCACATCTGGGGCAAAACCAGACTTTCTCAACCAGGCAAATCTCCTGGTTGTTGTACTTGCCGCCATTGCTCTGCTGATACTGTCAGCCGAATCAATGCCCGTCTGGAGGGATTCGCATATAGCGTCTTTACCATCCTGTATGATATTTAGGAACGCCTCCCAGTCAGCCGCTGTAGAAGCACACTCCCAAAGTGTATGGCTGAATCTAGCAAGGGTGCAAGTAGCATTAATAGATTTTAATGCCATGCTACATGCCGAAAAAACTTTCTTTGCCATAGCATCATATTTTTTATCGTCCCTGTCCTGTGGGACGGTAGGGTAAGCAGTCTTGATGTCAGTAGAAGATGCTGCCTGTACCACCAGACTTTCTGGGGATGGATGTTTGGACAAAAACTCCGGGTCTGCAGAAGATACCCTGTATTTAGCAGACAGTTTTTTATTTACTGCCGGGACGACATCTGGGGTTTCCCAGTTCGTCATGATTTTCCTTTGAAGAGCTTTATGAAAAGGCACTACGAGATCCTCCTGTGGACCTTTATCAAGAATATCCGTGAGGTCATCTTGTTGGAAAGCCTGTGAAGGTGTTGACCACCCCATAAATTCTGTGATCCTGGCCATTAAGGCTTTATAGGGGGTTTCAGCATGCTCCCCCGGGTCTGGCCTAGCGAACTCCACCCCAGGGGAAGTGTCTAACCCACTTGCCTCATGTACGGAATCATGTAGTTCCTTTAACCTGCATTCCTCTGAGGATAACTCCTCCTGAACTGGGGTTGCAGATCCCTGCAACTCAAATGTCTCTTCTTGGTCAGATAGTTCTCCCTCTTCCATAATTGAGGACATAGTTCTCAATTGGTCTGAACTCACAAAGGGTGTGAAACCCATCTCCAAGCGGAGGGTGCCAAACTTGTTGTAATCAGCCTCGAAAACGTTGATGTCGTCGATGCCGACGCCGAAGGCTTCGAACGTGGCGTCGAAAACAAAGGCGGAGGACTCGAGGTCCTTGATAGAATTGGGATTCTGCTCGAGGATGTCGACAATCTCGACGGCATCGTCATCGAAGACCTGGGGATAGTCACTGGGTGCACCGCAACCGTGACTTTCCTTGGCGTCGACGCCGGTGTCGAAGATGGCGTTGAGTCGACAGACCTGTGTGTCGAAGGTCCCTTCGACAACGGCGTCGAAGACATCGACCTCGGCATCGACAGAACCTTCGTCGACGGAACCTTCGAAGAAGGGTTCGAGGTCATAGCTTTACTCGAGGGTTCGTGACGCGCTCGAGAAGCTTCCTTCGCCGGGTACTGCGACTCGCGGAGTTTTAGACCTTCGGGTCTTTCGACCAGAGCATCGCTCTCGGCAGTCTTCGAGGGGGTCAAGGCCGCTTTCTCGAAGACGCTCATCATATTTTTGTGGAATTCCTCCCATTCAGCCCGGCAACTATGTTTCGTGGGGCAAGGGATTCTCTTAGGAGAAACAGAGGAAGAGGAGGACGAAGAAGGGGATCTTTGACGTCTCCTCTTCGAGTGCTTCGATCTCGCGGAGTGATGGGACCCGCTTCGAGACCTGGAGCGCGAATGCTGACGAGGAGACGAATGTCTCGACTTTGTCGAGGAAGAAGACGCTTTTGAAGTCTTACCTTTTTCCAGCTTCCCCCTACGCTCCTTCAGGACCTTAGCTGTCATGGACATACAGTCCTCGCACTCCGAACAATGGTGTTCAGCTCCCAAACACCACAGACAAACTCTGTGAGGGTCAGTCAGCGACATCTTTTTCCCACAGTCTCGGCATTTTTTAAAGCCGGACCGAGGGGTCGTCGGTTCCGACGAGGAAGCCATCGAGTATGGATCGAATATCTCGAGGAAACTGGATTAATTCACAACGAAAACTGACCAACGATATTCCAAGGCACTGAGTAAGCGCGGAAAAACGGAACTGAGCAACGGACGCTGCGCGCGGCCTTTATAGGCAGGATGACGTCGACGTCGATACGGCGGCTGTCGAGGGACATCGACTCGGCGGACGTCGACGCGCAGCGCCCTCTAGAGAAATTTTTTTCCGAGGCCAGCAAAGCTGGAAAGAGATATCTAAGATAAGGAATACGTCGGAGGACACAATCCCTTCAAATTGGATATTCTGAGGAAAGTGTATATGATGCCACTTTGAAATTCAATACTTACATGCCTTATGATACTATATACGCATGTATAAAGTTACAGAATTTTAGGTAAAATAATTTCATTGAAAATGATGAAAAGTTATTAGACGGGCGAAACAAAGTCCTACCAACGTGAGAATTGGACTGCCATGCTCTGTGTGAAATATGTAATCTGCCTATGTAATTTGCAAAAATGCCATAACTGTACAAATGTGTGATTTATGTTAAGATTGATTTTAGGCAAAAAGGACTGTGGGATGGCTTTGGACCTCATAAAATACAAACCCATGAACTGAGCCCCCTTCTGAAGGAGGTAACCAACATAGGCTGACCTATCCGGTTTTTTGGGGGTAGGTCTTACTTAGTTCTGCCCAGCAATATACCCGGTGATGTCACCAGCTTTATATAAGGGGTGGGAGCTCACAGGGAGAGGACTATTTCCTGAATTTCCAGCGCCTGCGTATCCATACATTCCAGATCCACCTTTGCAAGATTCCAGTCTCTACTGCCAGGCCAAAGCATAGCTGATCCTATCCCAGCAAGGCCATTGATCCAGAAACCCCACTAAAATCCCAATCACAAGGGGGAAAAGCTGTGGCACCCTTTTGAGAGCATCCTGTGACCAGACCGGCTTTTAGCCCACTACCTGCATGCCCGCTGTACCCTTGCCATCCAGGGACCAGACTTGCCCAGCTGTTTGCTGTATGGGGCACCCGCCATGCTGTGACCAGAGCCCTTTGAGTCCAGAACCCGGTTGACTGTCCCAAATCCCAGCGGATCGCGAGTATTTCCCCATCCCATAGCAACACCTAGCCTATCCCATTCTTGACCCTTTGTTTTTGTCCTATTTTCTAGGTAATCCTATTCATACCCTGGTAACTTGTGTAAAACTGTTAGAATTTTCGGTGCATCCTTTCCTTGATTTCCTAGTGTTAGCGTCATCCTTTTTTTATTCACCCCATCTCGTAACTCCTTAGCAATATTTTGAATAATTCAGTTGATTTCCACAGAGACACGCGGCATGAAGGGGGTTAATGCAGCCACTTAACCTGTTTCATGGGCAGCACTATCTTCTTGATAATCTAGTTTAAGTAAAACTTGTCCTTTCTTTCCAAACCGATTTTCTCATTTTAACTGCTTGATTTTCCCAAAACCGAACCTCCTTCCATACTGAAAATCTCATCCAGTTATTCAGCTAGGGTCACTCTCTCACTCACTCACTCTATAATATCCCTGTGATGCGCATCTATCACCCAGCCTAAAAAAACGCATTCCGATTCTGTCTATTTCACCCGTTAAAAAAAAAAGACATTTAAGACTGCAAATAGTGTAAATTGCTACTTTTCCATGTGTGATTTTAACTGCACTATGTCCTCCATTTCAAGTTGCTTTTGAACTGTATGCCTTTTGCGATACCTTACCTTATAATTGCTAGTGATATAACATCCCTGATACTGTGATAAAACATATATACATCATTATTTAATCACACATATAATTGTTTGTCAAATTCCGAGTGTCATTTTATGCCATTGCAAAGCGTTTTATGAGGGGAGGTCGGATTTTGATTCTGTTTGCTGCCTCATATCCCTGACTCCCGGCTGCTTCTTTCTACCCACTCAGAATCCGATTAATTGGGGTTTGAGGAAACATTGCAGGGGGCAACCTTAACTCGGGTGCTATCTACCGAAATAGAAAAAGTGTGATGTATCCTGCCTCCTGCAGGATGTACCCTGGGCCAGTGATTCACAAGGAGCAGGAACCAGGTAAGTGGAAAAGGAAACCTGCTTTATTTCTTCTTATGCTGCATAGTACAGGTAGTAAAGTAGGAGAGAAAGTTACAGGGCTCCACCCGGGTTCCCTGCCCAGCTCCAAGTCCCCAACTGTAAGATCTGGAACTCCCAGGTGCCCCACCACTCTAAGCTCTACAGAACATTCCACAAGCCTCAGCACTCACACATGCAATCAACATGACATCCAGGATACCACAAAGTGCTCCTATTCATCTGTGCTTTGGATATGTTCTTGTAGAAGGTTACCCAAATGTATTTCAGTGGTTTTCATTGTAATTATCACCCCATTGGTGATTGCTGCCCAATATAAGAAATGTGTGATTTCCTTTGAAAATAAATAAATAAATAAATATTGTATTAGCACCCACCAGAGGGGGTGAGAGACGTGTTGCGTATCGACTCAATTTGAATTTGTAGAAAATAAAGAAAAAGTATTCTAATTTAGAGCTACATCCTAGGCTAAGGGCAAGAGTCCTGGTCCGGTGCATTGGAATCCTTCACAAATTGGGGGCTTGGGCCAGGAATTGGGTTTGTTTATTCACGCGTGACAGCTTAACACAGCAGGCTAACCTTCAAGGTAGTGATACTTTGTGTGGTTGGAACACGGTTATGCTGTTGAAGCGCCTCCCCAAAACAAAAATCCTAAGTATCAGCCCTGTGGAGAAAATTAAAGATAAATCAACCCCAAACTAGACAAAGAGCAACAGAATACAGATTACCCTTACATAAATAAATTAATAAAGAAAGAACACTTTCCAAAATGACCAGAGTAGAAATAAATATAGTCAGGGAGCACCTTCTGCACAAGTTATTTGTCAGAGGGGAATGGCAGCAACAAGATGAGGAAGTCTGGCTAGGAGAGATGATGCAACAGGTCACCGCCATGGACACGGGTGTGTGGCAAAAAGGTAGCCTGTTACATCAAACCTTAAGTGAATTCTACATGACTCCAAATCTAAAAGAAGAGCAGATTAAAATTGGCCGAATCACAGCCTGCATGTATCTCCACATGGGGGTGATGCAGGTGAAATTGAGGAAAATAGAACTCTGGCCCAAAACCAATCTGAAATCTTAACTCAAATTCAGACTGAGCTAAAACTGGTGGAAGAAAAATTGAAAAAGAGCCAAGATTCTGAGGTCCAAGTTGAGAACTGTATCAAACAGCTAAAAGAGGACTTGGCTCTACAACAGCAAAATAATGCAGACCAAGAGGCCCAATTAGATACCTTAAGAGTGAAGTGTCAAGAAAAGGCTATGTCTTTAGAAGAGATGCAACTGAAATTAAAATTAGTGAGATACAATAATGCCAGCGTAGAGCAAATGGCCACTTTACAGAATCAGATAAAAAAATTGGAAGAGGAAAATAGTAAATTAATGAGAGACCTCCACTTTCAATCAGAATTTGATGAAAGGCACCAGAAATTAGGCGCCTTAACACAACAAAGGGATGACCTGGCTGAACAAAGGGGCGCTCTGTATTAGGAGAAAGAGGCCCTATATCAGGAAATGTGTAATTTGAAAACCAATCTGGAGAGAAGGGAGTCAGACCTCCGGGGACTGACTGGTATAAAAGAAGAATGTGAAAAATTAATAGGACATGGGAGACAAATGGAATTCGAGTTCGAGCAGGCCATAGAGGGTCTAAATGTGCAGAAAAGGGAGGTTCACCTCCTACAACAGAAATTGTCACAATGTTCCCAGACCATACAGGCAGCGCAAAGAGACAATGAGGCCCTTTGTGAGGAGAAAGAGGGGCTCCACCAGCAGGTGGCAGCTCAAGAGCGGGTCATAGAGGCTAGTAAAGCCCTCATAGCTGAGCAAAGGCTCACATCTTTGCCTATTACCAAGAGATTGGGGCTGAGAAGGAGAAACTAGCGAGGTTGGAGACAGAGGGTGCTACATTCATCCAAACTAGAGGGACCCCGAACAAGTAGAGAGGGACAGGGTAATCCCTCATCATAGTATGATGACCTCTGTACTAAGGGACTCAAACCCATTTAATGCTTTGTGCCCTGCTGACTTCAGGTCTACTGGTTCACATGAGCCAGAAACCATGAGGCCGACAGAATTAAATAGGCCTAGCATGATGTATCTGACAGGTCAGCACCCCCAGAAATGGATGGACTGGTGTCCCTGTATAGATACAAAAATATTAAGGCTGATGTCTCTGACAAGGTAGTCTCCTATGAGGAGAAAGTCAGGGAATTCGATCTGCAGAACTACTACCTCCAAAGGGACCAATTGGTTCAATTTGCAGAAACACAGAATGAAATTAGGCCAAAGAAGAGCATTCTGAAGGCCTCAATCCAATCAGGGCAGTGGGTGGGATACTCCGCCAACCCTGGAAGCAGGGAGGAGTCAGAAGACTACTCTCCTGTGCGACACAGGGGAGAAGAAACTAGGCCCCACCTTTCTGTGAGCCCCTCCCAAGCTCACAGAATCAGGGAGCGCCTAGAAGATCATGTGGGGTCATCAAGCAATAGCACCTCTGAATCTGAGGGTGAGTGGACTCAGGTGATGCGGCCAAAGAAGGCAAATAAACTAAAGAGAGTTATGGTGAAAGACCCCATTAGGCAGATCAAGGCCATTAGGAATTTCATAACCCTGTACCCCAAAAATGCGACGTATTCTGTTTGGGAGCATTTGGAACTCTATGAACAAATGATGGACACTTTACACCTTAAAGACAGCCAGAACTGCAAAGGGTATGCTAAATGGACGTTCTCTCCAGAGTACTCCAGCTTCTTTGCTGGACTGGAAGACCAAGAACATTCAAGATGGTCCACCTACAGGGCGGCCATCTTGAAACACTTTTCCGCACACAGAAACCCCCAAGAGGCTTGCAAAGTGGCCAATCTGCAATGGAGGCCCTATGAGAATTTGTGCAGGAGCTAAAACGCGCCTTTGAACAAACCACTAGGAGGGTGCGCACGGACAGCAGAGAGTTCATAACTACCTACTTTCATGCGCTCCCAAAATATATCATGACCCAGTTGGTGAGGGATTTTCATGATAAAAGATCCCTGGACTGGGTAATAGAGCAGGCTATCCGCATTTATGAGGTCCAAAAACCTGCAGAAAATAAAAACTAGAGAAAAAACCCCAAACCAG